>NC_080173.1:88804060-89120440 GCF_950295315.1 Erinaceus europaeus
AAAAAAAAGAGGAGAGGTGCATACCTATCCAAAATCTTTCCCAGAGGGTTAGTTCGGAAATGTTAGCTGAATGATTTCACCAACTAGATAGTAAAATTTTAAACATTTAATTTTGTATTATTCATTTAAAATAGGTTGCAGGCTGTTCATAGGTAACCTTTGTTAGATTCTCAATAAATAATATTCTTACTATTATACTTGTTCCTCGTTTATTAAAAATGGGCTAAATATAAAACCCACATGGCCCTCAGCAATGTAAATCAATAATAGTAGTCCCAATTCTAATGATGATGGTAGTGATAATTGCAACAGAGCACTGAAAGGCACAGTGCAGCAACCTAAAGATAAAATAATGAGTAGGGAAATCATTTTTCAAAATCCATTATTCTTCAATGGATATCCCAAGTGTTAATACAAAGTCTAGTAAAAGACATAAAAGCCTTCAAGAAGACAGAAGAAAAAATTACTGATAATATTTTAGTTCCTGTTCACCATTCTGAATGTGATGATATAGGAAGACATAACTAAAAATTTATTGTAGGTAGAAAAAATACTAAAATCTCTAGTTTTTAAAAAAAGACCAGAAAAGCTATAGGACATAATCACCTCTCAAGGGATTCTAATCCCAGTGTAAAAATTCATATATTTACTTGTAGTGGAAAGTCTGATGCTTGGAATATCTGATTTGTCTAATTCAAATGTTTACATTTTAATTTAAAAAGGAGGTAGCACTTTGTTTTATTTTCACCCGGCCTTGGGATCAGGAATTTCCTTATACATTGATGAGGAAAATAAATCATTTCATTGACAGACTTCTGCTTTCCTAGTAATTTCTCCAAATGGGTTTTATCAACTGTTCAGTGTTGTGTGTGTGTGTGTGTGTGTGTGTGCCTAAGGTCTGTCTCTAGGCTTCCCCTGTACCCCTCAAGGGCTCATGTGGTTCAGAGCACTCACTATGATGACTGGCCTGACGTTTCCTATCATGTGACGTGGTAACTAATTTCTTCTCGGTAAGGCAGAAGCAAAATGTGTGTGTCTCTCTCTCTTTAGAAAAAAAAAATAAAAGGATAAATTGTCATAGTGGGGAGAAAAAAAGAGACTCACAAATTCTTTGCAGATAAATTTTTTAACTGCAATAACTGTAGATACAAAACAGAGTGACAAAGATGTTCACATTTTGTGCATTCCTTTGGTCACTTTTCACCATTTGGATGGATCACTCTTCACTGATGACTTTGGTGTGAACCTCCCGGCTCTTCACCCGCAGCTTGTTAACCTGGGACTCAGCAATGTCAGCCCGTTCCTCGGCCTCTTCCAGCTCGTGCTGGATCTTGCGGAATTTGGCAAGGTTGACATTGGATTGTTCCTCCTGCGAATATGGAAGGAGAAAAAAAAAAGTTCAGAATTTCTAGTTTCTTAGATCAGTGAGTCTTGAATCTCTTTTTTTACTTAAAAATGATTCATTCTGATCAATCTTTAAAAAGCATGGAAGGAAGTGTTCTAGAATGTTACTTTTTGTATCAACTCCTTTCACATGTCTTGAACTAGTGGTGGGTGACAAGGAGGGTCAGATGACAGTTGTCTCCAAGATGATTTAAGTGTTCTCCTTATATAGCGTATTTATATCATAAAGCTAACTACTAAATACAAGTTTCTCTTTTTCTCTTTCTCTCTCTCTGTCTCCCTCCCCCCTTTCTCTTTCTCTCTCTCTTGCTCCCTCATTTCCTTGTGGTTACTGGGGCTTCACTGTTCTGGACCTTTTCAGGCAGAGTGAAACAGAGACAACTTCCTCCAGTGCAGTGAGGAGGTCCAGGCTTGTCCAGCCTCCTTTGGGCTTCAGAATCCATAGAATAGAACCAATGCCTTTTAAAGATGCAAGTACCGCAAAATTCCTAGTATAGTAAACTAATAGCCTCAAACACATATCATTGCTATTCAGTGCAGTTTAGAAATTAAACACGGATTTAATCATGCCTCAAAATAGTCTGAGTAGTTTCTGATTACATTTGAATAGATAACTGTGAATTTGAGAAGGCCCGCTCTGACACAGTTGCTGCTAATCATTCTTTCTTAAGGTTCATTAGACATCTAAAATATGGCTTTTACATTGAGAACGTTAATAAAACTTTGAATCATTCAATGATAAAGTAAAAAAAAAAAAACCCGTTCTACTTCTTATAATGGATAAAAGAAGTAGGTGCTAGAGAAGTGAAGCTTTTTTCCTCTCTCTCACCTTTCACCTTAGAGGTCGGGGTGAAAACAACAGAGGAACTAATTTGTGATTTTTAGGTACATATTTCAATACTTTAGAAATCAGTATTTGCGGGCCAGATGGTGGCACACCTGGTTAAGTGCGCACATTACTATGGGCAAGGACCCGGGTTCAAGCCCTTGATCCCTGCCTGCAGAGGGAAAGTTTCATAAGTGGTGAAGCAGGGCTGCAGGTGTCTCTCTGTCTCTTCTCCACTCTTTCTCCCCCTCCAATCTCAATTTCTCTCTGTCGCTATCCAATAATAAATAAATAAAGTAAAAATTGTTAAAAAGAAATCACTATTTTATTATTATTTCAGATAAACTACGGTCTAGGGAAATGAGACAAGATGCAGGACCCCAATCTAGTGGTTTCAATGTAATCAAGACCTTCTGAGTTCTAACTTGCTATTCAGGTGTTTACACCACATCCTCACTTAGGTATGTTAAGGCATTTCAACTACTATTGTTGGTATGTTAAGTTCAACTATGTTTGTTTTTGTTGGTATGTTAAGTTTTTGTTATTTTGTTAAGTTATTGCTGTTAAGTTGTTGTTAAGTTGTTGTTGTTATATTTGTTATTTTGTTAAGTTATTGTTGGTATGTTAAGTTCAACTACTATTGTTGGTATGTTAACATACTTAGGTATGTTAAGGCATTTCAACTACTAACCTTGTTGCCTTGCAATTTGTTCCACCCTTAGTCACAACTTTAGTACATGTTGTACCACACACCTGGCTATTCAGAACATTATGAGTCTGGATAAGTCACCCTTGATTTCTTTCCCAAAGTGTTATCTATGAGCATTCCTTGACATTTCTACTTCCAACATATACATTAAATGTCTTCATTTTCCCAGCTCCTCAACCACTGTAACCCAAGCCTTGGGGCCACCCAAAAAGTCTCCTAAAATTTCTTCCTACACCTACCTACATTATCTGATAATACATCTCTACATAGTAACCAGATTGAGCACTGCTCAGCTCTGGCTTATGGTGGTGTGGGAGACTGAACCTGGGACTTTGGAGCCTCAGGCAAGAGAAAGTCTCTCTGCATAAACACTATGCTATCTACCCACACACACATACACACATCCTCTGTATTACATTTTTAAGAAATAGGAAAGAAGAGAAAGCATAGCACTGCTCTGGAGTCTTGGATATGAAAGTCCTGTACTCAAGTGCTAAAATATCTCTCTGATCACTGAATATTCTTTTAAAATATATATAAATTCAGGCATAACTGACCCAGCTAAAAACTTTTCTTGTGATTTCCCAACATCCCACTGTACTTAGAATAACATTCAGGCTTCTTAATGATCATGGATTCAGAAGACTGTGATTTGTCTCTTGCCTGACTCTTCAGCTTCGTTTCTATTACTCTCTCTTTATTCTTTACCTCAACTCATCAGTTGGTTTCTTCTCATATGGGAGACACTAATTGAATTATTTTCCTTTGATTCCCTCCTCATCTTATATTTCTTTTGTTTCATCACTTGATTTGTTTGGCTTGGACATATCTAAGATGGTGGGCTGCCTACTGGCTCCAAGAAGTGTTAAACTCACCGCTTCCTCTGCTTGTCTCTTGTAAGCTTTCACCTTTGCTTGAAGTTTATCTACCAGGTCTTGGAGCCTGAGTACATTCTTACGGTCTTCCTCAGTCTGCAATAATAGTTGAGAGAGTCGATTTCTTGAAATGATAAATACCATTACATTTGAAGGCACATTTTTCTGTTCAATAATTTTATTTATTCATTTGTATTAGATAGAGACAGAGAGACATTGAGAGGAGAGGGGGAAATAGAAAGGGAGATAGAGAGAGATACCTGCAACCTTGCTTCACCACTTGTGAAGCTTTACCCCCACAGGTGGGGACCAGGGGCTTGAACCTGGGTCCTTGAGCACTTTACTATGAGCACTTAACCAGGTGCCCCACCGCCTGGCCCTCATTTTGTTTTCAATCCCTTGCAGAAGAAGACAGATCATTTTCTTACTTGGTAAGTAAGTTCCTTTACTCTTCTCTCATGTTTTCGCAGAGCCTTGACGGTTTCAACATTGCGCTTCTGTTCACCTTCAACTTCTCCTTCAAGTTCACGCACCTTCAAAAAGATGGACATTTTAAAAAGACATTGCCTAAAAGCTATTTACCGAATAAATTGCTACCTCTTCAGCTGACACGTCTTACTCTTACTTTCCTTTACTTTTAGATTTTGATGTCTTAACCTCCCCTCCCCTCAACTCTAGCAGCAAAACAAAACAAAACAAAGTTGCTTTTCATCTGTTTATGCCCACGTCACTTAGCAGGGCTAGGTATCCAAAATGGTGCATTGGATTGATATGAAATAGCACATATACTGATTAGAAGACCCACCCTGGCCTCCAGTTTCTGAATCTGCTTTCTTCCACCCTTCAGGGCCAGCTGCTCAGCCTCATCCAGTCGGAGCTGCAGGTCCTTCACCGTCTGCTCCAGGTTCTTCTTCATCCGCTCCAGGTGGGCGCTGGTGTCCTGCTCCTTCTTCAGCTCCTCAGCCATCATGGCTGCCTGGTGAGCAAATAAACCAAGTCAGTTGGGAGAGTGGAAATAGCACCTCAAGTTGACTACCCCCCGTATCACCCTCTGCTCACATCGGTGATGGCCTTCTTGGCCTTCTCTTCTGCATTGCGGGCTTCCTGGACAACGTCCTCCATCTCTCCCTGGATTTGGGAAATGTCTGTCTCCAGCTTCTTCTTGGTGTTGATCAGGCTGGTGTTCTGGTGAAGACATCAAATTTAGAAAAAAATGAATTCCAGGAGAGCAAAATTAGTCTTCTTGAATTTCCAATGAAGTCATAAAATTATTCATACAATCATGCTCTGAAAGTTATCTGAGTGGACAATGTACATGATAAAAGATAGCCAACTCTGGGTCATAGTTCACATAAACAAAAGTATTTTTAATAAAAAATTATTAAATGTTAGGGCAGGGTGCTGTTGCTGGTTAAGTGCACACATTACAGTGCACAAGAACCCAAGTTTAAGTCCTGCAGGGAAAAAGCTTCATGAGTGGTGAAGCAGTGCTGTGGGTATCTCTTTCTTTCTGCCCTCTATCTCCCTATCACATTTCAATCTCTCTCTTTCTCAATTCAAGAATTAGTGGATTTAAAACAATTTAAAAAATAAACAATTCAGGCGTCTGGAGGTAGCACAGTGGGTTAAGAGCACATGGCACAAAGCACAAGGACCAGAGTAAGGATCCTGGTTCGAGCCCCCAGCTCCCCACCTGCAGGGGAGTTCTGCAGGTGTCTATCTTTCCCTCTCCCTCTCTGTCTTCCCCTCCTCTCTCCATTTATCTGTGTCCTATCCAACAACGACGGCATCAATAACAACAACAATAATAACTAGAACAACAATGAAAAACAACAAGGGTAACAAAAGGGAAAATAAATAAATAAATGTTTCAAACTTTGTTACTCCTTGAATATGATCACGAAATTTCATTAGTAGTAAGATTGGAGCCAGAGTTGTATTTCCAATCTTGTGTATTTTGTAAAATCCTATTGTTTTCAATCTCACCTGGGTATGTAGCAGCTGCACGCGCTCACTGGCATCCAGCAGCTCCTGTTCTGCGATCTTCCTGCTCCTCTCTGTCTGCTCCAGGGTGGCTCTCAGCTCCTCAATCTCAGCCTGCAGCAGGTTGGCTCTGCGTTCCACCATGGCCAGCTGCTCCTTCAGGTCCTCCTGGCCCCGGAGAGCGTCGTCCAGGTGGATCTGGGTGTCCTGTGGGCATGAATTCTCACTGAGACATCCTGTTCTCAATGCCGTGCTTACCCCAACCTCCCTGTGTCCTCTCCGACTCCCCTGACCTTGAGGATGCCCTGGGTATTCCTGTAGTTCCTCAGAGCCTCTGCAGCCATGCGGTTGGAGTGGTTCAGCTGGATCTCCATCTCATTGAGGTCTCCCTCCATCTTCTTCTTGATCCTGATGGCATCGTTCCTGCTTCTGATCTCAGCATCCAGGGTGCTCTGCATTGACTCCACGACTCGAATGTGGTTCCTCTTCAGCTGGTCAATTTCTTCGTCCTTCTCGGCAATCTTCCTGTCAATCTCAGACTTGACTTGGTTCAGCTCAAGCTGGATGCGTAGGATCTTCCCCTCTTCATGTTCAAGAGATGCCTTAGTGAGAACAAGTGTTAATGTTAATCAGGAACAGAAGTTTGTGCATTCAGTTAGTCTGAGTTAGTTTCTAGCTTTCTTTGGACTCACTAATTCTCACTGCAGAAGACTAATTCCTCTCCCATTTATTTTTAGTTTTTAAGAGTACACAGTAAAGTTTTTACCTCTGCCTCTTCTAAGGCAGCCTGAAGCTCGGACTTCTCTTGTTCAATTTGCTTCTTTATTTTTTCCAGTTCATGAATACGTTTCCCTCCTTCTGCAATCTGCTCAGTGAGGTCGGAAATCTCCTCTGTTGGCAAATGAAAATGTGAAAATTCTCTCAGAGAGAGAATTCCTTTTTTTTTATTTTCTTTATTGGGGAATTAATGTTTTACATTTGACAGTAAATACAATAGTTTGTACATGCATAACATTTCTGTTTTCCATATAAGAATACAACCCCTACTAGGTCAGAGAGGGAATTCTTAAAAAGAAAAAAAAAACCTTTTGTTAAAGAAAAAAATACAGTGCACTCACGTTGCAAATTCTTATTTTCCCGCTTGAGGGTTTCAAGATGATCTAACGATTCCTCATAAGCATTCTTAATCTTGAACAGTTCTGTGCTAAGGGAACGGGACTCCTTTTGGGAAGCTTCAAGTTCAGCGTGAGTTTCTTCATATTTTTGTTTCCATTCTGCCAGGACCTGAATGCAAGACATCATCAAGAAATGAATTCAGTTCAGGAAGTTTGATGAAATGAATATCATCTGGAAGGGCACCTTTCAAAGTTGACATGATTTGGGACAGCAATGGGTATGAATGGGGAAGAGTAGAAACCAAAGGAGACTCCTCCTCACCCAACACACACACACATACACACACACACACACACACCTAACAATGGGCTAGGATTCTCTGAGAATATTTCTCACTTTGATTAAGGCAAACTCAAAGTAGAAGACTACCTATAGACATATGTGAATGCCGATGCAGGATTAAGACTAAAATACCTTATCAAAGTTCCTTTGCTTTTTGTCCAAGGCTGCACAGGCTGCATTTGTCCTCTCCACATCAATCATGAGGTCCTCCACCTCATTCTGGAGCCGCTGCTTTGTCTTCTCAAGAGATGCACATTTGGCGTTCACCGCTTCCACGTGTTCCTCCGCGTCCTGCAGACGCTGGGCCAGCTTCTTCCTGAGAAGTGAATCAAGGACGACAGAAGTGAATGACCATCATCAAAATTGAGTACTTGAAAGGGGCTGGGCAGAGGCATACCTAGTTAAGTGCACATGTTACCTACCATGCACAACCCCCTGCTCCCCACCTGTAGGGAGGAAGCTTCAGAAGCAGTGAAGCAAGTACTGCAGGTCTCTCTCTCTCTCTCTCTCTCTCCCTCTTTATCTTCCCCTCCACTTTCAATTCCTCTCTGCCCTATCAAAAGAAGAAGAAGAAGAAGGAGGAGGAGGAGGAGGAGGAGGAGAAGAAGAAGGAGAAGAAGAAGAAGAAAAAGAAGAAAGAAAAGGAAGAAGGAAACAGAGAAAGAAAGAAAAAGAAAGAAAGAAAGAAAGGCAGGAAGGAAGGAGGGAAGAAAGAAAGAAAGAAAGAAAGAGAGAGAGAGAGAGAGAAAGGAAGAAAAGTTGGCCACCCAGAGTGGTAGATTCCTTATGCAGGCACCAAGCCCCAGCAACAACCCTGATGGTAATGATAAAAAAAGAAGAAGAAGAAGGAGAAGGAGAAGGAGAAGGAGAAGGAGAAGGAGAAGGAGAAGGAGAAGGAGAAGGAGGAGAAGCAGAAGCAGGAGAAGGAGAAGGAGAAGGAGAAGCAGAAGCAGGAGAAGGAGAAGGAGAAGGAGAAGTAGAAGAAGAAGAAAAGAAAGAAAAAGAAAAATGTGTATTTTAATGGTTACAGGATAATTGTCTCCTCAGTCAGACTCCTTAATACTTTGATTTATCAAGCTTGTTTTGTAGCTTCAGCCCTATAACAACTCATTCAATCATGCTAAAAGTACTAAAAGCAACCCAAATTTCAATATTGTCACATATTATATTATTATTGTTGTTGTTGTTGTTATTTTGCTTCCAGGGTTATCTCTGGGGCTCGATGCCTGCACTATGAATCCACTGCTGCTGGAGGCCATTTTTCCCATTTTGTTGCCATAGTTATTATTGCGCTTAACCCCCTATGCTACCACCCAGTCCCCAATATTGTCACACTTTATATACTGACTTTTGGCTATCCATGATTATGAAAGCCATCTTAGTTTTAAAGTGACTGTTCTTCCTCTTTGTAGAATAATAAACCAGCCTTTATTATCATTGTTCTTGTCTTATTTATGTTGGATTTTGATCTTCATAACAGAGTCTGTATCTCAGTAACTTTTATATTTTTGTTGATTTTCACACATATTAAGCACTTAAAGTTGTTTAAATTGAATTTAAATGGAGTATACTTTGATTCTAATAGTATCCCTTATTTTCCTATGTCTTCATTAATTCTTAGTTTAAAAAAATATGCTTTTCCAAATGATTATAAATTTTGTTTTGAGTGTTCAACTTGGTATTTTTTCTAAGGTACCCACTAACACATTATAATTCCAATTACATCATTGTACACTAGTCACAGAATAAATGATGAATTCTTTCATTAAACTTTGTTATCAAAGAAGGTCCCTTCCTCTCCATATTCTCCTTATTACAACTCAGCCTTTTTGATTGCATTCTTTCTTACTACAAAATTATATGTCTAATTTTAAAGTCTTTAACAATATATTTCTTTGTTAGCTACAAATAGCCGCACGTTCACATCACAAAGGAGATACCATTTAAATTGAGTCTGATTAATTTTCTCTTATATACCTCCTACTTTGAACTAATATTTCTGTTTGTGGCTAAGAGGGAGGTGAAGCACAGAAGGGTGCAGTTAAGCTTATCCTATTTGTATTTACATACATAGAATGATGTCGCAAACTCCCCCCGTTAGAAACAATCATGCGAATTTCTCTTTCTTAGCGCTATCTTTATTCTTTTCCATAGACAATACAGCTTATTTTACTTGCTTATGTCTATGTTATTTTTTCCTCAGTTTCCTACTTGTTTGGGGAAGAATGGATAATTACCCACATAGTCTTACAACAGCTGCACTTTGTTAATACAGATGTTTCCATTCTAAGTCTAAAACATACTTGGCCTCCTCCAGCTCCTCTGTGCGCTGGATGGCATCCGTCTCGTACTTGGTCCTCCACTGGGCCACCTCGCTGTTGGCCTTGGACATCGCCCTCTGCAGCTCAGCCTTGGCTTCCTGTTCCTCCTCATACTGTTCCCTCAGCAGGTCACAGTCATGGCGGGAGGACTGCAGGGCGTGGGCCAGGGCACTCTTGGCCTAAGAATATAGAAGTTGACAACTTAATTGTATATCTTTAAAGTCCCAAAGCTTCTATGTGCCATAAGAAAGAAATCTATAGAAGTAAGCACAACACACCTTCAAAGGAGGGGAATAATGATCACAGCAACTGTTGGTATGCATTCTATTTACATAACCACTGTATTCTATTTACATAACCACTGCCATCTATTTACATAAATCACTTTTACATTTACATAAAGCACCACACTCCCTTCAGGGCATTAGTGGTTTAGTGGTTCACCTGCTCTGCCCCCTCTCCTTGTCACACCCTGATCCTCTCCTTGTCACACTCTGATTTTCACCAGTCACTTTTCTCTCCACCCTCTCTATGTCACATCCTGTTCCCACCCTACTTGGCAGGTATATATTAAAGACAACATTGTTCGCTTTGGTTGGTTGTTAGTTTAGCTTAGCTTGGTCTAGATTGCACTGCCTCCTGCATGAATAAAGAGATACTGCGTACAACCCAGCCATGAGTCCCTGGTCATCTGTCTCCTGTCAGTGAAGCTCAGCCCGACAAGCAACAAGAAATTAGGATTTACCTTTATCTCCTCTTCAAGCTGCCTTTTCAGTTCCTCTATTTGTTGTGTGAATGCTTGTTTGCCCCTTGAGAGTTGAGAGACTAGTGAGTCTTTCTCATCAAGCTGGCGTGAATATTCACCTAATAAGCCAAGATTTAAAAAAAAAAAAATCAGCCTTCTTTTGAAAAGTACACTTCTACATTAAGAAGAAGGAGTAACCAAAACTTGATAGACAACTAACCACCAACACCCACAACAACTCTAATGAGTATATCAAGGACACAACAAGAAGTTGAGAAACTTTGAGGCAGATGTTCTGGGACTGGGGTAGTGAAACTGGGTATGTGTGGTGCTCTGCCTCCTCAGGAAAAAATAATGGGAGGAGTAAGTTTAGAGACTCTAATTTGGATCAGCAAAACTATCCAATTCTCACTTGAATGCTCTTTGGCTGGTTTGAGGTTCTATTGTCATACTTCACTGTAAAAATTACTTAAAATTGCCAAGTCTTCAAGAAGACTGACAGAGAATCATTCTTGGGCAAGTCAACTTATCACTAACATAATCTTTAAAATGGGAGTAATATTCTATAGACTGTTAAGGATGTAAAGGAGCGAATGACTCATGGGACCATTTTGAAAAAGTGAAGATAATAACTTGAGAGGCTATGCTTCTAATTTGATAGCTTGTTGATTAAAGTCAAATTCATTTCAGAAGGTTAGCAAAGAGACAAGCCTGATCTCTTTGTTTGAAACAGTATGAATGAAGGAAGAAAAGGAAGACAGTGCATGCAAGTTATCATACAGTGTCCAAGATAGAGTGTCTTTTAGGGAGATGAGATATGCTTACAAGTAGCTTGGTGCAGAGTTCTTCGGCAAATTGAGCACCCACGGCCAATTTGTCATTCAAGATCAACATCGAGAAATGGCCCACCTGATTCCGTCTGCAGGCGTGCTCTCTGAGCCGTCAGGTCATTGATCAGGCGCTGCTGCTCTTCTTCCTTTGTCTTGAGTTCACTCACTTGATCTTCCAAGGTGCGGCACATCTTTTCAAGGTTCCCCTGTGAGATGCAAATGTGGTAGACGCTTGTTCTCAAACAAGTATGTAAGCCATCCAAATTCAAGCATTCCATTAGAAGATTTCATATACGTTCCATTAGAACCTTCTTTTTATTTTACTTACTCATTAGAACCCTTACTCTTTTGTTTTGAGAATAAATCATCTTGATGGGCAGACACAACTGAGGCCTTAGATGTTGATGGAAAGAATAGTATGAATATTCCGAATATCCAGTTTCTAATTTGTAAATTAGTTAAATTTATGAACTCAGTTCTTTGCCTCAATTGGCTTATCTGTGACAGAATAATGATTCTTGATTAAGTTTATGAAATTTATTTTGAGAAGCAAATTTGTGCTTAAGGAGGGAACAGGTCTAATCACGGTGAGGTGTTCTGAAAATCTAAATGTGTTTAAATGAATTTATAAAATTTCTATTTACTTACTTATTGGATAGAGAGAAAAATCAAAAGGGAAGTGGGAGATAGGGAGTAAGAGACATTTGCACCTGCAGGTGGAGACTAAGTACTTGAACCCAGATCTTTGCACTTGGTAATATGTGCCTTCAACTGGATGTGCCACTTTTTGCCCCCTGAATTGCATTTTTTCCCCTAAATATCTGAACGAGGTAAAATTCTTTATTTTGGATATGCTGCTGGTCACCCACAGTGAGCATTTTGTCCCGGCCTTATAAGGCAACCTTCTGCCTTGTTCTGAACAATTTCCTCCTGCCACCTAACTAATAATTTTTTGGTAGGCTCATTTGACCTCTCTTAAAGAACTCTCTTTAAGATTTCAACCAAGATTGTACCTTGGCTTTGGAGACAGTCTCCATGTTACTAGCAAGGTCATCGATCTCCATCTTCATTTCGCTCTTCTCTTTCTCCAGCTTCTGCTTGACCCTCTGCAGGTTGTCAATCTGCTCCCCCAGCTCAGCCACACTGTCCGCGTGCTTCTTCCTCAGGGTGGCCGCTGTGGCTTCGTGCTGCAAGGTGGCCTCCTCCAGGTCCCTGCGCATCTTCTGGAACTCGGCCTCCCGCTTCTTGTTCATCTCAATCTGGGCCGAAGTCGCCCCACCGGCTTCTTCCAGCCTCTCACTGATCTCCTCCAGTTCCCGGGAGAGGTCGGAGCGCTGCTTCTCTGCTTTGGCCCTGGAGGCCCGCTCTGCTTCAATCTCTTCCTCCAGCTCCTCAATGCGGGCCTGTGAATGACAAGTGACAACATCCATGTGAATTCGTGGCAACTTTGATTCCTGTGGTGCTCAGAGAAGCTGAAGTTTATGATGTACCTGCAACTCCTTGATCTTTTTCTGTAGCTGCATCCCGAGGGCTTGTTCATCTTCAATCTTGCTTTGCAGATTGCTCATTTCAAACTCTTTTCTATAAGAGAAGTATTTGTGTTCGTCATAAGAATAGAAATGTTAATGGTAATTCCCACCCCATGGAAGCTTTGTCCTTTCTCCTTACTTTTTAAGCTTTTCATCAAGTTGCTGCTTATCATTTTCTACATCCATTGTGGATTCTTGGGCCAATTTTAGGTCTCCCTCCAGTTTCCTCTTTGCTCTTTCTAGATCCATCCGGATTTTCTTTTCTTGTTCCAAAGATCCTTCAAGCTAAAAGTCAATAATCCATGAATACAACTCCTGAAGTATTACCAACTTTTATCCCAAGTTGAAATTGTATACATTTAATTCATATCTAAGTCAGCGAATTATTTTGATCTTTTCTGTGCATTAGGAAACTTGGTCCCACCCATTTATTTCTTCCAGCTATTTATCTAGTTCAAGAATCCATCATTTCAAAGTTCCGTCTCATTACTATATTTGTACATAAAACTGTTAGGGAGACATAGTGGCTTCTACATCAACCCATATAAACAGTGCTTCCCCATAAGGGATGAACACCACATAAACATTTCTGTACCATAACTTCTGTCAACTCCTCCTTTACAGGTTGACAGTGGATCCTCTATTTGCTACCACGTCATGTATGAAACCAGGTCTCTTTTCCACATTACCCGTTCAATATACCCTTTGGTTCTGGAAAAGAAGAGTCTTGAAGATCATTATTTCTTCTTTGCTCTTGCTATGCTCCATTTAAATCTCGTTCTCTCTTCCACATCTTTGAGTCCAACTAAAGACCATTTTGTGCAGTTTCTGTAGGTGATTCCATGAACTCCCCCCCCCACCCTATTTTTAAACCATATTGTCTGTTACTCATAGTTAACTTTTCTTATGCTTTTTTCTCTTTTGTTTCTTGTGTGTCCATCTTAGTCTTTATAGCAAAGATGATATCCTATACTATGTATTCACTGAAAGCTCTTGAAAAATAGTCCTCATATCATAAGACGGCTGACTTGTGCTCTCTTAATTACAACATAAAGCATTGGATTTTAAATAGTGTTAGACTTACATCATCCACTTGCTGCTCCAGCTTGATTTTCGCTTTGGTCAGGGTGTTGACTTTGTCCTCCTCTGCCTGTAGGTCATCCAGGGTCTGCTGGTGGGCCTCCTGGAGGGCTTTCTTCTCTTTGGTCAGCTTGGCAATGGTTTCATCCAGGCCTGCCATCTCTTCTGTGAGGTTTTTCACCTTGAAAATTACAAAAGAAATCATTTCTACTGGGAAGTAACTTATTGGATGGTAGAACCTCTTTCTTGTCCAGCAGAAGATCATTTATACCTTGTTCTCTGTGGCATGCTTCTCCTTTTCCACCTTGGCCAATGTCAGCTCAAGGTCATCAATGTCTTTCTTGAGCTCTGAGCATTCATCCTCCAGTTTCCTCTTCTTGGCTGTCAGCTCAGCGTTGATCTCTTCCTCATCCTCAGCTCTCTCAGTCACCTCTTTGATTTTGGCCTCCAGCTGGATTTTGGTTTTGATTAACTGGTCACATCTTTCCTCTGCATCTGCCAAGGCATCAGCTTCCTGGGAAGGGGCAATAGACACGTTTTAGTTTTCTGGACACAATTCAGATATTATTAAAATGTTGAAACCAGTAAAGTAATCTGTGTTTTAAAGTCTTAATTTTTATTCATTTGTCATAATTTAGAAATTATTTAGTGCTGAAGATTTGAAAAAAATGAATCAAGTCACAGACAACTAATAAAAGTATAAATTGTATTTGATGCTGTTGTGTTCAGGACAAACTACTCCGATGTATAACACCCTGACTTATTGAGTATCTTAAATTGGAGGAGTTTGAGATGTTGGAAGAGCATTCTGCCCTCTTCTCTTCTTCCACCTTTCTTCCCTGGAAACAAGTTATAATTTTCATATGTGAGAAGTATCCTTTCTACAGTAGAAAGAAGGCATTCTTATCACAAGAGATGGGGAACTAGAGAGTAAGAAAGATGTATATACAAAACTTGTAAATCTACCCTTTATCTTTCTTTCTTTTTCTTTTCTTTTTTTCCTCCTTTTTTCCAGAGCACTGCTCAGTTCTGGCTTACTGCAGGGGGACTGAAACTGGGACTCTGGCACCTCAGGCTTGAGAGTCATAACCATTGTACTATCTACCCTCACCCCTCCTTTCTTTTCTTTTCTTTTTTTCTTTATCCTTCTAATACTTTTTCACGATTAATATTCCAGCTCTAACCTCTTTTAATCTAGCATTTCTTCACAGTTTTACTCTTTGATAAAAGCTATAAAAGTTTCCTACCCTGGTGACTTCTTTAGGACTTTATTCACTTAATGAAAACTCACACATTCTTATAAAAATTCAATAAAACTTGTATTAATGTTTATTCACTCATCTTCCTTTGTCAGTATAACTTCCAGACTTCCTTAGGGACTCAAAGATGATTGAGGAGGTTTTTTTTTTTCCTCTCTTGAAAAATAATCTATATTTATTGTGTTGGTTTAGTTAACATTTATCTCTAACAATTCTGTATATCAGAAACCAAATGCCTAGGTATCTCTCAGACTCTACGTGGGAGGAGTAATTATCAGAATGGGTTGCTTAGGGAAAGGCATGTCAGAGTGTGAATTCAGAGGAGCACTTAGAAAAAACTAACTAGATGAAAAGAAATAACAAGCATGTTTCTCATAAGAAATAAGAGTCAGGATACTTGATAGAAATACAGAAACCATAACGTTTGCTCAAAGTTGTATTCTTAGTGCTTGAAACTCAATGAAATATTTCCTGATGCCGGTCCTTGTACTTTGCGCCACCTACGCTGAACCCACTGCGCTACCACCGGACTATCAATAGAAACACCTGCAGACCTGCTTCACCGCCTGTGAAGCGACTCCCATGCAGGTGGGGAGCCAGGGCTCCAACCGGGATCCTGATGCCAGTCCTTGCGCTTTGTGCCACGTGTGCTTAGCCAGCTGCACTACCACCTGACTCCCTAAATATTTCCTATTTAGTTGCTACTGTAACGTTGAAAAGAACACATATTATCCCAGAATGAGAGGGATTATGCTGGCATCAAAGTTGGTTCTTTCAGGAATGGTACGTCTCTCCTGAACTTGGAATTCTGATCTGTATAAACTACAAGAAAATCACAGTACCAATCTAGTTATTTACAACTAATTTTTCTTTACATTTGATAGGTATATATGTACAAATTTGTATGCCTAATGGGGTCAGTGTATACTCAGCTCCTGAATTTAGAGAACTAAAATATAACTAGCATTTATGTTGTTAACTTCAGGACTCAAACTGGAATTCTCATGTCATTTCTGTCATAAAAAAATGAATTAGGTGATGACATTTGATCAAACAGTTATTACCAAGCCTCTGGATTTACTGGGACAACAAATCAAGAACATCAACTCTATTTACCTTTTTTTTCATATTAAAAAGAATGACATCCTTGAAAGGATCCTATTCTTTTAGGCACAAAAGCACTTCTAAGGAGAGAGTTGAAAGGGAGTTTTCTAGTGAACTACAAATAAAAAAATTCAGAATCCTTTTTTCAAGTTGATGTGTTTGCATCACAAAGTCTCATATCTACTTGCTGTCAATATTGTCCTTATTTCACTGCTTTTATTCACATTTTCATCAGGAAGAATGTTAAAGAACCAAAATGTTATTTCTTGCCCACATTCTGTTAGTAAAAATAAAGAAAATTTAAAAATATATACTTTTATTTTTTTTCCTTTATATATAGCAAGAAATCCTACTGTAAAACTTTAGAGAAATATATATATATATATATATATATATATATATATATATATGTACATTCTAATTAGCTGTGAATTAGGAAATATTGATAGTGAATACTTTATTAAGTTAAACTCTAGACCACTGTCAGGTAATTAATTAACTGAAGCATTAGCGTCAGATTGCAAGAAATGGTTCTGACACTCACAGATTGAACCTGGAGTTGCAGGTCATTTTTCTCTTGCATCAGAGCAACCATTTTTTCTTCAAGCTCTTTTCTTTTGGCTTCAGCCTTTGCGAGACTTTCTTTTGTCTTTTCAAACTCTTCCTTCATGTTGGCCATCTCCTTTTCTGTCTCTGCACTCTTCAGAAGCGGCTTGATCTTGAAATACAGCTTCATCCAGGGCCAGTGCTTCACATTCATGAAGGCGCGGACATTGTACTGGATGCAGAAGATGGATTCTCTGTGTTAGGAAGAGAATCGTTCAAAGTCAGAGCAGAACAAAATTAAAAGGCCTGGGCTGGAGGTCGGGTGGTTGAGCACACATGTTACAGTGCACAAAGAGCCAGGTTCGAGTCCCCGGTCCCTACCAGCAGGGGGCAAGCTTCACAAATGGTGAAGCAGGGCTGCAGATGTCTCTCTGTTTCTCTCCCTTTCTATAACCAACCCCCTTCCCTTTCAATTTCTGGCTGTGCCTATCCAATCAATAAATAAAGATTTAAAAAGAGAAGTACCGGGCTGATGAGATTAAGGTAGATCATCTCTACTAGTACCTCCTCTCCACCATCTTCTGGTATTCCACTCTTGCTAAAAACCCTCTGCACATGGCCTGGGTTCGAGTAATCAGCTGGGCCAACTTGTCATCTCGCATCTCTTCTAGGAGCCCCAGAAGACCAGCTTTGAAAAAGACCTGTGTGTGGGCAAAGCTGATGATTAGAAACTTTACATACACTTCAAAGGGACTGAATGACACCATTGTGATTTACAGCCAATTACCTTGGTGTGACCAAACTTATACTGGGTGTGATCAATGTCAATAGATGCAAGGAGCTTCTCAGAAGCCTTCTTGCTATCAATGAACTGTCCTTCAGGGATGGCACTAGCGTTTAATACCTTGTATCTGTTTAAGACAAAAAGAGAACTTACACATCTGTTGTCATACCACCACCACCAACAACAACAACAAAAATTCCCAATTTACTATAGAAATAGTATGTCAGTGCAGTAGCTGCTACATTGGTTCTCTTTGATTTTAACAGAAGGTATACAAGATTCTTTCATTGCAAATGAGAGTGAGTCTGTGGCCATAACACCCTGAACACGCCCAATCTCATCTGAAAATGAGTGCAAATAATAAGAACGTTTTATTTTTTCCACCAGAGCTACTGGCACCTACACTGCAAATCTACTGCTCCTGACAGCCATCTTTTTTCCCATTGTTGTTGTTGTTGCTGTTGTTGTTGTTGGGTAGGACAGAGAGGAATTGAGAGAGGAGGGGAAGACAGAAAAGGAGAAAGACACCTACAGATGTGCTTCACTGCTTGTGAAGCAACCTCCCCCCCCCCCCCCCCCCCCCGGTGCACGCAGATGGAGACCCGGGGGCTCAAACCAGGATCCTTGCAGGGGTCCTTGCACTTCATACTATGTGTGCTTAACCCTCTATGCTGCCACTTGCCCCACCCCCCCCCCGAAGAACTTCTTAAAGCAGCCCACAGAGAGAAAGTCTGACCTCTGTTTGAAGTCTGCGTAAAGGATTCTGCTTGGGAAGCCTTTCCTGCAGATGCGGATGCCTTCCAGCACACCATTACACCTCAGCTGGTGCAGGACCAGTTCGTGCTCCATGGCCCCTAAATTGAAAAAAATACATAGCCTTACATCATGGTCTAAAGCAGATGTGTTAGAGGCTTTCTTATGTAGCTGGTCTTACCAGGAGTTTTGGTTTCATTGGGGATGAGGCACCGTACAAAGTGAGGGTGAGTGCTCCTCAGGTTGGTCATCAGCTTATTTAAATTCTCCTGTGGAACCATAGGAAAATGTGCTTTTAGGAATTACTGTTTTGCTACATGTATACAGAACCATAATCACAGTGATCCATACTACTGGTTCAATTCTAATGAGTTGTATCTAAATTTTAATTGGTAAAGTTCTCTCTGGAATGTCCACCTTTCTAGCACGCCTTGCTGTGCCCTGTGTGTTTGCATTATAAACATCTGTGATTAACTGGTGACTGAGATACTTGTTCATTGCTGTTGAATTTCCTGTTTCCATACATGGAAATACTTCACCTCTATGCTTTTGCCTTAGATCACTTTACATGTTCTGTTTTTACTACTAGATCAGTACCTTCACCTAGATTTCTCATATCCTCACTGCTCAGCCTTTACCTTTTTTAAAAAAAAAACATATTTTTATTTATTTATTATTGGGATAGAGACAGAAATTGAGAGGGGAGGGGGGAGATCAAGAAGGAAAGAGACAGAGCAGCCCTGCTTCACCACTCGTAAAGCTTTCCCTCTGCAGGTGGGACCCGGGGCTTGAACCTGGGTTCTTGCACACTGTAATGTGTGCACTTAACCAGGTGCACTACTGCCTGGCCTCCCAGCCTTTACCTTTTTCTGCTTTCCTGTCACATTCTTATTCCTGGTCATAGTTACAGAGTTGTAACCTCCCACTGGTTTCACAGAAAGTAAACTTCTAGTATTTTTTTTTTTCTGGAATTGGCTAAAAATTGTCATGTTCTCAAGTGGGAGAATTTTTTCCAACCTTTAGTAGTCCCCCCCCCAAAATAACCAGAAATTGGAGTTTCAAAAGAAAAATGATTTAAATTAAAAAGCTATTTCTTATCACACTTGATTTTTTATTTCCTTCTTTTAGCTTAGCTCCAATTCTCCTCTTTATTTTCCATATTTTCACTTACTTATTATTGGATAGTGACAGAGAGAAATTAAGGGGAGAGTTGGAGAGAAAGAGAGAGAGACCTGCAGCCCTGCTCCACCACTCGTGAAGCTTTCCCCCTGCAGGTGGGAGAACAAGGGGCTTGAGCCTGGGTCCTTTAACATTGTAATGTGAGTGCTTAATCATGTGTGCCTGGCCCCTACCATTATTTTTCTATCATCAGCTTTCAGTATCTAAACACCTATATCATTGGAGGCTCTCAAATCTCATGTCAGACCTCATGTTTTACTTAACCTCATCCCAGTGGGCACTTCTAAGTATCAATGCCTTCATTTCCTTGCCCCCAAATTGTATTTCACCATCTAAAGCTGACTTCTGCCAATCATATTTTTCATCTTCCTAATCCTTGTCCTGTTCTATACAGATGTATCTCTTCCAAACTGCACTAAACCTCCCCCCAAAGTCCAGTGCTGTCACTATAAGCTGGCCTCTCTTCCTGTCACCCCAGTTTCCAGAATCCCTGCAAGGTCAATTCCCTTTCCCCAAGCAAATAAAATTTCATTCCCTGTGTCTAAGTAGAAGACAGAAAAATACATCTGTACCCTGAATAGAGCAGACACAGTTTGGAAAGAAGAACCCTTCTTCTTAGAAGCTTTCTTTCCACCTCCTGATTCTAAGGGGAAAGAGAAAACATAAGCATTATAGCACAGACTTTCTTTGGGGTATGTTGTATACATTGAACAAAATATGAATTCTACTGATAATTACCTGCTTCAGCAGCTGCTGCTGCCCCAGAAAAGAGATATGCCAGAGTCTTCAGTGCAGACTTCTGGTAGAGCCCCACCACGGTCTCATTCAGGGGGTCCTTATTCTTGTCCAGCCAGCCAGCAATGTTGTAGTCCACAGTGCCAGCATAATGAATCAGCGCAAAATGGGCCTCAGCTTTGCCTTTGACAACCTTGGGCTTCTGGAAGTTAGCAGACTTTCCAAGATGCTGTTCATAGAGTTTATTCTTGAAGGAGGTGTCTGTAGCCTTAGGGAACATGCACTCCTCCTCCAGGATGGAGAAGATGCCCATAGGCTGACAGGAAGAAAAGAAATAAATGTTATTTGATTTTGTCCACTTGTCAAATTACCCTGTCACATTGTGAGCCTGAGTAAACGCCTACATAAATTCCTTACACTTAATGAGAACTCATTCTTTCAGTCAGAATTGTTATTTCAGTGAATGCTTCATGATGTCTAGTTCTATCCAAGTGTAGGGTCACACTGTGGGATGTGGAGGCTAGTGGGATAAACAAAGAAGGTGATCTCCTGGAGTTCACATCTCTGTCTCAGATGCCTGAAGGCCATAGTGTGACTTGCAACAAACTAGTTGTACCACAGTCATTGGCAAAAATCTAAGTCCCAAGGATCCTTCCCACACTTACTCGAAACAAAGAGATTAGGGGAATGTGCACATTTACTTGAACTCTTGTGGTGCATATTTGGCACAACTGAAATTTGAGGACTTCTGCTCTAAAGTACTATAAGTTATATTTCAGTTGCCAGTAGCTGTGGATTTTATTATGGATTTTATGATGAAATATTTAAGTAAAAACTGTCCTAGCAAATTTAATATAATATCATGTTCTTATAAAGAACAATATTTTCCTTGATGGAAACAAAGAGTTCTGAAATAATAGAAACTATTCAGTCTGTTTTCTATGTATTTATTTTATTTTACCAGAGCACTGCTCAGCTCTGGCTTATGGTGGTGCGGGGGATTGAACCTGGAACTTTGGAGCCTCAGGCATGAGAATATTTTTACATAACCATTATGCTATCTACCTCCACCTTCATTCAATTTTTCTTTTATTTTTTTTAAGGTTTTTTAAAAATATTTATTTATTCCCCTTTTTTTGTTGCCCTTGGTTTTGTTGTTGTTGTACTTATTATTGTTGTCGTCGTTGTTGTTAGATAGGACAGAGAGAAATGGAGAGAGGAGGGGAAGACAGAAAGGGGGAGAGAAAGATAGACACAAGCAGACTTGCTTCACTGATTGTGAAGCGACTCCCCTGCAGGTGGAGAGCCAGGGGCTCAAACCGGGATGCTTACGTCCTTGCGCTTTGTGCCACCTGCACTTAACCCGCTGTGCTACCGCCCGACTCCCCAGTCTATTTTCCTTTTAACCAGAATAACTTAGAGTTGGCAAAAAAAAAATAATAATAATAATAAATTTCCTGAATTTGCCTACATGTCAAAGTCTACTGCAGCATATATTCAGATTTTATTATTTCATGTTAAATACTGTGTGATAGTATAATCTGAGGTATTAAAAAATAATAACAACCAGCAGACCTTCTCAATGAGCTCGATGCAGGCAGCCAGGTCCATCCCGAAGTCGATGAAGGTCCACTCGATGCCTTCCTTCTTGTACTCCTCCTGCTCCAGCACAAACATGTGGTGGTTGAAGAACTGTTGCAGCTTCTCATTGGTGAAGTTGATGCACAGCTGCTCCAGGCTGTTGAACTGAGCAGACATGTAGTGCAAATTAACATTCCTCTTTTTTTTTTTTAATTCTCTCTGAAAGGGGCATTTTACAGTTCACTAGCCTACCTTCCCTCAAGGCTTCATCCTGCCTGCCTATATAGCAAGTTCCTTTCTCCTTCTTTTGTCTTTTTCTGCTGCTGTGGGAGAGGAACTGTCACCACACTTGTTGGAAGGATCTCAGAGACGGTGATAAAACCAATTCTGAGCGAGGCTTCCAAAAGCAATAGAAAACATTTGTTTCTGCTGATCAGAAGTGTCCTAGCTTTTTCTCTCTTTGATTGTCTTGTATAACTACAGCTAAGTTTTCCACATTTTGTGGTCTGTATCTTGACATTAATAAAAAAAATAATAATAATAAAAGAATGACAATGCAGCCCAGTAGAGTGCACATGGGCAAGGACCACAGTAGTTAGTGTGTTATCTGGAGTCCTAAGTATTTTATTTATCTAGACCTCTTACTGAATTCACCTAATGGTTGATCAGATACTGTTCCCATTATCCTAGTTCACACCGTTAGGAATTGACAGGGGTGGAGTTAGTGTTTGGTCTTTCTCACTCCAAAATTCATGCTCTTTCATAGACTTCTAGTCTTCTGTTCTGTGTCAATTTAGCTTGACCTGCAGCTGTCTTATAAGCTATTTTACTATTGACTGTAACAGCAAGATTTATAAGTTTCTGCCAACTCACATCAAAGATCTCAAAGCCAGCAATGTCCAGCACCCCGATGAAATACTGCCTGGGCTGCTTGGTGTCCAGCTGCTGGTTGATACGGGTCACCATCCACAGGAACATCTTCTCATAGACGGCTTTGGCCAGAGCTCCCACAGCATTGTACACCTTCATGGACAGAGGATTGTTTGTTGGTGTTATTAAAGGAAATGTGTTGGGATTATTAAAAACCTGAAATGTATGTGGTTCTTACCTGCTGCACAGTCTGGCCTTTGGTGACGTACTCATTGCCGACCTTCACCCTGGGGTAACAGAGGGCTTTGAGCAGGTCAGCAGAGTTCAGACTTTGGAGATAGGCCGCCTTATCAGCAACTGCAGAAACATAATTTACATATTCAATATGGCCTACACAATTAAGAGGGGGAGTAATAAGTGAATATAGATTCATAGAAAGTCTCTGTGTGGCTCATTTGTACATGCCCATCAGGAAGTGCAGCTATAAAGAATTCATGAGTTTGGAAAGGGCTGGTTTGACCTTTGGGATCATTAAGCCTAGATGGAGTGGTGGAGTTGCTTGTTTTTACTGTGTGCATGTTTTTGTTGTATTGTGTTGTGTTTTGTTTTGTTTTCCTAGAACAGTTCAGTTCTGGCTTATGGTGGTGCTGGGACCTTAGAGCCTCAGGCTTGAAAGGCTTTTGCATAACCATTATGTTATCTCCCCAGTGCTTGTTTTGTGTTTTTTTTTTTTCCTCAAAGGTTATCGCTGGGTCTTGTGGCCTGCATGGCGAATCCATCACTCCTGGTGGTCATTTTTCCCTTCCTTCACCCTTTTAATTGATGAGAGAGAGAAATTGAGGGAGAGGGTAGGTGTCGAGGGAGAGAGACAGAGAAACAGCAAGACACTTGCAGTACTTGCTTCACCACTCGTGAAGCTTCCCCCCTACAAGTAGGAAGTGGGGGCTCAAACCTGGATCCTTGCACATGTCAAATGTGTCTGTTTAACCAGGTTTGCCGCTGTCTGGCCCCCTAGATGGAATTTCCATTTGGTACCTTCAGTGCCATCTGGCTCAGCTTGTTCCTCTCGTTGCTTTTGCTTGAATTTCATGTTCCCATAATGCATCACAGCCCCCGTGAGCTTATAGATGGACCCTCTTTCCTCAGAAGTGAAGCCCAGGATGTCAATGGCACTCTACCAGGAGAGGTGAGGGCAGAAAAATAGGTGAAATCAACTTAAAAGCCCATTGACAAATACCTAAAGAGGTTATGGGATATTATTGAGTGGAATACTGTTTGGTCAATAAGATGACATTGTGTTGTTTAAGACAAACAGATGGAACTGAAGGTTATTGTCCTAGGTGAAATAAGAGGTGAGATATAACAATTAGTTGGCTCATCTTGCTTCCACTCACTGTCTCTTAGAAAACTATGGTAGTTGTCAGAAGGGATAGCTAGTGAAAGTTACAGATGGGAGAGCACAGGAAGTTTGGTGGTAGGTTCAGTGAGTTGTTTAAACACACACACACACACACACACACACATGGCTGTACTGCTGAAATCTTAAAATTTTGTAAATCAATGTTCAGTCAGTAATAAAAAGTTAAGATGGAAGCCATGACCTTATTTTAGAGAATTGATACTACCCTAATAATATACCTATAGAGGGGTCATGATTGCCATTCACATACACAGTATATTTTCAGAGACTTGTGTGTGTAACTTACATCTGTGGCTATCAGCTCTTCTTGGTCATCAATGCTGGGAACCGTGATCTCTCCTTGACTGACAAAGGCATAGTCATAAGGGTTGGTCGTGATCAGGAGCATTTCTGGATACAAAGAATTCAGAGTTTGTGTTTTACATGGGCAGATATTAACAAAATCAACTGCGAAATCCTCAGCTGAAACTCTTGCTTACCAATTAGTTCTGGCTTCTTGTTCGACATGATCTGATAAAAAATATGGTAGCTTCTTTCTGCCTTTAGCTGGAAAGTAACCCTAGACTTCTCTAGAAGATCTGCAATTGAGAAATGGACATTGAATTGGGGTGGGAGGGAGGAGTTATAAAGTTCCCTTAGTCATTTAGGAAGTTGGGATCATTGGCGAAATTTCTTTGGCCCCTTGACATTTTAAATGAATTTTTCCATGAGGTATCATAACCATTACTGTTGTTTTAATCATGGTATACAGAAGGAAACTAATGGATGCCTGGCCCAGACATACTTATTCTCCATACAGAATATCTTGACATTGGAATATAGTTAATTTTTGGCAATCCCTTATCACTTTAAAATAGATGTACTACTCTTTAAAATAGATGTACTACTATCAGCAAAATTAACAAAGCAATGAAGAGATCACATAGGCTCAGTCTCTAGTGTTATGTTTTTTTCCTTAGAAATTTTTTAAATTTGTCCTGGGACTGGAATATTTCAGACAAGATCAATAGAACCTGACAGTTCCTGCTGAATCACTAGCTTGTAACAAAGTGGATAAACCACACTGTGAGTTATGGATAAGACAGGCATGTGCCATGGGCATGTTTGGCAATAGCTGTTGTTTTACAGACTGCAAGTTCAGCGGTAGCTGCAAAATGTTCCTCCAAGCCACTGATTGTCATTCTTGGCTTTTGCTTATGAGGTCCTGTTACTCACATGTCTCAATATCAGCAGAAGCCAGTTTCCCCGTGGTACCAAAGTGAATCCTGATGAATTTACCCTTGCAAGAAAATTAAAAAGATGTTGTAATTTATAAAACTTGAAGCACACACGAAAGATGAGATTGAAATAATCACTCAGATATGTTTTCCCTGGCATTTAAGCTCTGAGAATACCTTTCTGTGATCTAGGGACTTACAAAACGAGAAGAGTTGTCATTCCTCACAGTCTTGGCATTGCCAAAGGCTTCCAGTAGGGGGTTGGCACTGATGATTTGATCTTCCAGAGTCCCCTGCAAAGATAAGGACACGTCTCACATTTGGGACTTCAGACATCCTGAGAACCCTGATAGTCTTGATTTTGACACAGATTATCAAACCCACCTGCATTTTGCCAGAGGTTTCCTCTTTCTTCTTCTCCCCAGTAACTGCAATTGTTGCAAAGTACTGGATGACACGCTTGGTGTTCACAGTCTTCCCTGCACCAGATTCTCCGCTATCAGTGACCAAATGTATGTGAGAAAAATTAAGCTGCAGCAAGTGAAACCACATGCACTATCAGCCTTCACTCACTACCTTGTGGCTCTGCCTTTGCATATTTTTGTCAGTCTCCTAGACTTTTCTCTTAAGTCTATGTATAGTTCATATAATGTCTGTTATTTTGCACTGACAGGAATTGGAGAAGTTCATTCCTTTCTTGTGTGATAAGATATTTTGTGAGTACATAAAATGTACCACATTTTTTCTCAGTACTAAGACTTGTGCCTGAGGAATCCAGAAAGCAGTCATTCACCAACTATGATAAGTGAAATAATTGGTTAAAAAAAATTCTATGAAACAATACCTCCTTTCTTCAATTTCCTTAGACTAAAGACATTAATTACCTAGATTCCTTTGAAGGAATAGACACATTCCTCAGACCTTAAAAATGAACTACTAGCAATATTCCCATAACCCCCTCTACCTTCAGAAACCCGGTGGTCTTCATTGCAGTGTACTGGATTCCGGTTATGCACAGAGAAGACATTTTAACCTTCCCTACTCCTAGGAAATTTGTGTGAGACTTTCAAGATTGGACTAGCAAATAAATCAATTGGAGGCATTGTTATTTTGTATTCTGAGCACTTGTCGCTTTTCTAGTGAGAATAAAGGTTGGATATGTCCCAAAATAGTAATACATACGTGATTAGGATAGACTGATTCTCCCGATCTAGGGGGGGGGAAAAAAGCAGCAGGCAGTCAGGATTTATATCAGTTATGCAAACAAACCTATCTAGGAAGACACTAAGGGCATTGAGCATGTCACTTTTAAACTGAAATTATGAAGATATTGTAAAGCTATGTAGGGTATTCTTAAACACCTTAACACGGTGAAGAAAAGCATAGTAAGTTGTCATATCTTAAATTCTTTAAGTCCCTAAGAAAGTAAGTCTTTTTGGTTTAAAGAACAATACTTTGATTTATGTATGTATGTATATATGTATGTATTTGATAAGGATGGAAAGAAATTGAGCAGGGAGAGGGGAGATAGGGAGAGAGACAGAGAGATACCTGCAGACCGGCTTCACCACTTGCAAAGCTTTATACCTACAGGTGGGAACTGGGGACTTGAACCTAGACCCTTGCACACTGTAACATGCACATTCAACCAGGTACTTTCTAAACCCACATATATTTCTTATTTGTTATCTGTACATTTTAAAGTTGTGTTGTCTGCTGAGTGATTCATATAACTAAGAAGTGCATAAGAAACTAAGGATTTTGGACTGTAGTAATGGTTTGGTGAAGGACAAAATGTACTGATAATTTCTTGGAGGAATATAGAAGTATATCCTTGTGACAATAAAAATCCTATAAGTGGGGCACCTGGTTGAGTGCACATGTTACAATGCTCAAGAACCTGGGTTCAAGCCCCCAGTCCCCACCTACAAGGGGGAAGCTTCATGAGTGGTGAAACAGTGTTACAGGCATCTTTCTGTCTCTCTTTCTATCACTCCCTTCCCTCTTGGTTTCTGGCTGTCTTTATCCAATAAATAAATAAATAAGATACTAAGAAATTCAGTTATTATAAAAAGAAAATCCTCTAAGTTAGCATTTCCTCAATCAAGTTATTCTGGTGCTGGGAAAATTTTAAAGCTATATGTATTGGAAAAAAAAAAAAGTTATCAATCCAAGGTTGAGATTTCATCTCTGAATAAATCGCTTTGGCTAAAGAAAAAAAAATTTCACTTTCATTGCCATGCACTGAAACTCTTAACTGTGGTTTGTCTTACCCAAGTGTGCTATTGAGGCAAAGAAGAACCGGGGTGGGGGGATCTTTATAGGAATAGAATCATCTTTGTGTTTGGGGGAGAGTAAAAACTTCTGTTTATATTCATGAAGCCCCAACATGACATATTCATTTTAAGAGCAGTAACGCCTCAGATTTTATGAGTTTAAAGAGACAGAAATACCTCAAAGAGGACCTATTTTATAATAAACAAGACTTAAAGACTAAAAGAATTGAACACATATTCTCTACTTCCATTAGGATAGTATGATTCAATGGTTAGCAAACCTTTCTCTTGTTATTTAAACATATAAAATATGTCACCATTTTGGTGGTTCCAGTTCTTTACACATGCACAATTTCACTGCTCCTTTTACATTCATTTTCTTTCAGAGAGAGACAGAGAGATACCATAGTACTAGATCTTCCCACAGTACACAATACCTCCCATGTGACACCAGAGTTTGAACTTGGACTGTTCCTGGAACCTGCTGGGTGAACTATTCCTCAACCCATTTAATCATGGTTTCATCTTTAAGCAGATCAAAACAGATGAAAGTTAGTAGAGGTGAAGCAAGTATAGTCTTGTGAATTCCTAGAGGTAGAATCAAAAGAGCTGGGCCCTAGCCTGATTTTACTCACTTCATACCAAAAAGTTGGATTCAACGATTTTCAGAGGTCACTCTAGGGTGGGGAACTGGGTAGTGGCCACACCTGGTTGAGCACACACGTTAATGATGCACAAGGACCCGGGTTTGAGCCCCTGGTCCCCATCTGCAGGGGGAAAGCTTAGCAAGTGGTGAAGCAGTGCTTTCAAGTGTCTTTCTCTCTTCCTCTCTCTCTCTCCTTCTCTTTGATTTCTGTCTATCCAATAAAATAAAGATAACAACAACAACAAATCAGAGGTCATATGAGCTTTAACATTTCATAATTAGTGTCAGTAAGATTATTCATATTAAAAGCATCTGCATCACTCACCAGTCAGCATGAACTGATAGGCGTTGTCAGAGATGGAGAAGATGTGGGGCGGGGCCTCCTGGCGCTTTTTGCCTCTGTAGGCGCTCACCACCTCTGCATTATACACAGGCAACCACTTGTAGGGGTTGACAGTGACACAGAACAAACCCGAGTAGGTCTGTACCAAAACAAAGAAGGGGACTATTAATTGAGTCCTTTTCAAAAGATGTTAAGTACCTGCGTGAGAGAAACATGAACGGGAACTCACATAGATCATCCAGGCTGCGTAACGCTCTTTGAGGTTGTACAGCACGGCGGGCTCGTGCAGATGGGTCATCATGGCCATGTCCTCGATCTTGTCATATTTGGGAGGGTTCATGGGATAGACTTGGTCATCTTTTACAGTGACAGTCTGTCAAGTCAAACCAGAGAAGCCAGGTTGAAAAAAATATGCCAGCAAGACCCCAAAGGTGGCAGTCTGATCCCCACTAGATGTTTTACTCACAGCTCCACCTTCAGTCTTTGCTGTCACCTTCCCCCCTTCTCGACTCTGCACTGTGGCTTTCACAAAAGACTCCTTAGCATCCGCCACGAAGACCGATGATTTGGCGTCAAAGGGCTTGTTCTGGGCCTCAATGCGCTCCTTTTCAGATTTCCGGAGGTAAGGAGCAGCCTCCCCAAACACAGCCATCTCAGCGTCAGAACTCATGGCTGCAGATTATGATGGCAGCCCAAAGTCTCTGCCTGGTAGAAGAAAACAAATTATATTGGGCCATCATGCTTTAAAAAAAAAATGTCTGGAGACTTAAAAGTGATGCATTCAGTCAAGTACACAATTTACCAATCTGGGTTCAAGCCCTGGTCACCACCTACAGGAAGGAAGCTTCAGGAGCTGTAAAACAATGCTACAAGTGCCTACCTTTCTATCTCTCCCTCTCTCTCTCTCTCTCTCAATACTCTCTGTCCTATCAAGTGAAAGATCAGGAGAGGAGAGGAGAGAAAAGGAAAGAAAAATGAAAAGGAAAGGGAAGGGGAGGGGAGGGAAGGGAAAGGAAGGGAAGGGGAAGGAAGGTAAGAGAAAAGAGAAGAGAAGAGAGGAGGAGAGGAGAGGAGAGGAGAGGAGAGGAGAGGAGAGGAGAGGAGAGGAGAGGAGAGGAGAGGAGAGGAGAGGAGAGGAGAGGAGAGGAGAGGAGAGGAGAGGAGAGGAGAGAAGAGGAGTCAAACCTGGAGTGGTGGCTCCTTGTACAGGCAGCAAGCCTCAACAATAAATGGAGCTAGGTTATGAAGCACCCAGTTAAGCACACATGTTAACCATGCACAAAGAGCTGGATTCAAATCCCCCATTTTCACTTGCAGGTGGAGTGCTTCCTGAGTCATGAAGCAATGCTACAGTTCTCTCTTCCTCTCTCCCTCTCTGTCTTCCCCTTGCCTCAATT
This sequence comes from Erinaceus europaeus, assembly GCF_950295315.1. NCBI lineage: Eukaryota > Metazoa > Chordata > Mammalia > Eulipotyphla > Erinaceidae > Erinaceus > Erinaceus europaeus. The sequence continues at coordinate 88,833,931 of NC_080173.1, forward strand.
TCTCTTGGTTGCATCACTTAAAAATTAAAAACAAACACTGAAATAAAATGTGCATTCTAAAAAAAAGGCTTTTATTCCCACCCCAGTTGAGCTCTTAGCATTGCTTTGGGGATAGCCACCTCTCTGGGTTGGCTGAGGTGAAATGTCAGTCTCTCTGCTTTCTATGCCAGTGCTGACAGATACTTAATCATGCATTTGGAAAGAATCTGGTGTTTTTGGCTCACCTACTGTATGAGACTGTAGCCCCTCTCTCTTTTTCATTTGTTATGTGTAATTATCTTTTGAGCCACTGGCTATCATTGGTTTCTGTATCACTGTAACACAAAGCTGAACATTTATTCGTAATTGTCACTTTCAAATTTAATTTTAGGCACCTCACAAGCAGAGGACACTTTCCTTTCTGTGACATCCTTCACACCTCTTAGAAAAGATAATGGAAGTTTTCTAGGTGGTGGTGCACCTGGTTGAGTGTACATGTTACAGTGCACAAGGACCCAGGTTAAAGCCCCAGTCTCCACCCGCAGGGGGAAAGCTTCACAAGTGGTGAAGCAGTGCTGCAGGTATCTCTCTGTCTCTCTCTCTCTCTCTCTCTCTCTCTCTCTCTCTCCTCTCTCTCTCTCATCCCCTTCTCTCTTGATTTCTGGCTGTTTATATCTAATAAATAAAGATTAAAAAGAAAAGATGATGGGATTCAGAGTTGGTTTTGTGAATTAGTAAAATGAATATACCTTATGAACTTCTTTAGATGTGGTGAAGACCTTCTCAGTACAGATTTGAGCACTGCAAATATTATTGAATAAAGGAAAGTGAAAGCATGGGGAATTCTGTTATAAAATATTCTTTAAAAAAATCTATTATGTAGCACTTTCTCTTGTTCTTATGTTATAATGTTGACAAACTTGGTTCCTTCACCTATCTTTAGTGTTTATCAAAAACTTATCATAAAATATAATTAACTGTGTATTCTCACCTTATTACTAAAGCTCTAATAAAAATTTCACAGACCCTTTTAAATACTTTAATTGCTACTTCAGTATCTATTAGTACTGTCAAAACTATCATAGTAACCCATTTGGTGATAATAAAAATGTATTTTCCAGATATTTTTGAGAAAACACAAAACTCTTGGATAAGCAGTTCTACATTTCATCATTAAAACAATAGAGACCTGGGTAGCATAATTAAAATGCTCTTCAATATTGAAAATACTATCTTTTTATAACATTTTAAAATTTCTACTTCATAGACTGTGAGACAACAGGCAAACTTAAACCACTTTTCCAAGGCAAAGAGTTCATCTGTTCTATTTATCTATTTAGACAGTGTCTCAAACCTTTTTTAAAAGTATATTTATAGTGATGAAGAAAAGCTTTAGTGTAGAAATTTACATTTTACCTATAAATGTTTAACAGTATTCTGCAATGTCTTACTGCCTGTTGTAACTCAATTATTTAAAAGACAGACTACAGTGCTAGAAACAGAAAAATGACTGTGTATAAAGCTCTCAAGCATGCTAGGTACTCATCTTTATGTGTTGCAAAGGATATAAATTAATGCACATCAGTTTCTGAAATCCCCCCTCACAATTTTTCTAGGGAAGCATCATCAGCCATGAAATTGGCATGCTTTTATTTCATAGCCCCTGTAGCATCCTCCAAACCACTGAGGAAGATTTGTTGTTGTTGTTGTTGTTGTTTTTGGACCATGTGAAAAATAAGAAAAAAGTCAGTATCTTACCTTAAAGATGCAACCTTGAGGTGGTCTGAACTGTGGAGGGGAGAGAGAAAAAAATTTTTCTTCTGATTAAATGTTAACAGTCCTCAATACCAGTATGTTTTTTAACTGAGAAATAGGAAATGACTGGAAGCACAAATAAAACATCTAATTACAATTGTTACAGAGTAAGTTGGTGCTACCCTGGAAGGACTGCCAGGGACAGTGGGAGCCAGGATGTTGTGGCATGTGTGTGGGCAGCCAGACATCCCTTACTGTCCTTCAGACACAGCCTTGTCCTTACACACACTTACCTTGAAGCTCTATGAGGAAAGACAAGTCATAACTCACTCCAGAGTTACTTTTATAGAGTCAAATATGGAAAACACGTAGCCTCCTCCTCTTTCTTAAAGCATATTTGGCAAAACATGGTTTTTGGCAATGAATGTCTCCGAGTATAATTCCCTTCATATTAAAGATGGTTGGATATAATTAGAAATATTTCTTCTCACATTGGGTGAAGTATATGAACCAATCTACTATAAATAATTTGAGTTGTATGCAATCTGAAAGTGATCTGTCTTTGGAATAATGTAAGGTGTTGCTTCAAAGTCAGCTATGTTCTGGAATCCTTGGACTTTGTTGCCTGCTGTTCTTGCATTTCACCAAGTTGCCCAGTTGAAGTCTTTTCAACAGCCTGCACAATTGTAAATACTATACAAATGTGTGTGTATGGGGGGGTGGTTTTCTGCTGTTTGTCAGAGAAGAGTTATAAAAAGATTGTTACTTTCTCTTGAGAAGGCATGGGTTTCTTTTCTTTTTCAATCTTATTGTGCTTTTTCAGAATGCTTGGAAATTTAATTTTAAAATGTGCTTCATGAAGAACAGCCAAAGATAGATGACTTTTGTGTTCTCTAGTCAGTTGCCTCGGACACTTTTTGTCAAATATTTCCATACCCATTTCAAACTTACTCCAGAACTGAACTGTCTTTCTTAGCTGATTATTGTGGCTTCTTTTTCATTTAAAAAAAAAAAAAAAAAAAAAGAGTGCAAGCTGCTTGTGAAATTGCTCCATAACGCTCAACATAGGAAAGTTTTTGGATGCCAACAGGACATTTTACTGTCTAAATATGCAACATCTCTGACTTCTTTATCAATTATTCATGGTTGATAGTTCACATTTTCTATACAAACAATACCTGCACATTGCTTTCCAGTCTGGTTTTTAATTTTTTTTTTTTTAGAAAATTATTTGTTTTATTGTCTTGGTCACTTTGTATCTCTTTGTGCTGTCTGTGACTGAGCCCAATTAATTTGCTTTATATATACCTGTCTTGCACCCATATCTGGGTTATTTATGGCTATATTACAATCAATTTGATGAAATAGGCGAGCTTATGAAAGTAAATATTTGAAAACACGGTCTGTAATGGTGACTTATTACTCTAGTACACCATCTATTCCACAGTCCTCATTTTACTAAAACAGCAACTGTGATCCAAACAATAGGACAGAGTTGGCAAATCACACAGCACTCCAGACCCGGGTCATGTGATTGGCAAATGAGCATGGTTGGTGCTAACACTTCCACCCGGAGTAGATTGAAACTATGGGAGTGGCTCTGCAGGAGACAAACATCTGAGAGGGGCTCGCTTAGCCAACTCTTAATCTACTTTGTCATCACAGGCACATTTTCCTTTCTCACACATCCATTTTTCTTATGTATCAAGCATCTGAAAAATGTATGCAGTGATTTTCAGGAGGGGGACTATTTTGATAATTCTTTTAGCAGGATTGGATGGGAATGTTGAGGATAGCTTTAGGGGCCAGGTAGTGGCACACCTGGCTGAGCGCATGTGTTACAATGCACAGTGACCTGGGTTCGAGCCCCCGGTCCCCACCTGCAGGGTGAAAGCTTTAGGAGTGGTGAAGCAGTGCTGCCGGTGTCTCTCTGTCTCCCTCTCTGTCACTCCCTCCTCCTCTTGATTTTTGGCTGTCTCTATCCAATAAATAAAGAAATTTTAAAAAATTAAAAGGTAGCTTTATGACCTGCTCTGAGTAGACTGTTCAATAAGCAAAAGGTAAGGTGTTGTTTTTGGCCATCACTGCTAAGTTATGAGGAATATAAAGATTTGCAGTAAACAAAGTGAGAGAGGAGTGATTTCATGCCCTAAGACCAGTGTGGCCCTGTGAATCCTAATTATCCATTGAGCAGATTTTACCTGTCTAATTAGTCTCTCTTGGGTGCCACTTAAGTCAATATACTCTTGAGTCCCATGTAGTTACCATTTTTGTTTTTTCTTTATGCTATCCAGGAAAGCTATATTTTTCACTGTGCATCTCCACGAAATCGCCAGTTTGAAAGATCTTTTTTTATTTTCGTATAGGAAAACTTCCCTAGTATTGCTGATATTAATCTTACTTAATATTAAGTAATATCGCTGCTATATCCAGTTTCTGCACCAAGTGCATGCTTATTAGATGTGTGTCAAACATATATTAAAATAATCTATTGTCTGATTCATAGTTTATTCACAATTTCAATCACTTATTTTGGTTCTTTGCATGATTATGTAGGTAGTCATAAAACTGTTATCTATGACTGTGCAGAAGGCCATAAAGTCTGGAAACATATGCTACTAAATAGTTTATTTATTGCATCATAATATATAGAATAGTGGTATTCTCTTGGTCTTCAGACTTTATAACCACTATATCACTTTCATACAGAGAAGAGTGACAATTCATTTTTTTTATGTCATACCTATCACCCAATGCACATATTGTGGACGTACAGTACATTAGAATTAATGATGAAAGTCATCATGAGTTAATAATACTTTGGATTTAAGTTATTGCTATCAATTACTGAGCAAAGTGAATTAATAATGTGTTATAATCCAGCCTAAATCCCCTCTGTGAAAACTCTTTGCATAGACCTTGGAAATTAGGTTCCTATTATGGTGTGATAGCAGCTTTCTAAGGTCCTGCTACACTCCAATATTAGGGAAAAGCAAGAGAGAAATAAAGTGTCTTCCAGAGTGCTATTCATCAGAGCAGGCTTTCCTGATAAATAACTACTATGGATTCTTAAAGCATTACTGTGGATGTAAAATAAAGCAAAACATAGCAACTTCTTTACGACAGGTTAAATGTAATTGTTTGATAGAGCCTTGTGAGTCATTAACCTCTGACATCTCTTGAGGAGAGAAAAAGCAGAAACCAGTCTAGATATTGTTTTCAAAGTCCCCTATCTTCTTTATTTCCGTTACGGTGTGTGGGGGGAGGGGGGTAGAATAGGTGATTACTACACAAACAACCAAAGACTTCACATTTTGTGTTCTCTTCAGTCATTTTCTGGTGTCAGTATAAGGTCACTCTTCACTGATGATTTTGGTGTGAACCTCCCGGCTCTTCACCCGCAGCTTGTTGACCTGGGACTCAGCAATGTCAGCCCGTTCCTCGGCCTCCTCCAGCTCATGCTGGATCTTGCGGAATTTAGATAGGTTTGTGTTGGACTGTTCCTCCTAGGAATAAAAAGAGAATTGTTAAGGCACCCATGCTATGCATCCTTCTAGGTCTGGTAGGCTTAACGAAGAATGGAGTTGACCTCTATGGAGAATTTAAGATTCTCAACTAGAAACATTATCTTAACTATCTCGTGGGTTTTGCTTATCATTAAAATCAATGTTATGACTTTTTAGGGCTTAGTGTCTCATAAATAATCATCCCTATTTTTGCAACCAGAGCATATTCAAAGATATGCACAAGTAGAATAAAGAGAAAAGACAAGAATACTGTAGTCATACTTGTTAATTCTTGCCATAGTTAATGATTAATCACTCCATTAACTATTTATTTTTATAAAATTTTGTTTAATATTTATTTATTTATTCCCTTTTGTTGTTCTTATTTTATTGTTGTGGTTATTATTGTTGTCGTCGTTGGTAGATAGAGAAGGGGAGGATAGAGGGAGTAGAGAAAGACAGACACCTGCAGACCTTCTGTGAAGCAACTCCCTTGCAGGTGGGGAGCTGGGGGCTGGAACTGGGATCCTTACACTGGTCCTTGTACTTTGTGCCATGTGCGCTTAAACTGCTGCACTACTGCCCGACTCCCCATTAAATATTTACTAAGGATAAATTTCTTAATAGTTTTTAAGAGTAAGATAAATGTTTAATTTTATTATCTAACATTTCAAGACAATCAGTTTTTGCCTCTTGCTTTTGATGCAGTGGTTCAACTGGCATTCCCTAATACTGAATAATCCTTATGTTGTATGGTTTCAGAGACTAAATAAATCATCTTTCATGTAACTATACTCCTGAGTGAACCTTCTCTTAGTTTTTTATTTCCTCTGTACTTTCTTGGACAGGCTTTGGTATGAGGATTATGCGAGCTTCTTAGCATGATTTGGAATGGCTTCCCATCATTCCTCATGTGCTGAAATGGCTGAAAGAGCTTGGGGATTATATGTTCCTTTAAATTTTGAGATATCTATCTGGACCTGAGTCCATTTTTTAAAGTTTTCTGAATAGCTTCTTAATCCAACTTAGTAATTATATTCCAGTATAAAAATTATCAATTCTTTTTAAGATTTCCATTTTATTAGTTTATATTTTACGTTAAAAATCCTTCCACTTGGAAAGTTTATTTTTTTTCTCATTCCTAAGCTATAAATTTACATTTTCTTTCTCTTTTTTCCTTTATGAAACAAGCTATAGGTACAATTCATTCTCCAGAAATTATTAGCTAGTACTGAAATTATGAAATTAAAAAATAGTTTATTTCCTCAAAGTCTACTTTTATCTTTAAAAGTACTTGTTATTTTTATTATATTTGTTATTTATGATTTTATCAGTAAAGGGTCAGTTTATTCACTTTTTTTCTTCTAATTTTAGAAGCACATTGAAATCAATTAATTATCCTTTAAGGACAGATTTGAATTATGCTATAGGTTTGTAGAGGTTGTATTTTTCTTGAAATTTCACTTCTAATGAATAATGACTCATTATTTATTTCCAATTTAACCAAAACCATTTAGAAAAAGTAAGTTTGTTAACATTTAAGTATTTGAAATGTTTAAAATATCTCCTCATTACAGTTTGTTCAAACAGCAACTAAAGTATATGATCAGTCTCATTTCTACTTTAAAATTTTTATGGTTCCTATGAAAGCTGAAAGTATATCTTAAAGTAAAGCAATTAATACTATAAATAATAAGCGATAATTACACAGCAGTCCAGTCTACTTTAAACGAGTCAGTCGTTTACCACAAGTGAAAGTAAATAGTTATTTATTGCATTGTCTTAGAGGAATTCTCTTTACACATCTATTCTAAGAGTACTTACAGCCTCCTCAGCTTGTCTCTTGTAAGATTTCACTTTTGCCTGAAGTTTGTCTACCAAATCCTGAAGCCTGAGGATATTTTTCCGATCTTCTTCAGTCTGAAAGATTATTTAAAATATATATATACATGTATATATATCACATTACTGTTGTAAAATTGCATATGACTGTTTCAGAAAGACAGAATGATGATAGACAGATAGATATGCTAGAGCATGCTTTGTAGATAAAATAATAATAATAATAATTGCTGTACTTGGTAAGTGAGTTCCTTCACTCTCCTCTCATGTTTGCGTAGACCTTTGATAGCATCGACGTTACGCTTTTGCTCACTCTCAACCTCTCCTTCCAGTTCACGCACCTGAAAATAAGTAGACTCTTGAGAATTTTCATCCACTAAGGCATGGGCAGCAAATGGAAACAGATATTGAGATATTTACTCTGGCCTCCAGTTTCTGGATCTGCTTCTTCCCACCCTTCAGGGCCAGCTGCTCAGCCTCGTCCAGTCGGAGCTGCAGGTCCTTCACCGTCTGCTCCATGTTCTTCTTCATCCGCTCCAGGTGGGCGCTGGTGTCCTGCTCCTTCTTCAGCTCCTCAGCCATCATGGCTGCCTGGTGAGCAAATAAACCAAGTCAGTTGGGAGAGTGGAAATAGCACCTCAAGTTGACTTTCCCCCCCACCCCACCCCCCTGCATCACCCTCTGCTCACATCGGTGATGGCCTTCTTGGCCTTCTCTTCTGCATTGCGGGCTTCCTGGACAATGTCCTCCATCTCTCCCTGGATTTGGGAAATGTCTGTTTCCAGCTTCTTTTTGGTATTTATTAGACTGGTGTTCTGTTTAAAATTAAGTTATAAAATATTTAGTTATGTTAGCAAATCATTTCAATGGTAGCTATTTTAAAAAATAAAGATAAAATTTTGCAAGTCAAATGTATATTGCAGATTATCCAGTACTTGCAAATGCACAGTTCATAGTAACATCAAATGGCACCATGATTTTTGACTATTTATTACTAACAAGATCATTCACAATGAGAACAAATGTGCCAACATTCCATTTCTCCACACTCTCAATAAAAATATCAATATGAATAATGAGGGTCAATAAATGAGTAATACGGCAGTCTTAGATAATCTTAGGAAATGAATTTATTCAAAATAAAACAGCAAAATGATTCTATATATATATGTATATATACTGGCTGTCATTTAAAAAAAGTTCAAGCTTCTATTTTCTGAGACACAGAAGCATTTATTAAAGGCAAGTGTTCTTTGTTTTCAGTCTCACCTGGGTATGTAGCAGCTGCACGCGCTCACTGGCATCCAGCAGCTCCTGTTCTGCGATCTTCCTGCTCCTCTCTGTCTGCTCCAGGGTGGCCCTCAGCTCCTCAATCTCAGCCTGCAGCAGGTTGGCTCTGCGCTCCACCATGGCCAGCTGCTCCTTCAGGTCCTCCTGGCCCCGGAGAGCGTCGTCCAGGTGGATCTGGGTGTCCTGTGGGCATGAATTCTCACTGAGACATCCTGTTCTCAATGCCGTGCTTACCCCAACCTCCCTGTGTCCTCTCCGACTCCCCTGACCTTGAGGATGCCCTGGGTATTCCTGTAGTTCCTCAGAGCCTCTGCAGCCATGCGGTTGGAGTGGTTCAGCTGGATCTCCATCTCATTGAGGTCTCCCTCCATCTTCTTCTTGATCCTGATGGCATCGTTCCTGCTTCTGATCTCAGCATCCAGGGTGCTCTGCATTGACTCCACGACTCGAATGTGATTCCTCTTCAGCTGGTCTATTTCCTCGTCCTTCTCGGCAATCTTCCTATCAATCTCGGACTTGACTTGGTTCAGCTCGAGCTGGATGCGTAGGATCTTCCCCTCTTCATGTTCAAGAGATGCCTTAGTGAGAACAGAAGTGGGAGTTAATAGGGAAAAGACATTTGAATTTTTTTTTTCTGTACAGCTCTCCTGGTCATTTTGTGTTATTTATCATTTTGTCATCTATGGGAATGAGGTTGATTGTCCACATTTATCTACTTAGATCATATAAATTGCCCTATACCTCTGCTTCTTCTAAGGCAGCTTGAAGTTCTGATTTTTCCTGTTCCACTTGTTTCTTTATTTTCTCCAGTTCATGGATACGTTTCCCTCCTTCTGCAATCTGCTCCGTGAGGTCGGAAATCTCCTCTGTTGTTCAGTATGAAAAGACAAGTAGAAGTTTGGTCAGTCAGCTGATATAAGAAAAATGTCCTGCATGGCTATTATGAAAAGTGAAAGGGAATTACGTTGCAGGTTTTTGTTCTCTCGCTTCAAAGTTTCTAAGTGATCCAAGGATTCCTCATAGGCGTTCTTCATCTTGAATAACTCTGTGCCTAGAGAGCGGGACTCCTTCTGGGAAGCCTCAAGCTCAGCATGGGTTTCCTCATATTTCTGTTTCCATTCTGCCAGAATCTGAGAAGACAAAAGACGTAGGTCATCTGCTATAAAGGTTAAAGGAAGAGGTAGGAAGCAGTGGTTGCTCCAGAAATCACCTTGTCGAAGTTCCTTTGCTTTTTGTCCAGGGCTGCGCAGGCTGCATTTGTTCTCTCTACATCCAGCATGAGGTCCTCCACCTCATTTTGCAGTCTCTGTTTTGTCTTCTCGAGGGATGCACATTTGGCGTTCACAGCCTCTACGTGTTCCTCAGCAGCCTGCAGACGCTGGGCCAGCTTCTTCCTTGAAGATCATATGTGGGTGCAGACAGAAGTGAACCAAAACAAGAATCAAGAATTACTTCCAGGCCAGGTTGTAACATTGTAACATGTGCAGTTGGTTGAGCGCACATGTTACATGCACAAGGACCCAGGGTTGAGCCCTCAGTCCCCACCTGCAGGGAGAAAGCTTTGCAAGTGATGAAGCAGGGATGTAGGTGTCTCTGTCTCTCTCCCTCTCTATCTTCCCCTACCCTCTCAATTTCTTGCTGTCTCTATCCAATAAATAAAAATAATCAAAAAAACTTTAAAAAGAAATATGACTTCCACCCTGAAAAGCATATAAATTCATACTAGAAATATCCTGTCATTCATTGATTCATTCACTCAAAATATGCTGTTGAACTTCTTTTGTGAACCATACAATAAGTATATAACTGTGAACAAGACAAAAAAAAAATCCTTGCTTCATGAAACTTACAAATGAGAAAAATATATAAAACATACTGTCTATATAAGTCCAATGAAGAAAAATAAAATAGAATGAATAATTATTCTAAATTTTAGGAAAGGTCTTTCCAAAGGAACACATATGAACCAAGATCTAAAACAATTCAGAAAATGAACTCGAAGGAGGTTGGCGAATTATAGAGAATATTCTAGGCAATAGGAACTAGAAAGTACAAAACCTGAAGCAGCTTTGAGATTGGCATGCTTGACAAGCAACAATAAATCCAGATTATCTCTAAAAAAATTTCTTGTTTGTTTGTTTCCTTAACTAAATTGTAGACTAGCAGGGTAGGGGCCATGTTTACTTTATTCAAATCTTATTTTCAGGATTTGATAGTGCCCACCAAATAGGATCTAACTGATGGACAATTTAGTGAGTTCACTGAATCTTCAAGAGTTGCATCTTTCCAATTCAATGTATGAAAATGTCTGCACATTTTCCCTCCTCTGTGCACATACTTGGCCTCCTCCAGCTCCTCTGTGCGCTGGATGGCATCCGTCTCGTACTTGGTCCTCCACTGGGCCACCTCGCTGTTGGCCTTGGACAACGCCCTCTGCAGCTCAGCCTTGGATTCCTGCTCCTCCTCATACTGTTCCCTCAGCAGGTCACAGTCATGGCGGGAGGACTGCAGGGCGTGGGCCAGGGCGTTCTTGGCCTGTGATGATAGTTACACCTTCATTTTACTGAATATTTGAAGATTACTTATTATGTTTCAAGAACCTTAAGATTTGGTCTAGCAAGCACCATTTAGGGTCAAGTCAGGGAGAAAAGTAAGTCATAATAATACTTACCTTTGTCTCTTCCTCAAGTTGTCTCTTAAGTTCTTCAATCTGTTGAGTAAATGCTTGTTTGCCCCTTGATAACTGAGACACCAGAGCTTCTTTTTCATCTAACTGACGTGATAATTCACCTAGTAGGCAAAAAGAAACGGCATTCCTCTTTTAAAGTGAAGAAAAAACAAATTCAAGTCTTTTGTCAGAACTAAATTTTAACTCACATGATCCCAAACCAAATGCACATATGGTTCATCTCTATCGACATTTTCACATTTAATGTCAAAGTTCTTGGTTTACAGTGAATTTTGCAGATTAATCTGATTAAATATAATATATATTCTCTCTCATCTCTCAGTCGCTAATTCAGGGTTATGTGATGTACTATGGTAAAAAAAAAAGTAAATAAATAAACAAACCCTTCTGATGACTATCAAAGGAGGCAGCTAAATGTCTGATTCTATATATTCCTAATTTCATTAAATTTAAAGTAGACTAGGTTATCTATTATCTTATCCAGACATTTTCTTCACTCTGGTCCAGATTAAAAAAAAAAAAAGCTTAACTTTAGGCAGGAAAAAAAAAAGTTTGACTTGAAATGGAAATAGTTCCCAGAGTAATTCCCTAATCTTCGGCACCCCCTTACTATGGCCAGATCCTCAAGACCTTTCTAGTCCATTTGCAGTCTTTCTCTCCATTTTTTTTTTAATTTTGAAGTCTTTATCTCCAAGTCTTTGTCCCCAGGTAACCTTGCAAGTAGGTTGAGAATCTGAGCTGTTCAGTGATTCACATATGCCCTCAGATGCTTTTATTAGGCTCTCACAGCACCAGCTCAGTTGTTTTTAACCACAGGCCTATTCTGAGGCAGCAGGGAATGAAAGAGTTACCGGATTCAGTCTGTAGGCGTCCCCTCTGGGTTGTCAGGTCATTGATCAGCCGCTGTTGCTCTTCTTCCTTTGATTTCAGTTCACTCACTTGGTCCTCAAGAGTTCGACACATTTTCTCTAGGTTTCCCTAAAGGAAAAGAAGTGTGTGGGGGGTAGAACTCTTAATATTATGCTGCTACCATTTCCCTTAGAGCAAAAGTATTCTGACATACTGTAAACCAAATTCTCTTGTGTAATCTGATATATAAGTGATTTTTTTCTTTATTTTATGATTGTTGACTGAAGTTAAAAATATATACATTGAGATATTAAAAAATGAATGGTAAGATTGTGTTTGGTATAATCTAAAACTTAAAAGATTCTGTTTGGTTTATTTTTTTCCTTTTTTGCCTCCAGGTTTATGTTGGGGTTCGGGGCTTCTACTATGAATCCACTGCTGCCGGCAGCCATTTTTTTTTCCAACTTTATTGGATAGGACAGAGAGAAATTGAGAAAGAAGGGGAGATAGAAAAAGAGAGAGAAAGAAAGACACCTGCAGATCTGCTTCACCTCCTGTGAAGTGTCCCCCCTGCAGGTGGTGAGTGAGCGGCTTGATACCAGATCCTTGCATTGGTCCTATGTGTGCTTAGCCAGGTATGCCACTGCCTGCCCTCCCCCAGATTCTGTTCTAAATGTAAGACTTTGTAAGGATTATATGGCATGTTTTCAAAAGGATTGTTAACAAGTACTTCATTGTCCTTCTGTATAAGGAACTTTTACTTACTAGGTTCTTTCTTTTTTTTTTAATTTGCTTTTTCCCCCTTTTCTTGCCCTTGTTTTATTGTTGTTGTAGTTATTGTTGTTATTGATGTCATTGTTGTTGGATAGGACAGAGAGAAATGGAGAGGGGTGGGGAAGACAGAGGGGGGAGGGAAAGACAGACACACCTGTAGACCTGCTTCAACACTCGTGAAGCGACTGCCCTCCAGATGGGGAGCCAGGGGCTCGAACTGAGATGCTTATGCTGGTTCTTGTGCTTCGATCCATGTGCGCTTAATTTGTGGCACTACAGCCCAACCCCCCTTACAAGGTTCTTGATAACTATGAAATTTTATTTTATCAACTGGATACCTGGAAAAAACACTTAATCTAAGGTTAAAGATAGAGCTGTCACTTTTGATAATCTGAGAGGGCCTTTGTACTTAGCTTAGTTCTTTGTATGTTGAGTGAAAAAATAGTACTAGCTTTAGTATCTTTCATTCTTACCTCCTGGATTAACTCACATAGCAAATGACATAAAATATGTAATGTGTCCTGTATCGAATCTGATGCAAATGTAACAGTAAAGGAACAATGCTAAGAAAACCTTCCCCAACTCTGTAGCACCTTGGCTTTAGAGATGGTGTCTACATTGCTGGCCAGGTCATCGATCTCCATCTTCATTTCGCTCTTCTCCTTCTCCAGCTTCTGCTTGACCCTCTGCAGGTTGTCAATCTGCTCCCCCAGCTCAGCCACACTGTCCGCGTGCTTCTTCCGAAGAGCTGCCGCTGTGGCTTCGTGCTGCAGGGTGGCCTCCTCCAGGTCCCTGCGCATCTTCTGGAACTCGGCCTCCCGCTTCTTGTTCATCTCAATCTGGGCCGAAGTCGCCCCACCAGCTTCTTCCAGCCTCTCACTGATCTCCTCCAGTTCCCGGGAGAGGTCAGAGCGCTGCTTCTCTGCTTTGGCCCTGGAGGCCCGCTCTGCTTCAATCTCTTCCTCCAGCTCCTCAATGCGGGCCTGGGAGAGTTGGGAAGCACAGGCTTAGCTTCTTATGTCATAACAGTATCTCTTTCAGTAAGACTAACGTAAATGTGATCTTACTTATAGCTTTTTAAAGAATCATTGGACATAATGGCTTTATTGTTAGGATAGCAATCAACTGTAAGAGAAAACTCCCATGAACTGCCAGATTTATTCAAAAGTATTTATATCAGTCATGGAAGTATTGATAAACAAGAAACAGAGTCAGCACAGCCTTTCAATAATGTAACCAAGGAAGTAGATTTTCAGCATTTGTGACTACAGTGTTATCTGTCATAGAGAAGGCAGGGAGTGTAGCTACTTTTCAAGGGATAAAATGCTTACTATAAAAATCAAATTATTAGAAGAATTGAGATGAAGCAGTTCAGGTAAGAGATCATTCTGTCTCTGACACCACCATAAACCAGAGCTGAACAGTGCTCTGGTAAACCAGAGAGACAGAGAGAGAGAGAGAGAGACTGACTCTCATGCCTGATGCTCCAAAGAGCCTGTGTGTGACAGTCTGATGTAGTATCATGATCTGACAGACACTGCAAGGGGCGATAAAGTGCAAAAGACTTGTAAACAGCAGGTCTCTAATAGGTGAACATGTATACTTACTTGCAACTCTTTGATCTTCTTCTGCAGTTGAATGCCAAGGGCCTGTTCATCTTCAATTTTGCTTTGCAGATTGCTCATTTCAAACTCTTTCCTTGTTGAGAAATAATAGCAAAGAATAACTGAGTCCATATTTGTCACTGAAAGCAAATTCACAAGTAGTTCTCTTATACTTACTTTTTGAGCCTTTCATCAAATTGTTGTTTTTCATTTTCAATGTCCATTATGGTCTCTTGGGCCAATTTGAGATCACCCTCCAGTTTCCTTTTAGCTCTTTCAAGGTCCATGCGTAATTTCTTTTCTTGCTCCAAGGACCCTTCAAGCTAAACATAAAGAATGTTGCTTCAAAAGGATCACTAATTACATTTAGAAGAAAACTTGTGCTCTCTTAATTACAACATAAAGCATTGGATTTTAAATAGTGTTAGACTTACATCATCCACTTGCTGCTCCAGCTTGATTTTAGCTTTGGTCAGGGTGTTGACTTTGTCCTCCTCTGCCTGCAGGTCATCCAGGGTCTGCTGGTGGGCCTCTTGGAGGGCTTTCTTCTCTTTGGTCAGCTTGGCAATGGTTTCATCCAGGCCTGCCATCTCTTCTGTGAGGTTTTTCACCTTGAAAGTTACAAAAGAAATCATTTCTACTGGGAAGTAACTTAATGGATGGTAGAACCTCTTTCTTGTCCAGCAGAAGATCATTTATACCTTGTTCTCTGTGGCATGCTTCTCCTTTTCCACCTTGGCCAATGTCAGCTCAAGGTCATCAATGTCTTTCTTGAGCTCTGAGCATTCATCCTCTAGTTTCCTCTTCTTGGCTGTCAGCTCAGCGTTGATCTCTTCCTCATCCTCAGCTCTCTCAGTCACCTCTTTGATTTTGGCCTCCAGCTGGATTTTGGTTTTGATTAACTGGTCACATCTTTCCTCTGCATCTGCCAAGCCTTCAGCTTCCTTGAGTTGGAAACAAAAGAAAAATGGGGGGGGGGAGTGAAATATTTCACAGTAATAATTGAAAGGCTTACTGTCAATTCTCTGGATTTAAACTTTGTTGAGCCACCAGCTGTGTGCAAAGCAAGATATATAAGATACTGCTCTGTTCTTAACAAGAGGATATTCTGCAGTGAAGACCTATTGCCAGAAACCACCACTAATTCAGAAATCAGTTAGAGACATACAAATTCAGAAAAGTTGTACCAGAGATGGTTTCATGACTATAATGGCATTTTGATTGAGTAGTGGCTACTAGCTTGGATTTAGTTTTGCAGAGATTAACTTAGAAGAAACAGGGAGAGGTGGTATTCTAGCAAGAGAAATTCAAGCTGTGATTGCTGATTTTTTCTTGCTGTTGTTGTTGTTGTTGTTTTTGTTAGTATGATCCTGAATGTGATGTTGTCAACTTAAATTGAATCACAAAGTAATCAAGAAGTCCTAGAAAGATGCTTTGTCTACATTTGAGAAAGTTGTGGGAGGACAGAAAGTAAAAGATAAATTTGCATATATATTCACAGTGAGTCCTTTATCAGTCTTTAAATACATAAAAGAATAAAATGCTTTTGCTTCTGTGCAGTGAATATAGTGGTATAGTAGGAGACAATTCAGGATAGCTTGGAAAAGTGGAAATAGAATAATAATAAAAAAAATCAATACTTTCTTCCTTCTTTATTCTCGAATAAGGCATTATAATAATAAAAATATTATTATTGCATGGCCCCAAACTTGACAAGAAGTGGCCAGTTTTAATCACCAGGAAAGATATATCATTTTATGATGAGTGAATTAAAGCAGACCAATTCAATTCATGTGAAATGAAAAACTATCTTATAAATCACATTTCAGAGTTGACAAAAGCGATTCTAAAATGAATGGTCCAGGACTAAATGTACAGTGAACAAACCGGATGAAAGACTAGGGAGTTGGGGACAGGCAGAGAACTTAGGTGCCAATTCAACAACCTAGGTATGATGTGTCAGGTTACGGGCTTAGGAGTAAGATGGAAAGAATCTGATTTTTTGATGTTGGTAAAAAATAAATAAACAAATAGGATGATTAAGTGAGAACATCCAGTTAAGTACACATATCACCAGGCGTAAGGGTCCAGGTTTGAGATCATGCTCCCCACCTGCAAGGGGAAGTTTCACCAGCAGTGAGGCAGGCAGGCCTTCAGGTATCTATCTTACTTTCTCTCCCTCTCTGTCACCCCTTCTCTTATAATTTCTCTCTGTTGTGTAAAAATAAAATAGAAAGAAAGAAAAAATGACTGCCAGGAGCTGTGGATTCGTGGTGCAGGCACCAAGCCCCAGCGATAATCCTGATGTCAAGAAAAATAAAGAAATAAATCCAATAAAATCCTATGTTTAACATAGCCATTTGTCAGCTATAAATATTTTGACTTCAGAACCACAGACATTAGGAAATGCAAGAAAGTTTCAGAGGACAAAAAAAAAAAAAAAAAAAAAACCCGAACTCGAACTCCTTGCTATCCAGTCCACCACTTAACATTTTACTTAGGATAATTTCATGTTCAAATCTTGTTCAAGGACTCTTATCAAAAATAAAAGGAGTCCTAAGCCTAGAGTTTAATGGAGTTGTGCATAATGGAAGATCAGAAATTCTACTTCATTTCCCTGGGGCTAACTGAGAGGAGTGGGGAGAGGTGACTGATGAATTAACAAATGAGCTGTATTATTAGCATCACTTTTCCCCTCCAGTGAGTGTTTCCCACATAGAACAGCCAATTCCCTGTCACTGATGACCAAAGTTGTCACACAGAGATCCTGATTACTGGCACCCAGGTTTGTATTTCTACTTACAGCCTGAACTTGGAGCTGCAAGTCATTTTTTTCTTTCAACAGTGACACCATTTTTTCCTCCAGTTCCTTCCTTTTTGCCTCTGACTTGGCCAGTTCATCTTTGGTTTTCTGGAATTCTTCCTTCATCATGGCCATCTCCTTCTCCGTCTCTGCACTCTTGAGCAGAGGCTTGATCTTAAAGAAGAGTTTCATCCAGGGCCAGTGCTTGACATTCATGAAGGCGCGGATGTTGTACTGGATACAGAAGATAGACTCCCTGAAATCCAATTGATGCCGATTAGATCGTGGTTGATGAAATGAGATAACATTTTGGAGGTGAGAGTGGAGGTTCTGGCTCCACTGTGCTCTTTTTATTTTCACTTGTTTTCTTCCAAAAACATGAATCGTATTTGGGGGTGATGGTGAAGAAATTGCTAATCACTTAGTTCTCTATATCAGTGCTTCCCATACTTTGGCATTCATTAAGAATATTCAAAGACTGACTTCTTTTCCTTATCTCCAGAAATTCAGATTCATATATAAGTTGAGACCTGAAATTTTGTTAACAGATTTTTCAAGAGATGTTGATGGCCAGGTCCAAGGGCCACCCTTTGAGAAGCACTGCTCTTCATAGGCACTCCTCAAACTTTCCTACTTGAACACCACGAAAAGCAGCTGAAGGGAATGTAGATTCCTGAGGTGTGTGAAGTGTGAGATAAAGGCACTCATTAAGAACTCACTTTCCCTTATGCCTCTCCCAATCCATATCAAATAATATTGCATCTGCCAATCGCAACCTAATCAACACAACGATTGACACCTCAACATGCTTCACCTCAGACTGTGTCCAGAGACTTCATATGTGGAATGACTACCCTTCAACTTCATTACCCGGGTGAGACCTTTCCTTTCATAGTATTCTCTAATTCCATACAAGGAGGTTCACTTTCTAACAAAGTCCCAAAACCTAGATATACACTAGTTTCTGTGAGAGAGAGCATATGTTCACACGTATCCATAAACTACTGCAAAAATATTTACCTGAAAGCAGAAGTACACTATAGTTTGCAGTGAGTACCCCCCTAACACTTCCTCTCCACTATTCCAAGCTTTGGGTCTATGATTGCTCAATAATTTTTTTGGCTTTGTACGTTAACTCTCTTTTCAGTCACCAGGTTCCAGATGCCATCAGGATGCCGGCCAGACTTCCCTGGACTGAAGACCCCACCAATGTGTTCTGGAGCTCCGCGTCCCCAGAGACCCACCCTACTAGGGAAAGAGAGAGGCAGACTGGAAGTATGGACCGACCAGTCAACGCCCATGTTCAGTGGGGAAGCAATTACAGAAGCCAGGCCTTCCACCTTCTGCAACCCACAATGACCCTGGGTCCATGCTCCCAGAGGGATAGAGAATGGGAAAGCTATCAGGGGAGGGGATGGGAAATATGGAGATTGGGTGGTGGGAATTGTGTGGAGTTGTACCCCTTCCAAGAGAACTAACAGAGCATAGCTCCACCATTCTATGTTGTGCCAGAAACAGAATTCCGGATCTCAGACATGAAAGACATGTTCTTCACCACTGGGTAACCTACTAGACCACTAAACATTATTTTAGGTGAAATTAATGAAATATAATAGAAAACATTAATAATAGCATCATTATTATTGGTATTAAATATTAATGTTAATGACTAACAGTAGATGACTGAAATAAAGATTATTTACATATTTACACACATGCTTAAATGTATATACAGGTAAATATTAAATTTAAAGTGCACACCTCACTATTGGTCTCATTTACATATATCCTAAAATTTGAAGTGCTTAGCCTAACGATGCTTTGGCTTTGTTTTTGTTTGCCTAATAGTCTTACAACTTTCAAATCACCAGAACACTAGGCACCTTGGTAACACTGTCTTAATTTAGAGAAACACATGATTCACAGGAAAATGGGTCTGATATTGCCAATCACAATAGATCTGGTAATGGAGATGATCAAGTGGAAGGGGTCTTTGCGTCTTGTATATCACTCTTAAGAAAATATCATCTGCCATGAAATTCATTATCTCTTAGTTAATAATCTGCCCAATAACTTCCTATTAGAACTTCATTGCTAAGACAATAATGTTGTCACGCATTTATTTTCTTTTCTTAGATAAGAACTGCATATTGTATACTTCTTTTTTTTCAACTAGCATGTATTCTCTGGTGACTGTCACTGCCTTAAATGTTCTGATAGAAGCATACCCCGAGTTCCGTGTAGGACTTTTATATTTGAATCTTAACTGAAGGCCTTCTAAAATGTGTTTTTGTTATTTATTTATTTGTTCATTTATTTATTGGCTAGAGACAGCCAGAAATCGAGAGGAAAGTGAGGGAGAGAGGGGCAGAGAGAGAGAGACAGACAGACAGAGACAGAGACACCTATAGCACAGCTTCACCACTTGTGAATCTTTCCCCCTGTAACTGGGGGACCAGGGGCTTGAACCCAGGTCCTTGAACATTGTAACATGTGTGCTCAACCAGGTGCTCCACCACCCAGCCCTGCTCACATGTGTTACTGAAGAAGAGAAAGGTGAATTAAGTAAGCACTGTGTTCCCGTACCTCCTCTCCACCATCTTCTGGTATTCCACTCTCGCTAAAAACCCTCTGCACCTGGCCTGGGTTCGAGTAATCAGCTGGGCCAACTTCTCATCTCGCATCTCTTCTAGGAGCCCCAGAAGACCAGCTTTGAAAAAGACCTGTGTGAGAGCAAAGTCAATCAGAAAACAATGTCTAATCTGCAGAGAGACAGAAATAGCAATAGACAGACTCTAGAGACCATTACCTTGGTGTGACCAAACTTATACTGGGTGTGGTCAATGTCAATCGATGCAAGGAGCTTCTCAGAAGCCTTCTTGCTATCAATGTATTGACCTTCCGGGATAGCACTCGCATTTAATACCTTGTACCTATTAAAGTAAATATAGTTTTATTTAACTTAAGTTTACACTCGTAGTCGATAAATATTAAACAATCCACTAAAACCAGAATTGTTAAGAATAGTACTTGTGTTTGTTTGCTTACAGAAGGGACACTGTCTACTTGGAAGACCAATCTAGTAATTGGCAATCTATTTTTACTACATTTTACCTCCCTGCACAATTATAACTTTCATTCCTGCCTCAGTAGATCTTGTTCCTCAGAAAGGAATCAATAATCTTCCAATCAAGGTGTAGATGGCCAAGAAGATGTAGTATAGGATCCTAACTAGATTCACTCACTCTTGAAGATTCTTAGTCTCCGAAATGAGTACTAGAGTGAGGAAATCTTGTAGACAAAGACGCTGATGATATTTACATTTACAAAGCTTTTAGAAGAGACTATGAGATTATGAAAACATGCTCAGTGCTCAAAATGGCAGCTCTAAGAATTGTAGACATTAACGTAAACACCCATGAAGTAAGCCAGAAGCTCAGTGTAAACCAACAGCAAGTCTGAGCAGCACTAAAAATGCGGTGTTCTGTATTCTAAAGATACTTCGAGACTTGTGATTTTTTTTTTTTTTACTACTTTGTGGCAAATTGAAACTAGCATATAGGCTCCTGTTTTTTAAATAATTGTGTTGCTTGCAACTAATACCACATTTTAAGGCACATGACGGTTAGGAGAGTCTGACCTCTGTTTGAAGTCTGCGTAAAGGATTCTGCTCGGGAAGCCTTTCCTGCAGATGCGGATGCCTTCCAGCACACCGTTACACCTCAGCTGGTGCAGGACCAGTTCGTGCTCCATGGCCCCTAAGAAAGCACATACTTATCTCACTGCAGGGTGTTTGTTTGTTTGTTTGTCTGTGGCAGTTAAGCTGTATAGTTTCACTCCAAAACTATTTTGCCACTGGGGTTATCATTGAGGCTTAATGCCTACATGACTTCACTGCTTGTAGTAGCCAATTTTTTTTTCTTTTCTTTCCTCTAGGTAGAGGTGACAGAGCGAGAAAGAGAGAGAGACAGAGAGAGAGAGCGGAGAGAGAGGGAGACCACTAGGGAAAGATAGAAAAAGGACGAGCATATGGATTGACCTGCCAATGCCCATGTCCAGCAGAGAAGCAACTACAGAAGCCAGAACTCCTTCCTTCTACACCCCACAAACAATTTTGATCCATATTCCCGGTAGGGGAGAAGTGATAGTAGGAAGAGGACAAAAGGGCTTTGAACTCCAGCTCCATCAGGACCCGGAGAGAGAGGAGGGAAAAGGGGGGAACATTTGGATGTGGTAATAGTGTCATAAGTGGCTTGGAGGGGAAAAGAGGACTGAACTTGGAAGGAAAAGGGGACACATACATACAGTGCAGACAGAGAGTTGTAGAGATGACAGTTAACCCATGTCTGCAACCCTAGAAGACTTGTGGTGGCTTACAGTAGAGGGATCAGGGATTCAGAACTCTGGTGGTGGGAACGATGTGGAATTAAAACCCTGTTGACATGTAATTTTGTAAATCAATACTGAATCACTAATACAAATTTTGAAGAAAAGAATAAATGAGTACTCCAACTTTGAGACATAAAAATAAGCAGGGGTTGGGGGAGTGGAGATTGCGGAAATGCTTAACTTCTCTTGAAGTTTCTTCCCTGCAGACACTCCTATGTGGTACGGTAGCCCAGGACTCAAACTTGGATCCTTGTGTATGATAACAAAAAATGCTCTGCCACCTGCTGTACAGGATGTGGGCGCCCCAAACTCTCTAAAGTTTCTTACCGGGAGTTTTTGTTTCATTGGGGATGATACAACGCACAAAATGAGGATGGGTACTCCTGAGGTTGGTCATCAACTTGTTCAAATTCTCCTGTCAGATCAGGAAAAGTTCTGTTATCTAGGGCATTAGATGTGGGGGTGAGCACTTAGTGATGCCTGTAGAATCAATGGCTGAGTTGAATGATTCCCGTTTAGGTCATTTTCATTTAAGATAACCCCTCCGTAGGCTTCCCCTGAGAGACAGTTTCCTCCTTGGCAACTCTCCTCTTGGATCTCAAAAGTTACATGCATACAGAGCGATCTGACATATTATTATGTTCAGTATATACAGAGCTGCCCTTCTTTCTGTCTTGGTCCCTGGTCACCACATATATTTATAGGGAGATTCATTCCCATAGTATATGGTTTTGCTTGTTTCTGCTAATCTCCACAGTTCTCCATTAGAACACATTAAATTAGAATACACACAAAAATGTTTTTCTTCTCAAATGATCTCACTTGTAGAACTTAAGAGCAAAGAATAGTAAGGAAAAACAGAAGGTGAAACTTGGGCGGGCAGGGGTGGGGGTGGTGGCACACTGGTTAAGTGTACACATTACAGTGCACTAGGTCCCAGGTTCAAACCCCCTGGTCTCTACCTGCAGGGGGAAAGCTTTAAAAATGGTTAAGTGGTGCTGGAGGTGTCTTTCTGTCTCTCCTCTCTATCTTCCCCCATCCCTCTTGATTTCTTTCTGTCTCTAAGTAGTTAATTAATTTTTAAAAATCTAAAAAAAAAAACCCAAACTATAAATAGTTGGACTTAAAAAAAGTAACTTGGACTGGGTATTGCATCCTGCACCAAAGCAAAGGATCCTGGGGATGGAGGAAGAGGGTCAGGATGAAAAATGTTAGAGGGAGTTGGGCGGTAGCGCCGTGGGTAAAGCGCACATGGCGCAGAGCACTAGGACTGGCATAAGGATCCCGGTTCGAGCCCCTGGCCCCCCATCGCAGGGGAGGGTCGCTTCACAGGCGGTGAAGCAGGTCTGCAGGTGTCTGTCTTTCTCTCCCCCTCTGTCTTCCCCTCTTCTCTCCATTTCTCTCTGTCTTATCCAACAACAACAACATCAATAAGAACAACAATAATAGCTACAACAATAAAACAAGGGCAACAAAAGAGAAAATAAATAAATAAATGAAGAAATATTTTAAAAAATTAAAAAGAAAAAACATTAGAATCCTGTTGTGTCCCCTACACTCCAATCAATGGGAGATGAGAGGTTGTAGCTATGTATTAAAGACTATACTGCAAACCAGTAAGCACCCCAATAAAATATTTTAAAAGATTTTATTTCTTGTAATCATAGTTCTCCCTTTCCAGTTCTATCAAATTGTAGGGCATAAAGATGATATATAAGAGGAAAATCCTACCAATCATATTTTAGAAGTGAGCAGGTTTAGAACAAGAATACTATGTTGGGAAATTTTTAAGCTAGATTTTCATGTCTTACTGGGGATGTACTTTTCTCTTATTGTCATGACTCAACCCGATTATGAATGGTAGAGCATTAAGTTTATAGCATTCCCTATAATGGTCTTCTATGTTGGGCTTGGTGTGAAAGATGAGCTAAAATATAATATTTGAATCATTAAGTTGTTTCTCTCCAAAGCTAGATAAACAGGGGTTAATCCCTTCCTAGACATCTTGTGAAAAGAAGATTCTGTGCTTTTAAAATCCAATTCCCAAAGTAACTGGGAGAGTGTCAAAAACAGTTTTTTCCTTACTCTGAAAAGGGCAGACACAGTCTGAAAAGAAGATCCCTTCTTCTTAGATCCTTTCTTGGCAGCACCACCGCTACTTGCCTCTAGAAAAGA
Source organism: Erinaceus europaeus (assembly GCF_950295315.1). Lineage (NCBI taxonomy): Eukaryota > Metazoa > Chordata > Mammalia > Eulipotyphla > Erinaceidae > Erinaceus > Erinaceus europaeus. The sequence continues at coordinate 88,857,586 of NC_080173.1, forward strand.
AAATTTAAAAGAGTATTATCCGAATGTGATTGAATGTGTTGAGACAGTTCCCTGCCTTTTTGAAAACTTCTGTGTTATTTTTTGGGGGGGGGGGAATAGCATAATGGTTATGCAAAGAGGCTCTCATGCCTGAGGCTCCAAAGTCCCATGTTCAATCCCCCACCCCACCATAAGCCAGAGCTGAGCCAGTCCTCTGGTTAAAAAAATAAAATAAAAATTACAAAATTCCTGTGTCATCAAGTGAAACAGTTCTTAAAAACCATACTAGGGCCACCTTTGTTTGAACCTAGATTAATGTGAGCTAAGTGTGTATCCACTTTATATAATTTTTATGTCATTTATTATGAGAATAATAAAGTGAAGAGCATTCACCTTACCACAGAGATTGGTTTATAATACACGCAGAGACAGGGTAACTTCAGTAATCACTAAGAGAAGTTTGTGTTGAGGGTCAGAAGTTTGCTATGATCCTGCCTTAAATATTTCTAGAGCCCCAGTGTCCAACAAATGTGAAAGATAACACGGGAGTACTATGGAAGCCAGAGCTTTTCACTATGTGAGATCCTCATGGTTCCTCCCTGACCTTGGCAATAGGTTTTCTCTTCAGGCTGGAGTGAACCACACATGTGCAATTATGATGCAGCCTACTTACCCCAAAGTTGACAGAACAGTGACTAGGGGCCACCAACCCTTCTGTCAGGACTTTGAGTTTACTAGTCTTAATCTAGCATTGCATTTTGGAATACCTAAAGAAAGTGTTCGTGTGTGTGTGTGTGTGTGTGTGTGTGTGTTACCTAGTTCAGCAGCGTGAGCCCCAGAGAAGAGGTTTGCTAGTGTTTTCAGTGAAGACTTCTGGTACAGGCCCACAACGGTCTCATTCAGGGGGTCCTTGTTCTTGTCAAGCCAGCCAGTAATGTTGTAGTCCACTGTGCCAGCATAATGAATCAGAGCGAAATGGGCCTCAGCTTTGCCTTTGACAACCTTGGGCTTCTGGAAGTTAGCAGACTTTCCAATATGCTGTTCATAGAGCTTGTTCTTGAAGGAGGTGTCCGTGGCCTTAGGGAACATGCACTCCTCCTCCAGGATGGAGAAGATGCCCATAGGCTGAAGAACAGATCACAAAACAAAATTGTAATTCTATTTAAAATTCTTTTCTCTGTAGAATTAAAACAAGATGAAAACGTTAGTTATCACAAAGTGGTTTTAGAAATGCAAAACAGACCTTCTCAATGAGCTCAATGCAGGCAGCCAGGTCCATCCCGAAGTCGATGAAGGTCCACTCGATGCCTTCCCTCTTGTACTCCTCCTGCTCCAGCACAAACATGTGGTGGTTGAAGAACTGTTGCAGCTTCTCATTGGTGAAGTTGATGCACAGCTGCTCCAGGCTGTTGTACTATAGGAAACAATAGAAAGAGGAAATTACTTTTTATTATTTGTAGCTTTAGGGGAAACTACTACTATTTGCTTTCTGATTTAACAAATGAAATTTAACTTTTTAAAACTTAGTTTTCCATGTAACTGCATGAGATCATGTATTTTACAAAAAAAAAAAAAGCTGCTAAATTAAAAGTTTTTGAATATCCTTGCAAGTTACTTAAGAAAATGTTTCTGGGGGCCGGTGGGTAGTGCAGCGGCTTAAGCACATGAGGCGCTAAGCGCAAGGACCGATGGAAGGACACCGGTTCGAACCCCCGGCTCCCCACCTGCAGGGGAGTCGCTTCACAGGTGGTGAAGCAGGTCTGCAGGTGTCTATCTTTCTCTCCCCCTCCTCTCTCGATTTCTCTCTTTCCTGCCCAACAACAACAACAATAATAATAGTAACAACACCGATAAACAACAAGGGCAACAAAAAGGGAAAAAATGGCTCCAGGAGCAGTAGATTGTCAGTTCAGGCACTGAGCCCCAGTAATAACCCTGGAGGCAAAAAAAAAAATGTTTCTAAGGGGCTGGGAGATAGCACAGTGACTATGCAAAAAGACTGTCATGCCGCCCAAGGCACTGTAGATCCCAAATTCAATCCCCAGCACTCGGGTAAGGCAGAGCTGAGCAGTGCTCAGGTGAAGAAAAAAAAAATGTTTCTATTATGTATCAGAAAGATAGAGTTTGACTTTATTTTAACTTTTCATGAATCATTCCTTGAGACTTACAGACTTCTTGAAATAATAACTTTTCCTGTGTGTACTCATTTATTTCTTTCTGTATCCTTTCAAAGATCATTCTTTAACACAAGTTTCATTTTGTACTTCTTGGGGAAAATGTTTGAATATTTTAACAAAATGAATCAAATGACTAGAGGTCTGCATTTACTGATTCTCTAGCAGTTCATAACTCACATCAAAGATCTCAAAGCCAGCGATGTCCAGCACCCCGATGAAATACTGCCTGGACTGATTGGTGTCCAGCTGCTGGTTGATGCGGGCCACCATCCACAGGAACATCTTCTCATAGACGGCTTTGGCCAGAGCTCCCACCGCATTGGTCACCTTAAAAAACAAAGATACAGGGCAGAGGGTAGATAGACTCTCATGAAAGAAAGAGACTGTCATGCCTGAGGCTCCAAAGTCCCAGGTTTAATACCCTACATCACCAGCAACCAGAGATGAGCAGTGCTCTGGTAAAAACAAAATAATAATAATAATAATAATAATAATAAATAGATCTCCTGAGTTTGTAATAGACTGTTATAAAGGTGCTTGCACCTTTAGCAGTGAATTTGAATCATGAACCTACCTGCTCTACAGTCTGGCCTTTGGTGACGTACTCATTGCCAACCTTCACCCTGGGGCAGCAGAGAGCTTTGAGCAGGTCAGCAGAGTTCAGACCTTGGAGATAAGCCGCCTTGTCAGCAACTAAAAGGAAGAAAGGATACCATGGTTTTACTATGACCCAAAGCAATCCACTTCCTAAATTATTTTTAAGCTATGGGCATTTTGTGCATGTTTTTAAATTACCTGTTTGGATGTCCTTGGCTTTTGCTTTGTTTTTCACTTAGCTATAAGTATGGTGCCCTCAAGGACTTCATATATTACAGGGAACATTTATTCAGCACACAATGTTTCACATAGTATACTACCTAGATATAATTTAAAGCTCTTTTTTTTTTTTTTTAAGAAACTCAACTCTCAAAAATACATTTGTCTTCTCAGAGAAATGTATGGGTAACAAGTTAGCAATTTCTTTTTACTGAGAAGAATAATGGTTTAGGGTCGGCAGTAAAATACAGTAGTTGGTACATGTGTAACATTCCACGGTTTTCCACATAACACTCTAACCCCTCACCTAGGTCCTCCTCCACCATCTTGTTCCGGGACCTGAGCACTCTTCTCCACCCCACCCCACCCCAGAGTCCTTTACTTTGGTGCAATACACCAATGAGCAATTGGTTTTTGTTTTTTTCTAAACCAACATGACTTGGTGGATGACTCAGTCAATACCTTCAGTGCCATCTGGCTCTGCTTGTTCCTCACGCTGCTTTTGCTTGAATTTCATGTTCCCATAGTGCATCACACCCCCCGTGAGTTTGTAAATAGAGACCTTTTCTTCATTAGTAAAGCCCAAAATGTCAATAGCACTCTGCAAACATAATCAATAGGTTTTCTGTTAGATAGAATTGACATTTTATTAGTGGTTCCCCTTCCCGACTTAAATTGGGGAAATTGCTAATATTAACGGAGGACATGGGGTCTATATAAGGACTTGATCAACCAAAGGCCAGTAGAGAACATTAGAATTACAGGTGTATTATACTTTTGAGAATTCATAAAGTAACCTTCATATACAGAAGATGCATAGTTAGCTAAGAAACTTGTTATTTTGAGAGGTGCTAGGGTTCTACTGCAAGTCAGTTACAAAAAATAGTTTAAGGTGAATTCAGGTAGTAACATCTCTAAAAAACATTTAAGGGGACATAAAATGTTACAGAGATAACCATAGTCATTCCAATTGATTCCAAGTAAACTATCCATGATAATCTTTGAATCCTTTTTCTTTCTTTCTTTTTTTTAGTTTACTAAGAACTCGATAATTATCTAGGACCATTGCTCTGACCCAATATAATCTTATTTTCTTGTGTTTAGCTTACATCTGTGGCCATCAGTTCTTCTTGATCATCAATGCTGGCCACGCTGATCTCTCCGTGACTGATGAAGGGGTAATCATATGGGTTGGTGGTAATCAGAAGCATTTCTAAATGCACAGAAAGAGGAAAGGTAGTCAGAATTATCTGCATGTAACAATAACCATTGTAATTGCAACACTAATTATGTAAATCCAGAATTGAAAATCACCTAATTATCTTGAATAGGGCATAGGTTTTTTTTTGTGTGTGGTTTTTTTTTTTGCTTTTTTTTTTTTTTTTTTTTACCAAATTTACAAAGTTACTTTAAAAGCAAGACATGTAAATTTGATAAAATTCAGTCCTGAAATAATATATTGAACATGCATTGGAAGATGCAATAACGTTGAAATGGAATTACAGCATTTCTTACCAATTAGTTCTGGCTTTTTATTTGATGTGATCTGATAAAATATGTGATAGCTCCTTTCGGCTTTAAGCTGGAAAGTAACTCTAGACTTCTCTAGCAGATCTGGATGGAAACAAATAATGAATACATATATATATATATATCTTGTGAGACGAAATTTTGCTTTTGGTCAACTTATAGGTCATAAGAAACAAAGTACATAAAGGGTATTTGAGCACTTACATGTTTCAATATCAGCAGAAGCCAGTTTTCCTGTAGTACCAAAGTGGATTCTGATGAATTTGCCCTTAGAAGAAACATTAATGTCATTTTTATTTGTTTTTTTTTTTAAATCATATCAAATTGCTGGGAAACTCAAAAGCACTTGAAATGCTGATGCTTTATAAAATAAATTCATAGTCTACTTATACCAAATAGAAAAAGTGATGGGAGTCGGGCGGTAGTGCAGCGGGTTAAGTGCATGTGGCGCAAAACACAAGAACCGGCATAAGGATCCAGGTTCAAGCCCCCAGCTGCCCACCTGCTGGGGAGTTGCTTCACAAGCGGTGAAGCAGGTCTGCAAGTGTCTATCTTTCTCTCCCCCTCTCTGTCCTCCCCGCCTCTCTCCATTTCTCTCTGTCCTCTCCAACAACGACATCAATAACAACAACAATCACTATAACAATAAAACAAGGGCAACAAAAGGAAATAAATAAATATTTAAAAAAAGAAAAGAAAAAGTTGTATCTCCTGTTTTGCAGGTAAAAGAATCTGATATTTGCTTTAAAAATGTGAGTGCTTCTAGGTCATAACAGATAAGCAAGCACTCAGATATAAGCACTCATATATATGGCTTGGATGTGTGTAATGACATGCTCAGAGGAAAATAAAAGCATCATGATGTAATATAATGTGAAGCAAAAAGATTCAGAGAATGCTTTCACAAACATCCCGTAAATTCTGACCAGTGAACGGTGTCCATGATAGTGACCAAGAGACTTACAAAGCGAGAGGAGTTGTCATTCCTCACGGTCTTGGCGTTGCCAAAGGCTTCCAGTAGGGGGTTGGCACTGATGATTTGATCTTCCAGAGTGCCCTGTAGAGGCAAGGACAGTTCTCACAAGGGAATCACATGAATTTCTTACCTGAGATGCAGCCCCTTGGAAAAAACCAAAACCACAAACAAACAAACAAAGTGCCCACTTTGCAATTGGACTTACATGCATTTTTCCAGAAGCAGCATCCTCTTTCTTCTTCTCCCCAGTAACTGCAATTGTTGCAAAGTACTGGATGACACGCTTGGTGTTCACAGTCTTCCCTGCACCAGATTCTCCACTGTTAATAGACACTAACTCAGATAAGGTTTCAAATCTGACAGTTCTCACAGACATGAAAAAAGAGTATAAAATTGACTTACGTGATCAAGATTGACTGATTCTCTCGGTCTACAAAAAAAAAAAAAAAGTAAACACAGATTTCTTAAATATTTTTAAGTGGTGACTAAATTTAGAATAGGATGAATCTGGCATTCATCTTTTTAAAAAATATTTATTCTTTTTCAGGAAAAAGAGAACCACAGCTGTACCCAGCTCTGGTATAGAGTGATGCTAGGGTTCTAATCTGACACTGCTGGAGTCTCATTGCTGCAAGTCTTGTATTGCTACACTCTCTTTCCAACCAAAATCAGTATTTTTCACCCATCCTATGGCTTGGTGGGGCTCCTGTCTCCTGTTCCCCATGCCTTCCCCAAACTCTACAGGCATGCATGCATTTAATACAGCGCTGAAATAGTACCAGATTTTTGATATATATATATATATATATATATATATATATATATATATATATATTTTAATGTCCTTCCACCAACTTAGTATCAATGTTGACTTGAGCCTTTAGTTATGTTTAAAGGATGGTTTAAGTTGTTGACATATTTACTGTAAGTGCAAAAGTGATGAGAAGCAGACATTGTCTTATATGTGGCCCAGGTTCAAGCCAGGCCCCCACTGCACTGAAGTAAGATTTGGCTTTATGTTGTCTTTCTATTTCTGTTTCTGTCTTATCTGAAAGAATTGGCTTGGATTGGTAAATTCCAATGATGACAACAACAACAACAACAACAAAATCAGGAAAGAAGGAAGGAAGAAAAAAAATATAGATAAGCCAGTTGACTCACCAGTCAGCATGAACTGATAGGCGTTGTCAGAGATGGAGAAGATGTGGGGCGGGGCCTCCTGGCGCTTTTTCCCTCTGTAGGCGCCCACCACCTCGGGGTTATACACCGGCAGCCACTTGTAGGGGTTGACGGTGACGCAGAAGAGGCCCGAGTAGGTCTATGCGAGGGAATGAGAAAGAATAAATGCCCAAATCCTGTTATTTATGCGATTTCCTTTTGAAATGGATGCTAGTTAAAAGGAGTACTTTAAATAAGTGTTCTATATTTCTTCAGGACATAGCATGAAAACTAGTTGAAGGGTTCAGCACTGAGATAACAAAATTCATGAAGGGAGAGACCCTGAGTTAGATGCTCTTGTTTTTCCCTTTGTGTTTTGTCACAGTGACTTCCACATAGAAGGAGCTGTAAAGTTTGTTGAGTGTGTGTGTGTCTAAATTCAAAAACTTTTACTGTATTTTAAGAAAGAGGCATGCATTTCCTTTGCAGCAATAGATTACTCAAATCATGAAAACATATATTTGAATACAACCTAAGTACCCGGCAATATAGGAACACTTAGGTGAAAAAACAATGGTAAATCTTCTTCAGACAATATGAAATGGGAATTTTAAAAGGTGACATAACATATACAACAATGCCGGGGAAATATTTGTAACATAATATTAAATTATCAGGAAACACACAACAAAATAATATGAATGCTTTATTATTCAAAACAGGGAAGATTTCCAAACTCTTGTGTTTAGAACAGGTACCCGCCAGTCAGAGTGAGTGTTAACCTTAAACACAAGATATATATATATACAATTGTCCAGCTGAACATCAGCAATACACAAAGACATATCAATATGACAGAATAAATCCAGATAGAGAATTATTTTATGCTCCAAGACCTGGAGGCTGTAGGAATGAGACACAAATGAAGTGATCTTCTTAAGGAACTCCTGGTTTCCATAGGAAACAGACATATGGATGAATGATGCAGGAAAATGAGTAACTATTCTGGGCAAGTTGGAAAGGTTTCCTTAAAGAGATGGTATTCCTCACAGAAGGGACAAGAACATACAAACATATAATTTGCTCTTATTTTGGAGGAGTACAAGAGAGTGGAATTGGGTCTTTATAAACATTATTTTAAGGTGTTCAGACATAAATTCTTCTATTCCTCTCTGGATTATGCTGTAGCTGGAATGGAGTTAGGAGGAGGAATAGAGGCATGTGGTTGGCCAAAAGCCCAAAAGCAGTGAATTCTACAATGTCTGTCCAAGACCACATGAACAGTGGTCTTGACCAGATTTGTATGAGGAGGCAAAAGATAAAGTGCCCACTGCTGTGTTTGACCTCACAACAACAGTGGAACTTTGAAGTAACTACACATCTAGTGACAGTGAAATGGATCACTACCTGTGACCCACAGTCTACATTCAGGACCGTGGGCTGGCATCAGTGAGAATGCTAATGATGGCAAAGACCACTTGGGAGAGGGACACTCACGTAGATCATCCAGGCTGCGTAACGCTCTTTGAGGTTGTACAGCACTCCGGGCTCATGCAGATGGGTCATCATGGCCATGTCTTCGATCTTGTCAAATTTGGGAGGGTTCATGGGGAAAATCTGATCATCTTTCACTGTTACAGTCTGATAAACAAGGAAGATAACCATGTCAGTTGAGTGGCCTAAGGGAAAAAAAAAAAAAAAACAGTTTCCCCAGTCCCCACCTGCCAGGGGGGTCACTTCACAAACAGTAAGGTAGGGCTGCAAGTGTCTCTCTGTCTCTCTCCCTCTCTATCTCCTCCCTCCTCTCAATTTTTGGCTGTCTCTATCCAATAAATAAAGATAATTAAAAAGAAAGAATGAGAGAGAGAGAAAGGAAGGAAGGAAATAAGGAAGGGAGGGAGGGAGGGAAGAAGGAAGGAAGGAAGGGAGGGAGGAAAGAAAAGGGAAAAAAACTTTCCTGAGACTCTACTTACCGCTCCCGCTTCAGTCTTCACTGTCACCTTGCCGGCTTCTCGACTCTGGATAGTCCCTTTCACGAAGGACTCCTTAGCATCCACCACAAAGACCGACGTCTTGGCGTCAAAGGGCCTGTTCTGGGCCTCAATACGCTCCTTTTCAGATTTCCGGAGGTAAGGAGCAGCTTCGCCAAAAACGGCCATTTCCTGATCTGAACTCATGGCTGCTGAGTTCAGGGGTCCTAAAGGAGATGAAGCATATCACAGTCACTGGAGATTCTGGATTGTTCTGCATATCAGCACAACTCTATATTGGTGACCCTTCATTGGCCCAGTTGGAAACTCCACTGTACAGTGTGCTTATGGCTATTGAAACAAATATAATCATAAGGTCTTCAATGCACATGGGATCACTATACAACCAACACTGTTACTGGGACTTCACACCCAGTACCTTTCATCCTTCAAGATTCGCATTCGAAACAAGTAAGGCACTTGACCTTTTGGGACACTTGGACCTTTTTGAGCCTCAGTGTCTCCATCTTTAAAATAGGGGTTACAATAGCATCGTTCTTCATTTCCGATCCAGGAGGTATAGTGAAGATACATTGGGAGGGGGTGGGGAGGGGATTAAGTCATGACCATGAGAACAATTTTAAATAGTTCAGGCTGCCAATTTAGATATAAGATGTCATTTCATCATAATGGGACAAAATTCCACTTCTTGACATATAGTGCAAGACAGCTTTATTTTCTCCTTTATAGGTTCTGCCAAAAGTGCTCATAAAATTTAATGACTTACAGGATTGTAATTTTGTTCAATTTTTTAGTTATATGTTTAGTAAAGTTTTTCTAAAATGGTTTCTTTGCATACTAATTCCAATTAATGAGTTTGAGTTATTATGCTAATTGAAGATTAAAACTATATGAAATATTATCTTAATGCTTCTAAAATGAGGGGGTTCCTTTGCCATTCCTTTTTTTTTTTTTGAGGAATATGGACTCCCTTCTATGTGGATCACCAGAATTATCAGTAAAATGAAAGGTCTGACAACGTCACTGCAATTATTACGTGATCACATTACTCAGAACTCATTTTAGCCAGCTAGCTGCCAATTCCTCTCTTTCGAAATTCAGTTATCTATTAGTAGAGCAGAATAACACCTTAATTATCTACAAAGCAAAAATTTCAATATTTTTATACAACATTTAACATGAGTTAGGCAGCTTCTTACAAGATTTAAAAGAAGCTTCAGTGAAGCATCTTTTTAAGTACTTCCTTTCTTATTTAATTGGCTGTCATATTGACTGATTCTAATAGGATGATCTTTCATCAAATTCAAACAATTCAGCAGCAGAACCAGTGCAGGTTTTTTTTTTTCTTACAGAAGCAAACTTATAATCTATTTAAAAAATAGTTGTTTTGCTATGATATCACACCATCAGTGCTTGAGTCCCAAATGAAGTTACATGGACTGTTCTAAAGGAAAAAAAAAAAATTTCCCTCTCACATCTTTCCAGAAGCACAGTTGTTAAAGTATTTCCTGAGACAAGCACTTTCTCTAAGGTTGCTAAGTGACACACATCCACTCCAGAGGCTCTCCCATTCTCCTCCAGGAACTGGTTAGTCCAGTTCTTACCTTATTAGCAAGTGAGAAGATGTTGTCTGGAAGCAAGGCAGTTCTGGAAAAGGAAAGGGAAAAAAAGCACTTGATTAGTTAACCCCAAAACTCAATAAAACCAACCCCATTTGCAACTACTTGCTCTTGTATACAGAAGGCAGCCAAAGACATAGATGTAAAACATGCCTTGTCAGAAGGAGCAGAACCAAAGCTAGTAGCTGCAGCGACTGGGCTGTGTGACCAGTCTCCCTTTTCAAAGACTAGTACCGTTCCCACTTACCTTGGAGCTTTTTAAAGCAGGACGAGTCAGCCTCATTCCAAGGGCTCTTTTATATGGATAGTTATGGAAACAATGCAGCTGCCTCTTCTTTCTTAAGTCAAAAGGAATTGTTTGGCAAAAAAAGTCTTGGCAATCCTGCGTCCCTGCATAATTCTCATTCATATTAAGAATTGTTGGATATAATTAGACATATTTTTCTATTGAGTATGTGAATAAATCTCCTATGGATAATTTGAGAAGATGATCTGAAAGGAAGATCCAGCCTGGTGGATAAAGGCAGTGCTCTGCAGCCAAAATATGTGGCTTCGCTCATAAATTCTTCCTGGTCCTGCTGGGCATGCCATTCTGTCTTGCCTTGCACCACTTTTCATATTTAACATGTTAAATGATAGGAAGGAAGCACAAATACTATATTTTTTGGGGGGGGAAGACTGGTATTTTTCATTTTCTTTGCTGTTCTGCAAAATTAAGCTCTGTGCCTTAGATAACTTAAAAATACAGCCCTTTCTTTGTTCTAATTTTCTTGGAGTTCTAGAAATAGTCTTACTCTCTCTCTCTCTTTTTTTTCTTTTCCCATGCTATTCTTCTATAAAGCATATCCTGTCCTAATAAACTACTCATTCCATTTGCATGCAATAAGAAAGACGGACTATTTTCTTGGGGGGGGGGGTTAAAATGTGCTTTTAGGGAATGTTTCCCACCATTTTTCATGTTCACACACTGAGACAAATAATGTATTCCATTCTACTGTAATACAGAAGTGATTTGGTTATATCTATAAGAGACTTGGGGAGAATATTTCTTTATAATAGAAATATAATATATACCTTATTAAGGAAGATAATCAGTGCTTTAAGTATTTAATGAAATTTAAATATGAATTGTCTAAAACTTTCAAATAATTCCTTTAATATTTAGGGAAAACGTTCAACTAGATTCATGAATAAAGCTTCTTTATAGGCGACTTTATACCTGAAATAATGAAATGCCTTATCCTTATCAAAATTTTTATTTTTTAATATTTATTTTATTGATTGCATCTGAGAAAGACAGAGACAGAGAGATGTTTCACATGAGTCAGAGAGTAGGACAAGATGAAAGAGATGCCAGAGTGCTTGGGATCAAACCAGGAACCTCAGGCATGAAAGTCCAGTGCTTTAGTGGTCAAACTATTTCTTCAACTTTTTAAAGGGTTTTTTTTTTTTTTTTTTACCAGAGCTCTGCCCAGCTCTGGCTTATGGTGGTGTGGTAGATTGAACCTAGGACTTGAGAGCCTAAGGCATAGAAGTCTCTTTGCATAAACGTTATGCTATACCTCCACCCTAAGCTTTTCTTTTTTTTTAGTTTTTTTTTTTTTTTAGTTTTTTAATAATGATCAACAAGACTGTAGGACAAGATGTCATTTACTATCATGGGGAAAATTTTCACAAGAAGATTAAAAAGCAAAACCATGACATTTTTCAACAACTGTTGAAATTCTATTTTAAAAGCCTTTTTCTTTTTTTCCCCACTAAGAAATACAGTGTTGCAAATTCTGGGATGATGAGAATCAATTTGGAATTTCCTTGAACTCTTTTTTTTTCCATATTAAATATTTCAAAAGGTGATGATTTGATAATCTTCAAAAAGTCTATGTATTAAAGGAGCCTACCTACAGCTAGACTGATAGACACTAAAGTCATCAATACAAAGAAGTGCCTGGAATATTCAAAGTCTAAGATTTGGAACTATCATTCCAAGCTGTTTCCAATAGGGTAGCCTGCTTGGCATTCTGGCATCCCTGAGGCTGCACTCCTTGCTACACTCCAGCATGTTCCAGACATCCTGGAATAGCAACCCTCCCAATACCTCCAGGAGACCCTGGCTCAAAGTTGATAGCATCACACTCTCTTAGTTCTATTCTGTAAATACTACCACCATGCTCACCTGCCTGAAAGATTATGGTCAACTCAGCCACCCTCTGTGGACCCCTGAACAGGTTTCTTTCCTTCTCTCTCTCTTTTCTCCTTCCTTCCTTCCTTTTTTTTTTCTTTTTTTAAATTATATTTACTTATCCGTACTTATATATGGATAGAGACAACCAGAAATGGAGAGGGAAGGGGGGTGATAGAGAGGGATAGGGACAGAGAGACACCTGCAATACTGCTTCACCAATCACAAAGCTTTCTCTCTGCAGGGGCAACTGGGGGCTTGAACCCAGGTCCTTGTGCATTGTAACATGTGCACTCAACCAGGTGTGCCAACACCTGGCCTCCTGAATAGCTTTCTCACACTAGAGAATACCTCTAAAGACTTTTGCCTTCCCTGCCCATCCATCCAGCACCCCAAGACGGAAGGAATTTCATGGCACATCTGTAGCTATTTTGGTGCCAAGTCACACTGGTTGGACAGCTCTACTTTGAGGTGAGTTGTGATTCTCGTTTAAATCTTGAGGAAGCAGCCTTATTTAGTACAGAAACTAATAGTGCCTCTCTCTCTCTCTCTCTCTCTCTCACTGTCTCTCTCATACACACACACACACACACACACACACACACACACACACACATGCGCACACATGCCTCTCCTTTCTTTTTTCTTGTTCAGATAGAAAGAGCAAGAGAGAAGGAAGGAAAGAAACCATAGCACGGAAGCATCCTTTAGTGGGTGGGGGCAAGATTTGGATCTGGTTGTGTACATAGGAGAGCAGTACATGATCAAACTGATATTTTTGTTTGTTTGTTTGTCTGTTTGCCTCCAGGGTTATTGCCTGTACTGCGAATCCACTGCTCCTGGAGGCCATTTTTCCCATTTTGTTGCCCTTATTGTTATTGTTGCCATTGCTGTTGTTGTTGGACCAGACAGAGAGAAATCAAGAAAGGAGGAGACGACAGAGGGAGAGAGAAAGATAGACACCTGAAGACCTGCTTCACCACCTGTGAAGCGACCACCCCCCAGGTGGGGAGCCGGGGATGTGACCCTGGTCCTTGTTCTTCACGCCATGTGCACTTAACCCACTGGGCTACCGCCTGGCCCCCACACACACCAATGTTTTGATGGAAGTATCCCGTTCCTTTTTTCTGCTGCTCATGGGAATTTTAGTGCTTTATTAAACACTTTCCATTTCATGTTGTTTTATAATTAAATGTCTTTTATTTTTACCTCGACACTGCTTAACTCTGGTTTCCAGTGGCACTGAAGATTGAATCTGGGTCCTTTGGTGCCTCGGGCATGAAGGGATTTTTGCATTGTGCCATCTCTTAGCTCATATCCTTCACTTTTAAGTTAAGTGATGATTATATATTATGCTTTCTTACTTTATAAACACCTTTTTATGAACTCACCAACTTTACAAATAGACACTAACACATTAATTGTAAAGAAGAAAATGTGGTCTCATCCCCATTGATGGAGAGATGTGACTAATTGCTCCCTCTGCTATTTGACTCAATGATTTATTACTGGTAAATGTTCCTGAACTAGAGCCTAAGGGATATATCAAGACAATCTGTCTTCTCATTCCACAAACAAGTCAAAGTTACAAATTCACTTTGGCTGATTTTCTTGATTTCACTAGTATTTTGATCTCTGCTCAAAAGAATCAGAGATTTTCCACTTTCCATCACTTACTCCTTGTGATAATCTGCCACATTTAGGTCTAGAAACAGCTCAGGAATGAAAGTATGTCAAGAGTGAATTCTGGACTGATTAAGGCAAGAGGATTCTAAGGGATTAGTAATCACCAGTCCTAGGAGTCGGGCAGTAGCCGCAGCAGGTGAAGCACATATGGCACAAAGCACAAGGACCAGTGTACGGGTCCCAGTTTGAGCCCCTGGCTCCCCACCTGCAGGGGGAGTTGCTTCACAGGTGGTGAAGTAGGCCTGCAGTTGTCTGTTTTTCTCTCCCCCTCTCTGTCCTCCCCTCCTCTCTCCATTTCTCTCTGTCCTATCCAGCAACGAACAACATCAACAACAATAACAACAATGGAAACAACAAGGGCAACAAAAAGGAAATAAATATTTAAAAAAAAAAAATCACCAGTCCTGTCTCCAGCATATTATAATCTGAGAAACAAAGAGAACACAAATGTGGTTGTTCAAGTCACTTGCAGAACAATATGATAACAAGTTTGAAAATCAGTTGGGACCAGGCAGTGGAGCACCTGGTTGAGCACACACATGACCATGCACAAGAATTGTGCATGTTCCAAATTCAATCCCCATACCATCAAAAGCAAGAGCTGAAAGGCGCTCTGGATAAAACAAAAATACCTACCTGAAAAGATCTACCTACAACCTACTTTTTGGTAGTACTATTTGTAATAGCCAACATTTGGAAGCAATCCAAGTGTCCAACAACAAATGAATGGCTGAAAAAAATGTGGAATATATCCACAAAGTCATTCATCCCCACCTACAAGGGGAAATCTTCATAGCTGCAGGTCCCTCTCTTTTTCTCCAACTCCCCCTTTTTCTCTTTCTTTCTATTTGTATCTATCCAATAAAATAAATATATATATATATATATATTTTTTTTAATCAGTGTATTAGTTTTCTTGAGGAAAGGGGTCCTATTTAGGCATCTCTTTGATCCTTATCAATACCTGGAATGCTGGGAGCATGTTCAAAGTATCAAATTTTGACTTATAATTTCCAAATGTTTTAGGATATCTTAACCATTCTTGTTCTGGATAACTGAAATCAGAATCAGGAAGTAAAGTTTTACAATACAGCTTCTTAGAAATTTACACAACTATTCTAAGGCTTCATTCCTGATCTGTAAAAATGAATAATGTAGTTATAGTATCCTAATGGTTTTTAAAAATCATTAACAATGGTTTAGTATTCATTTACAAAATTATGAGATAACAGAAAACTATGGTTTGCATGTCATTCTTATTCAGGGGCCATGCTAATCTTCTCTGTATCATTCCAGTTTTAGTCTATGTCCTGCTAAAGGAATCATGGCAGCATAAAGGTTTTTTGAGAAACATTTTAAATGATATAAAAATACATGTTGACTGAAAATAAGCCAGAAAGAGGATAGATACCAGATGACCTCAGTTTCTTCTTTTTCTAGCGTTTGCCCTTCTTCCGTAGCCAGTCAACAGGTCAGGTTGAAAGCTGTCAGGAGCTGCTTGTTGCTGGCTTTGAAAGTGACTGGGATCCATGTGGATTCAGCCGGCTAGGAAGGATCGTCAGTTTCCCCAATGAATGGGTCCTCACGGGATGCACCACGGGAAGGTCGATCCAATGCATCCCATGACCTCAGTCATAGACTGAATCTAAGCAACAAAGCAAGGGAAATGCAAAGTGAATTCTTAGTGGACTAGTCTGTCATAGCAGATCTGGGTCCTTAAAATGGTAAACAGAATGATGGTTGGGTGAAGGGTGAAATGTATTTTTATATATCTGGAGAAATGTGGAAATGAATCTTTTTTTTTTTTTTTGCCTCCAGCATTATTGCCAGGGCTCTATGCCTGCACTATGAATCTACTGTTCCTGGGAGCCATTTTACCCATTATTGTTGCCCTTGTTGTTATTGTTGCTGTTATTTTTTTAAATATTTTATTTATTCCCTTTTGTTGTCCTTGTTGTTTTTTATTGTTGTAGTTATTATTGTTGTTGTCATTGTTGGATAGGACAGAGAGAAATGGAGAGAGGAGGGGAAGACAGAAAGAAGGAGAGAAAGACACCTGCAGACCTGCTTCACTGCTTGTGAATTGACCCTCTTACAGGAGGGGAGCTGGGGGCTCAAACTGGGATCCCTACGCTGGTATTGCGCTTCATGCCATGTGCGCTTAACCTGCTGCACTACTGCCTGGCCCCAGAAATGAATCCTTTTGACAACAATGATCCTGTAAACCAACATTTGGAATCTCTGTAAAGTGACACTGAAGTTTTTTAAACTTAAAAAACTTTTAAGTTTTTTAAGGATTTTAAAAGTAAGCCTTACTATCTCACTGTTTTCTTTCAAAAACTTTGTACATGTATATGAATTGGGCATATGAAGACATTTTATATTTGAAGAAACCGCAAGTCTGAGGTTTGCAAAACAGTCACCTAGAGTGGAACTGAGACAAAAATTTTCTGCTCACCCTCCATTGTATGTCGATTTATTTTATTTTATTTTACTCTTTACCAGAGCACTGCTCAGCTCTGGTAGCATGCACTCTCAACTAGGTGTGCCATTGCTTGGCCCCTTAGCTTGGGTTTATGGTGGGACTTTTGGTGCCTCAGGCATGAAAAGCTTGTTGCCTAACCACGATTCTATTTCCTTAGCTCTTTTAATTTCTAGTAGATGTTAAGTCTTCCATTCATTCTAGATTTGTTCTGGCTCCTTTAGACTGAATTTTGGGGATGTAAGTTAATAATCTGCTAGTCTAAATTGCATCTCTAATATTGTGAAGAGGGTAAGATGATGACCCAAAATAAATATGCCAAGGGAGTCGGGCTGTAGTGCAGCAGATTAAGCGCAGGTGGCGCAAAGCACAAGGACCGGCATAAGGATCCCGGTTCGAACCCCGGCTCCCCACCTGCAGGGAAGTCGCTTCACAGGCGGTGAAGCAGGTCTGCAGGTGTCTATCTTTCTCTCCTCCTCTCTGTCTTCCCCTCCTCTCTCCATTTCTCTCTGTCCTATCCAACAACGACAACAACAATAATAACTACAACAATAAAACAAGGGCAACAAAAGGGAATAAATAAATAAAAATAAAAAATTTAAAAAAAAGAATCCAAAATAAATATGCCAATAGTTATTTCCAAAAGTCGGGAAATTCTCAGTGTAAAGTCCCAGAGAAGACAGGGTGGAACAAATGTGCTCTCAAGTCATATCCTATTTCTCAAATTACCTCAAGATTAACGCAATGAATGTGATAGTAGGTTTATTAAACAGATATAGCATCTGGATGAGGAGCAGAAAAGACTTCATAGAAATAACATCTGAGATTTGATTTGATAGGTGGCAATGAAGGAAAAAAGATATTCCTGGTACAAGAACAGAAGCAGAAAGACCAAAGGTAGAAAGAAGGAAAATTTCAAGTCTGTTTGAGGAAGAGAAAAACTATCTTTATCTTGTTTGTCTGCATTTAACATCTGTGTGAGGGAAAAGTCTAGAGGTGCAGGCTGAGAACAGATATGTCGAGAGCTGTTTCTATCACTAATTCAGTAAGTATGAAATGCCTGTCCTAAATCTGTAAGTGAGATTGCTCAGAGTACTTGCCAAAGGCGATTTTTGCCTTTGCCCTTAGACAGTTGAATGCTTCCTATACCTATTTCTTTATTTTTTCACTCAGTTCCATGCTGTGATTTCTTTTTCTTTTTTAAAGAATTTATTTATTTATTCATGAGGGAGATAGGATGAGAGAAAGGACCAGACATCACCCTGGTACATATGCTGCTGGGGATTGAACTCAGGACCTCATGGTTGAGAATCCAGTGCTTTATCCACTGCACCACCTCCCGGACCACTGTGGTTTCTTTTTCCATCCCTCATCTCCACACTCACACAATGGCCTCTCCACTGTTAGACTGCTCTTTTGCCCTGGATGGCCTCCTTTCTTGATGGACATTGGTCATATTATTAGTGTATTAGGCCTTTTACCCTCTTCTTTGACCTCCTCTCACCAGTGCCTCTTGAAGCTGGAAAGATGTGACTTCTACCCAGCTCCTATGCTGTCCTCCCAAGCTCTCTTAGCACATATGACAGTAAAAGGTTGGAATGTTAGGCACAAGATTTTCATTTGAATAAAATCAATATTTAGTTCCCCAAATGTGGGACTATTACCCAAAACAACAGTGTATCTATTTATAATGCAGTATCATTATGCTTTAAAAAATCTTCTCACAGATTGTTTAAAATACTATTTATCAACATTTCTCCAAAAAAATTTTTTTTAAGTTTATTTTGACTTTGGTGAAATTTTTAAAGTAAAAATTTTGGAATGTGAAAAGTAAAAAAGTATTCAATTAACTTAATCCAGTTTTCTTTATCTTTGTTGCAAGAGTAAGTCAAGACTATATTCTCTACTGCCAAGATTATCTCCGCCCCACCACCACCACTCTGAAAAAAATATATCCTTCTGAAACAAGGGAAAAGAGAAAAGAAAGAAGGAAGAGAAGGAAGGAGGGAGAGAGAGAGAGAGCAAGAGAGTGGAAATGGAATTCTCATGGTTGAAGAAGGAATGTTTTTTGCTTTCAAGGAGATTTCAAGAAGCTATTTCCCCTAGATGTTTCAAGCAGATTCAATTGTAGATCCACTTTCTCAAAACCACTTCTTTTTCTCTGTGTTTTGGCTTGTACCAGTCAAACAACTGATCCACTAAGTAGACAGGCGATGAAAGCAAGGCTGCACTCCAAGGCTGGGGAGTATTTTTAGTTCTCAAGGAAGAAGCGATTTTTTTTTTTTTCCTGAAGGAAAGGATGGCAGTGTCATCCAAAGCACTGGGCCTGTGCAGAAATTAGGACTTGGCATGACACATGAGGCATACTTCAGAAGGAATGTAGCCAAAAGCCAAGCTTCAAGAAACCAAGCACTAAGGAGAACCTAGTTGCTCCTCTATTCTATCCAGAACAAAACATGAAAACAGAATTTGAGGGAGTTTTCTCTTTGTCCCTTTTGGAAACCATCAACGAGCACATGATTTCCTCTATTTTGATAGCTCCACAAGACTTGAGCTTCAAGTTCTCTATTGTTTCCGCCATGAACAATAAAAGCAAAACATAGCCTTTGAAATCCCACCCGAATATATAATATCCTTGTGGTAAATGTTCACTGGACGATCTTGAGTAATCCTCAAAGCAAAAACTGTGTGAATAAATGATAGTTTGAATGCCTATGTTTACAGACGTGGATATGGTATGTGTCACTTGTACTCAGAGCTTTTGCATGTGCTCACTAAAAAGTGCCCTGTGAAGTTAGGAGAAACACAAGGACCACAGTTACCATCTTTCTTGGATGTTTCAGACTTATCTTGGCATAACTTGAGTGTTTAGATAGACCTTCCTCACTAAGGTTTTACTAGAGCAAAGGATTCTAAGTTGGCCTTCATTGAAGTCAGTAATCTAAGTCAAATTCAGAAATTAAACTGGAACTTCTTCCCAATTGAACTTTTGTCACATTGGCTGAGCTACTTAGGACGACTGTGCCAAGACATGCACAAAAAGAAAACTCATTTTTTTAAAAAAAGATATTCACTTTATTTTGGGAAATAATGATTTATAAAATAGTTACTAGCATGTGTAGTTCCTTATCTTCCTATGAGAGGCATCTACATGGAATACCCACTACCCAACTGCTAGCTTTCTCAGCTATGTGCCCTGGGTCTTCAAGCTCCCATTCAGGCTCTTTCCATGTCCCCCCTTTGCAGTCTTCAGATCTACTGTGATATACAGTAGCTAGTCTAAGAAAAAAAAATCTTTAAAAGAGAAAGGACTGTTTTTAGCTGTCTCTGGTACTCACTTCCCTACGGGATTCTTCCAAAAGTACACCAGATCTGCTTTGCTCAAAATGTGTACTCTGGATGATTTATCTGGCACAACTGATGACAAAGGGATTTTGTGTTCACCTCATCCTGGGGTACGTTGCAGGATATGTCCTTCCCCTAGAAGTGGCCATGAACTTTGACACAGTGAAGGTTTTATGTTTCAGTCTGACTTGATTGTACTAAGGTTTTCATGTGCTTGTTTAGATGTAGAACTTGTCTCTTTATTTCCCCCCCCCTCCCATTTTGTATTTAAACCCTGCCACCAAGTGCAGGGAAGTATTCACACACTCCGTAACTAGCTGTCTCTGAACTTATTTTTTCTCCTACCTCTATATCATCTCTATCTTTGTCTCCATCTCTGTCTCTTTCACTACCTGTGCTATCACTGGGGCTTAATCCCTGCACAGTGAGTCCACTGCTCCTGGAGGCCATCTTTCCCATTTTGTTGCCCTTGTTGTTGTTGTTACAGTTATTGTTGGTGTTGCTGTCATTGTTGTTGGATAGGACAGAGAGAAATTGAGAGAGGAGGGGAAGATAGAGAGGGGGAGAGAAAAACAGATACCAGCAGACCTGTCTCACCACTTGTGAAGCGACCCCCCCCCCGCAGGTGGGGAGCGGGGGGCACGAACTGGGATCCTTAACGCCCGTCCTTGCACTTTGAGCCATTTTTGTTTAGTTTTCTACCAAGGCTTCTGCGGGTTGCGTAACGGGGGAGAGAATGTGACCGGAGCCAACCTGGGCTGCTGCTTACTCAGCGACATGGGAGAGGAACCAGGGACTCGTGGCTGAGCGGGAACGCAGTGCAATTCTTTATTGATCAGAGAAAATGCCTTTGTATCTTCCGAGACGGAACTGGCATAGGAGGGGGGGTGGAGAGAAAAAAAAGCAAGAAGGTAGCAAGCTTCCATCTAACCAGTGTGGATTAAACCAATGCCCTGCAGGCAGGGCGGGTCTCAGGCAAAACAATGATTATGTAAATAGACCACAGCATCAAGCAATGCAGCATGGAGCAAGGGGGATCTGGCATAATGCCCAACAGGCTTCATTGCTCTAAGCCAACTTTTTTTTTCATTCTGAGAGATCCAAGAAGAAAGTGAAATTTGTGCACACGCTAACATCCTTACACATGTTAGCATGTGCACTCCACCATGTGCCCCACTGCCCAGCCCCTCTGAAATTTATTTCACTATGTGTGTTTTATTAAGTACATCAGTGGTAACCGAAGTGGATTTGAGTCTCTGTCTTCGGTCTCCATCTCTATATCAGTGTTACCAGTATTATGAGTAAAGCAATTTGAGGACCACTGTCAGAGATCTATCTACAGAATATGCATCTCTGCAGGTGGGCCCCAACAACCTGTATTTCTCTAAGCTTTTCATGTGATTCTCATTCATACTGAAGTTGAAAGGCCCTCATGTAAATGATCTACTGAAGCCTACAAATTCTCTCCTTAGGAGGCCAGATTGTGGCTCAACTGGTTGAGCACACATGTTACAATGTGCAAGGACCTAAGTCAAGCCCCCGGTCTCCACCTGCTAAGGAAAAGCTTCTCTCTCTCTCTCTATCTCTCTCTCTCTCTCTCTCTCTCCCTCTCTTTCTGTCACACCCTTCCCTCTCCATTTCTGGATGTTTCTATAAAATAAAGATAATAATTAAAAAAAAAAAAAACCTCTCCTTAGGGTTTTTGTTTTGTTTTGTTTCAGTTGTCTGCCAAGCCATTTTTTTTTTCTTCTGAGACACATTGTGAGGTGAGCCATCCAGGTTCTGGTTCAACTCCTTTTTGATGACATTTGTACTGGAACCTGGATTCCTCACATGACAAAGCAGAGACACTACTTTGAGCTATTTCCCTAACCCTCTCTCCTTCATTTTCATGGTGCCACCCAACCTGTGGAAGCTTAATTTACTTTTACCCTCAGTCCTACACCCTGTTCACTATCTCATGCAAACTTCAGTATCCAGGGTCACTATGACTTACAAATACTGTCTCTAGCTCTTTTGGTGCCCTAGACTTGAGAACAACGTTTTGCAATGAAACATAAACACATAAGGTTTGTAAGAAACCAAGTCATGGGAGTCAGGCAGTAACGCAGCCAGTTAAGCACAAGGACCGGCGGAAGGATCCCGGTTTGAACTTCCGGCTGCCCACATGCAGGGGAGTCACTTCACAAGTGGTGAAGCAGGTCTGCAGGTGTCTTTCTTTTCCCCTCTCTGTTTTCCTTTCCTCTCTCCATTTCTCTCTGTCCTATCCAACAATGATGACATCAATAACAATAATAACTACAACCATAAAACAAGGGCAACAAAGGAAATAAATATTAAAAAAAGAAACCAAGTCATACTGAAATGCAGTTATGAAAGTGTTTTTAAAATTGTGTTAATGAAAGAAGCAAATATATTTCCAATTCACAGGCAGATCTATAACTTTAATACTTTCAAATCACTGGAGCTTATGAACAATATCTGGAAAAATCTGTAATAACTGAAATGTAATGCTAATATGCCTGTAATTTCTCTTGGTGACAAAATTAGTTATATCATTTCTACCTGGCTTTGTCGCACCAACTATATTTGAAGAGAATATAGCCAACTATATTCGGCTAGTTTTTGCGAATAACTTTCCAATCTACTACACCATATCCAGCACTGCTTATTTTTTACCCAGATTTCTCTATTAATTACAATCCCCTGCACCCCAGATTCTCTATTTATCAAATCATTATGTCAATATTTGTGATTTTATCTCTACTTCAATGTAGGTTTCTCGGAAGCGTGGCTTTACTTGTTCTCATGTTGAAATTTCTTGCTCAAGGGTAGCTAACAGTAATGGACAAATAGGGCTCCTTTAGTGGTTTTCCCTCTGGACACACAGCAGAATTGCCTGCAGATGCTTGGGGCTTTATATCCTAAAACAAAGGTGTCCCTGGGAACTAGGGGAGGGAAATGAAGATTGTGGTAACCCATTTCATGACTCTTGAATCAAAACCTAGTGGTGGTGGTGTGTGGGGTGTAGGGTGGGGAGACTGGAAGTTTTTATTTGAGTATGCACTAAAATTTGGGGATTGCTTCCATAAGGATTCTGATTCAGAAGATAACGGGTTGAGTTCTGAAAAGGATATTGAAAAAAATACCATGATGTGTGAACTCCACAAGGTAAAGAATATATAGGTCAGTCTAGCTCGACATTTGTTCTCTAGTTCTTACATGATCAAGACTCAAAAATACTAGTCAAACAAGAGAGGGTGTGTGTGTGTGTGTGTGTGTGTGTGTGTGTGTGTGTGTGTTTGTGTTTTGATACCTACTGAATAAGTAATGAAAAAGTCTGTTTTAGTGTCTGGTGACTTTTGTAGATACTGGGTTCAGCACCCCCTTTGGAAGCTAATTCCTTAGACGGTGCCATTTATTTCAGAGTCTAGATTGCTTATCAGATGATACATTTGCGCCTCATCTAATAGCTCCAGATAGTGACTTGGGTGTGGGAGAATTTTCATAAAAATAAGCCAAAAGGCCAGGACTTTGTAACATAGACATTTTCTCCAAGTCCAATTAAATGTCACATTATTATTTTTTTTTCTCTCAGGAGAAGTTGTGATGTTGCCCTCCCCAGGCTTTTCTGGACCTCCTGACTACACTACACTGACTATGGTATGGGCTCTGGTACCCTATGGACCAAAGGGTACCATCCTGCACACTGCCTTCCAATGACCATGTTGCCTCACCGTTGACATCGTCTGTTGCTCCTTTGTTAGTGGAAGTTGAAGGACCTAATGCAGAGCTGGCACCTTGACAGCGCAGGCTGTTAGCTGGTGTATGTAGAAGCAGCACATTGAACTTGGTGCCTGTACTACGAATCCACTGCTCTTGGAGGTCTTTTTTTTTCCCCATTTTGTCCTTGTTGTTATTGCTGTTGTTGTTGTTGGATAGGACAGAGAGAAATCGGGAGAGGAGGGGTAGAGAAAGACACCTGCAGACCTGCTTCACCGCTTGTGAGGTGACACCTCCCCCCTGCAGGTGGGAACAAGGGTTTGAGTCTGGATCCTTCCACTGGTCCTTGTGCTTTGCACTAAGTGCACATAACCCAGTGAGCTTAACCCATTGCGCTACCGCTCCACCCCTATTAAACAGAACTTTGTAAAGCCTCACTCCTAGGTAGACATTGTATCTGAAGGTATAAACTCCAGGTCCCCTATGTTTGTTTACTCTAATGACAAAGGAAGAGAGAAAGACGGAGTGACAGGAGAGAGGCAGAGAGAAAGAGAGAGAGAGGCACTGACTGTTCATTTCTGGAATATGATAATGTTGGGTTTGCACCTGTGACCCTCGGTCCTCAGGCATGCAAGTCATGTGTGCTACCACTTCATTATCTCCCTAGACCCCTTGTGGTTTTATTTATTTGTTTTTACTAGAGTACTGCTCAGCTCTGGCTTATGGTGGTGTCTGGGATTGAACCTGGGAGGTCAGAGCCTCGGGCATGAAAGTCATTTTCCAATACCTTTATGCTATCTCTCCAGCCCTCCCCTGTAGTGATTTCAAAAAGGGGGCCAGGTGAGCACACATATTACTATGTGCAAGAACCTGGGTTTGAGCCCCCACTCTCCACCTGCAGCACTGAAACAGGTCCTCGGGTGTCTATCTTTCTGTTTCCCTGTCTATCTTCTCCTCCCCCCTCTCAATTTTTCTCTGTCCTATTTAATTTTTTAAAAAGCTGGTGTGGAGGAAGGAATGGAGGTCCAGGGGGTGGTAGACTCTTAGTGCTGAGCTGTACCCAGTAATAACCCTGGAGGAAATTTCATTTTTTAAAATTTATTTATAAAATAAAAATATTGACAAGACCATAGGATTAGAGGGGTATAGTTCCCACTACTGTAGTTCTATATCCCATCCCATCTCTTGAAAGCTTTCCTATTCTTTATCTCTCTGGGAGTATGGACCAAAGTTCTTTATGGGAAGAAGAAGGTGGAAGGTCTGGCCTCTGTAATAGCTTCTCCTCTGAACATGGGTGTTGACAGGTCAATCCATACTCCCACCAGCTTTTCCCCTAGTGGGGCAAGGCTCTGGGGAGATGAAGTTCCAGGATACAATGGTGAAGTCCTTTGCCCAGGAAGTATCTGCAACTTGGTGTCTGAAGAAGCATTGAAATATAAAGCAGAGGGGAGTTCGGCGGTAGTGCAGCAGGTTAAGCACAGGTGGCGCAAAGCACAGGGCCAGAGGAAGGATACCAGTTTGAGGCCCTCGCTCTCCACCTGCAGGGGAGTCGCTTCACAGGTGGTGAAGGCAGGTCTGCAGGTGTCTATCTTTCTCTCCCCCTCTCTGTCTTCCCCTCCTCTTTCCATTTTTCTCTGTCCTATCCAATGACGACAACACCAATAACAACAACAATAATAAATGCAACAGAAAAGACAAGGGCAACAAAATGAAATAAATAAATAGATAAAAATTTAAAAAATATATAAAGCAGAAAAAATAGTTTAATAATCAGAAACCTAAAGGCAAGAATATAGTAGGTAAGATTTGGGGTCTCCATTTTGGAAAAAACTTGTAGGTCTATTTTAATAGGTATATTCCAAGGGGCCCATGACTTTACTAATTTTTGCCTGAGCCTGACAGCTAACATGCAGGTGGACCAAAGGTATTGTCTAGGGAGATAGTGTCAGAGTTGGAAATTGGACTGGAAAGCTGGATCAAGGAAGAGAATAGCTCCCATCTATGGGGAAAGTATATACATATTGTCAACTGAAAAACCCCATCAATTTGATCTGGGGCTCATATTTAGCGCAGAAGCCTATGTCCCTATAAGTCTAAGCTCGCATTCTGTGGTCACAGCTAGGAACATTCTAGGCTGCATTTATTGGTGTATCCATTTCCCTTGAGTGGTAGAGGATTTTGGCCCAGCCTCCTTTCAGAGAATGGGGCAGTCCTTACCATTGTTGATCCACATTGAGGGCAAGATCCTGTAGGGGCCCACAAAGGGGTCCATTATGTTGTTCCTGATGGAGACGACCAGTGACAGTGAAGAGAGGGATCTGTGAAAGGTCTAGGCCTATCATATCTATGTGGGAATCCCAGGATTCCCTGACTAGGGCCCTGGGAGATGTGGTGGTCTGGTAATAACCAAAAGAGTCATCATTATATCATGCCCATCTCTTGCCCTTATCCAACTTTCGTAGTCCTTACTTTGTCTGAAAAGGTAATTTTAAAAAGAAATAAAGAAAGCCTTGCTGGCATGGAGTTCAGGTAGTATGAATTCTTAAGTAATCCTTGCATCTTGTTAGGAGAAAAAGACTAGTACATATTTATGTAAGTTTTAACATAAAGCAGTGGTTATTCTGTGTTGTCTGTAATTCTCTCTGAGAAAATGAGCAAAGAGGTTTCCTGTAATATTAAAATTTATTTTGATAGTCCCAAGAACTGTTGATTTGTAACCTTGAAATTAAAAAAGATATATATGTAACATTACTAATTTTTCTTGTTATTGTTTTTAGAAAACTATATTATTGAATAAGTCACTTAAAATAGTAAACTGTGTCATGTGGGGATAATTTTACCCAGTGACCTTATGATAATCAACTAACCATGACTCCCAAATATAGCTCCAATAAACCCAAGCAATATAAAAGGGCATTATATTATGAGTATAGCTCTAAGAAATACTCTCCTTACAGAATCAAGTTTTATTTGTAAAAATAGAGTCTCTGAGAGTAGTTTTTGTTTTTCATTTTTATTTAATTAATTAATTTTTAATAGAAGCTCATGTCAAGCTTATTTATTTTTGCAAGTCAGGACATCACTGTCTAAGTGTAGAGTGTTAATAAAAGTTGGCAAGTATGAACAGTGAAATTTTGAAAAGGAAGAATAAAAAACATCTGGTTATATTTATTAAGCCTAACATCTGATTCACTATTAATCAGCAAGGAGACTTTGTTAGGTATTTTGAGTTTTTAAGTCTCTCTGAACAAAAATGCTAATACAAGGGCCTAGATGGTGCTGCACATGGTTAATAGCACAAGTTACCACACGCCTGGACCAGAGTTTGAGCTCTTGCTTCCTCTTTCAGGGGGGAAGCTTTACAAGCTTTACTGCAGGTGTCTTTCTCTCTCTCTCTTTATCTCCACTTCTCCTTTCTCAATTTCTCTCTGTCATATCAAATAAAGAGAAAAATAGAAAGGAGAAAATGACCACCAGAATCAGTGGACTCATTGTGCAGGCACTGAGCCCTAGTGATAACCCTGGTGGTAACTTAAAAAAAGAAAAAAGAGGGGAGTCAGGTGGTAGCGCAAAGCACAAGGACCGGCATAAGGATGCCGGTTCCAGCCCCCAGTTCCCCACCTGCAGGGGAGTCGCTTCACAAGTGGTGAAGCAGGTCTGTCTTTCTCTCCCCCTCTCTGTCTTCCCCTCCTCTCTCCATTTCTCTCTGTCCTATCCAACAATGACAACAATAATAACTACAACAATAAAGCAACAAGGGCAACAAAAGGGAATGAATAAATAAGTAAATAAATATTTAAAAAAAGAAAAGGAAAAAAAGGCTCACGCACCTTTTAAATTACTTCCTTTATTACTAGTTACGGCATTCATGAAGAGAGCTTAAACCTACATCTCAGGAGAAGCAATTTTAATGAGGGAGAGAGATGCTAAGAGAAAGACAACACGGAAAGATCCCAGAGCACTGCTCAGCTTGTGGTGGTGCTGGAGATCGAATCTGGGGTCTTGGAGCCTCAGACATGAAGAGTCTTTTGCAAAACCATTATGTTGTCTCCCCAATACCAGAGTAAGTTTAAATCACTAGATAGCATTTGATTTACATTGATAATATAATTATGTGTAGTGTGAGCCTACATGATATAGCACAATAGAATTACACTATTGAAATAATTTGAATCACTTTGTTTTTTTAAATATTTTTATTTGTTTATTATTAGCTAGAGACAGAGAGAAATTGAGAGGGGAGGGGAGGGGAAGGGAGATAGAGAGGGATAGAGACTAAAACACCTTCAAAGCTGCTTCAGCACTCCCAGAGCTTTTCCCCTGCAGGTGGGGATCAGGGGCTTGAACCTGGGTCCTTGTGCACTGTAGCATGAGTGCTTAAGCAGGTGCTCCACCACCTGGCCCCCAGAATCACTTTATTTTTGAGCCATCAATAATTCTTTTTTGTAAAAAAATATTTTAATTTTATTTTATTGAGAGAGAGATAGAGAGAGAAAGACACAGAGAAGACCAGAGCCCTGCTCAGCTCTGGCTTATGGTGGTGCTGGGGATTGGGCCCGGGACCTCAGAGCCTCAGGCATGAAAATCATCTGCATAACCATTTACTGCCTCCGCGGCCCAAACCGTCAATAATTCTAACTAAATGTGCTTTATGTGTGTATAAATGAGTGTGTTCTGTTTATATAGTCATGAAATAAGTACTTTCAGAGTCATGTTTTTAACATTTTTTTTCCATTTCTGGGATGAGTTGGACTTGAAACCATAAGATACATAAAAGATATCTATCACTAGCTATATTCTTCTTGAAATTAACCTTACCAATATCTTTAGGCATTCCATGAGATTCTGTACTTGATCTGCAGAGGGGTTCTCTTTTTCTCTCTCTCCCCTTCTCTCTCTCTTTCTCTCTCATAAGTCAATAAATCTCTTAAAACAAAAACTAAACAATTGGTACAACATCAAATAAAAAAAAAATGTCTGCATAGTGGAAAAAAAAAAACATTACCAAAACCTGTATGGGAGAAGATATTAGGCATAGGATTAGTACTTGAAATATGAAAGGAACTCATCAAACGCAACAATAGCAAGAAATAATCCAATTTGAAAACTAGGCTGAGATGAGAGAAATAACTAAGTGGGTAGGGTACCTATTTTTCCATGTGTGGCCCATGTTCAAATCCTAGCAACCCATAGAAATGCCACAGCACCAGCGGAAGCTCTAGTGTGTGGTGTCTCTCCCTCTCTGTTCTCTCTAATGTGTGTCTCTCTTTACCTGAATGAAAGAGCAACACAGGCACTGTGAAATCATGCGTGTGAGCCCCCAGCATGTGAAAAAAATATATAAGTAATATATAGATAGAGGCTCTGAATAGAGACAGAGTCTGAATGCTGATGGGCAACAGGTACGTGAAAAGATGTCACTTCACTCATTAAGAAAATGCATATCAAAGTGGGAAGATAGAAGGTAACTAGCTGTGAGAATGGCTGTTCTCAAAAAGTTGAATAACAATGCTTAGTAAAAATGTGGGGAAAGGAACCCTGGCACACTTGGTGGGGATGCCAGGTACATATGGAAATGACCCACCTGTTTTGAAACAAAAGGACAACACCTTTAGCATGGGTGACAACATAAATGGAGCTAGAAGGTATTATGCTAAGTGAAATTAAAGAGAGACAAATATCATATGCTTTCGCTTATATGTGGAAGATAAGCAAATGAAGAAGAGATTGGCAGTTACAGAAGGAAGTGGGAGTAGGATTGAGTAAACAGGTAAAGGGATCAGTTGAATGGTGGTAAATGGAAACTAGACTACTGGTGGTGCTCACACTGTAGTCTATACAGGTGTCAAATTTTAGTGCTGTATGCCTGAATCTTACATAAAATGCAAAGCCAGTGTTATTTCAATAGCATTAGTATGAAACAGAAATGTGATCTTGACCTGCGTGTTAACTCTCAAGCTCAAGCAAAAATTACTAAAGTCATGGGCCTCTAGGAACATACCTAAAATAGACTTCCTTGCTTCTTTCCACTGTAAGATCCCCTATTCTCATCTGCTGTATTCTTACTTTATTTGGCATCTGGTTATAAAATATTTTGTCTACATATTATCTAGATAGTAGCTACTCATTCCCTAGTCCTCAGTAATATTAAATATGACAGGTCATCTTATTTCAGAGAGTAAAGTAGAGAGTATTTTCACAGCACTGCCTTCATTTTATTTTATTTTTTTCTTTTCCTGGGGAAGGACTGGAAAATGCAGATTGGT
This sequence comes from Erinaceus europaeus, assembly GCF_950295315.1. Lineage (NCBI taxonomy): Eukaryota > Metazoa > Chordata > Mammalia > Eulipotyphla > Erinaceidae > Erinaceus > Erinaceus europaeus. Next base: position 88,887,513 of record NC_080173.1, read on the forward strand.
AGACACTTTAACTAACTCTGGATCTTAGCTAGAGGAGTCTTCTTATTCCTCGACAACAACTTCTTACAGGGAAACTTGGATCTTTGGATGGAAAGGGACAGGTTTGGCCCGGAGGGTCTGAAGTCACCTCAAGTGCTGTCCCTTCTCTTATGACAGCCTCTTTTGACTTGAGCCTTCCTCTAGGTTCCCCCTAGCCCTTTAATAGACTTTTTACGTTGTGTTGATTGTATGGTAGTAAAGTTAATTTTCTTAACAAAAAAAAAAATTGTCCATTGCTTTTAACTACCATGATGTTTTTTAAGTATATGGAGTAAAATATTGATGTATTCCTTTCCCTGCTTCCCTTCAATCCCACTATATAAGCAGAGCACAATTCTCTGAATCCATTTTTTTTTTTTTCTTTTTTGCCTCCAGGGTTATCGCTGGGGCTTGGTGCCTGTACTACAAATCCACTGCTCCTGGCGGCCATTTTCCCCCATTGTTGTTGCTGCTGCAGTTGTTGGATAGGACAGAGAGAAATTGAGAGGGGAAGTTGAGACAGAGAGGAGGAGAGTAAGGTGGAGAGGCAAGGGCTCGAACCAGGATCCTTACCAGGTCCTTGTGCTTCATACTATGTGCATTTAACCTGGTGCACTACAGCCTACCCACACACACCCCCCATTTATTGTCTTTATAGTGACTTCCCCAGAGCAAAAGTTTTCATTTTTGATTAATTTTTGTTTATCTGTTTTTTTTTCTTTTTTCCTTTGATGAGTAGTGCTTTGGGGATCCTGTCCAATAGCTCATTGATCACAAAGACTATTTATTCTATTATGTTGTAAATATCTCTTGACTGGCTACTTCTACATGAAGATGTATAATCGACTTTGACTTAATTTTTGTATTACATATGAGATTTAGATTTCACATTGGGGCTTGCCAACATGTTTAATTCATAGACGAGTTTAGGAAGAACTGACATCTTTACAATGTAGTACCTTTTTATGTGTGAACATGATTTTTTTCCCCACTTATTCAAATCTTCTCTCATATTCTGTAAAATTGTGCTCATATATATCTGGCATATTTTAGTAAATTATTCCTAGATAGATTGTAGTTGCTGTTGCCATTTGAATGAGATTGATTTCCCATTGTATTTGCTAAGTCATCATAGTTGGTGATAAAGTTTTTTTTTTAAAAAAAAAAAAAAGAAGAAGAAGCTATTCCTTTGTGTAAATCTTATCTTACAGCAGATCCTGTTTGCTTTCAGCAGGTTCCCAAAGAGTACATGAACAACTCCTTCCCCCTTGTCTCCTGCCTTTCTCATTAGGTAAACTACGAGTGGGTGTGCAGTGAGGTGTCAGTCCCACGAGTTGTACTGAAAGGCCATGCTGGCCAGCTCTATGGGTAAGGAACTAGCCCCACTTGCTACAAGGCTCAGAGTACATTGTTCTCAGCTGTGGGGTTTTCACAGCTAATTACATCCAACAAATAAAAAAAGTTTGTAATTAGCAAATGTCATTAGGTGACATTGTTTCTTTGCCTTTTTTTTTTTTTTTTTGCCTCCACGGTTATCACGAGGGCTTGGTGCCAGCACTATGAATCCACTGCTCCTGGCAGCCATTATTTTTTTTTTTTCCGATAGGACAGAGAGAAATTGGAAGGGGAAGTTAAGATAGAGAGGGAGAGAGAAAGACATCTGCAGACCTGCTTCATTACTTGTGAAGTGACCTTCCTACAGGTGAGATGACAGGGGCTCCTTGCATGGGTCCTTGCACTTCTAACCTGGTGCACCACTGCCCAGCCCCTATTTTCTCATTTATTATTCGCTGTCACCACTCCTGAGCCACTCTCTCATTCAGATAGACTCATAGAAAGAGAAACCGAGGGAGAGATACCACAGCACCAGAGCTTCCTGGTGCCTTGTGCCGTGGCACCTCCCATGTAACATAGCAAGGCATTGCTCTACCCAGTGAGCTAACTCTCCAGTCCCACATCATTTGTGTGTTTGTTTTCACCAGAGCACTGATCAGCTCTGGCTTATATTGGTGTGGGGGACTGAACCTGGGACTCTGGAGTCACAGGCATAAGAGTCTTATTGCATAACCACTATGCTGTCTACCCTAAGCCCTGCATTGCTTTGCTTAAATGTGTTTTCTTTTTCTCACATAAGAAATCTAGAGGTAGACTATTCCAAGTATTGGCTAGTGTCTTTGAACTGTATTTTTGAATAATATCTTTCACTTGTCCTGAACAAACAGAAACCATATAAATTGTTAAGATGAAAAAAAAAAAGACCCTATCAGGAAAAATGGCTGTCTTATTTTTGGTCTCAAAGAGGTACCCTATCTGTGTTCCAGGAATGGGAGAAATGACATATTTCAACTATAAGCTAATTCTTTCATTTTAGTTAAATTATTCATGATTGAATGGCCCTATTATATATCAGGAAAATGAGCCCCTTTCTCCCTTACCTTCGGTGAAAATAGTGAGCCAATTAATTCTTCCTACTTATTAATCTTAAATGTGTGAAGCCCAAATTCAGGGTGTCTTATAAATATCAGATACTCAAAAAGAGTATAATTCATCAAGGATTTCCTTTTGGAAGTGGTGTTTAAAAGATTAGAGAGCTCTAATTAGATAAGTATAGTGATTCTACTCTAATAATGCTATATTAGAACAAAGAAGCCAGACTTTTTTTTAATGATAGAACAATTGAGGACTAAGAACAAACTAACAGATTAGAAGTGAGTGACTGTGCCAATGGCAAGAGAAGTTCGAAGAACATTTTCTTTTGAAAGGAATGACACTTTCTTTAAAATCCTCTTCCCAACAACCGTGTCACTGATAGTTGAGGAAAATTAGTTGCTAGTTGAGTTTCATGTGAAATGCTGAGGTGTCTCCAAGGGTTTACTTGTTGTGGCTTCAGGGTTCATGATTACAATGTGGATTTTTGTTGATCAGCAGTGAATCTGTACCATGGATACTCAGTCATCATCTGTATTTTTTTACTTTGAAATTATCCTTGAGAAACTGGGTAAGGTGAGGAAGCAGGTCATTGGGCAACAGGTTGCTTCCTGCATTGGTATTCCTGTCTCCAGCCTCAAGGGATGTTTGGCCAATATCAAGGTAAACACAGATATCATCATGTCAACAGACCTAGCAGGTAAAACAAACCTAGTCTGATAGCCCAAAACTAGCCTATATCCCTGAGGTAAGGTCAGAGTAAGCTTGCAGAATAAACATAGAATATGATATTATCTTTAGAACTGGAGATGACAGGTGTGAAATAGAGTGGTTTACATACTAAAAGAGAGATTATTCAAATACATACTCCTTCAAAACATTTATGTACTCCTAAGATGTTTAGACTTGACATAACTGGATACTCACATACTCAATGAACAGACAAGTGGCAGAGCCCAAACATGCAATACTCGGTGAAGCCCTATCTCAAGAAAATCCCTCATGTCCACCCTGCGGACTCTCATCTCGTCATCAGTGGGGTCATAAAGTAATTATTTCTGTTCAGAGTTCATGATGGAAAACCCCAGATCCCAAAACTCCAGAATCCCCACCTTTTATCTCTATACTGGTACACCCAGCTAAGCATAGACATTACAATGATTAAGAACCTGGATTAAGGATCCAGATGCTACCATGATAACCAGACTTCCCTGGATAGACAATCCCACTCATGTGTCCTGGAGCCCCGATTGCCCAGAGCCCTACCCCACTAGGGAAAGAGAGAGGCAGGCTGGAAGTCGACATGTCAAAGCCCATGTTCAGCGGGGAAGCAATTACAGAAGCCAGACCTTCCACATTCTGCATCCCATAATGACCTTGGGTCCATACTCCCAGAGGGATGAAGAATAGGAAAGCTATCAGGGGAGGGATGGGTTACGGAGTTCTGGCGGTGGGAATTGTGTGGAGTTGTACCTCTCTTATCCTATGGTTTTATCAGTTTCCTTTTTATAAAAAAAAAAAAAATTAAAATTAAAAAAAAAAAAGAAACTGGATTCAAGTCTCTGGCCCCCACATGTAAGGGGGAGTTGTCACAAGTGATGAGGTAGTATAGCTGGTATCTCTCTTTCTCCCTTTCTATCTTTCCCTCCTCTCTCAATTTCCCTCTGTCCTATCAAAAAAAGAAGGAGGAGAAGAAGAAAGAAAGAAAGAAAGAAAGAAAGAAAGAAAGAAAGAAAGAAAGGAAAAAAGAGAAAGGAAGAAGAAAGAAAAAAGAGAAAGGAGGAAAGAAAGAAAGAAAGAAAGAAAGAAAGAAAGAAAGAAAGAAAGAGTAAGGAAAAGTAGTCACTGAAAACAGTGGATTTGTAGTGGCAGCATCAAATCCCAGCAATAACCTGAGTGGCAAAAAATAAATAAGTAAATAAATAAATAAGAGTTTTATAAACCACTGTGTTATTTTAGGCATGTAATTTGTGTTCATAATAATAAAATATTACTCTGATGAAAATTATTCTCATGCTTCTATTTATGTATGAGTTTATCTCAGTACTTAGATCTGTCAAAAGAAAAATAGAATTTATCCTCAAAGCAAAAAATAAAAAAGTCAAAGTTAATGTCTGATCCCTGATGGTCATAAAAAGTAAAATATTAATCTCAAATAATAGGCCTATTTCTTTGCACAAAGAAATGTTAGCTTACTTAGAAAAAGCAAGAGATAACTGTGTTGTGCTCAAAATTTGAGGCAAAAATAGAATGTAAATATAACTTATAAGTAAGAAGAGAGCGATTGAAAATATTTTCCAGTTATAGAAAAGCTCGTTCATGTAGTTTAAATTACTAAGAGTCATGGCTATGATATCTACATTCTGCTATATACATGGAATAGAAAGACATGACAGTTTTACTTTAAAATGTCAATAGTCATATGCAAGAACCAGGAAAATATCTGACTTGGATAGTGTGTTGCTTTGCCTCGTGATGATACAGGTTCTAACCCAGCCTCCACCACATTAAAGGAAATTTCAGTGCTGTGATCTCTTTCTCACACTCACTCTTCTATCCGTCTACCCACCTCTCTCTACCTCTGTGTGTGTGTGTGTGTCCCTCTAGCTCTAAAGAAAAGAGAAAAATTCATATTGCTTCTTTTGCAACCAGCACATTTTGATAATAAAAATTTTTGAATATCAACTTAAAAATGTACACGTGAACACATAGTTTTTTCAAAATGTCACCTGGGTGTGCAGTGAGAATAACAAATTGAACAGAGAGAATTAGCTTGTGTGCCCCACCCATCCCTGGGGGTAACTGGAGGAAAAAAAATCACCTTTCCTGAAATTAGGTATTGATAGATACCCAAATGGGAACTGGAGAATATGGAGCCAGGGCAAAGGCAATTGGCTGGTACAGAGGCAAGCATTCAACAAATATTAAAGAGAAAAAAAAATGCAAAGAGTCAAGTAAGGTTTTTCTTCTTCTTCAGTAAGGAATATATAGCTTTATTTTGAGACAGAAGGGAAAAAAATCAGTGTTGAAATGGGCCTGAGAAGTCCAGTGGGGAATTCCTTGGAAGGAGGGGAAGCAAGGGAGGGAGAAAGAGAAAGACAAAGAGAAGAGAGAAAGGCGATTTGACCTTGTAAATAAGGTTTTGACATCCCTGAGCTTGAACTGCTTGATGGACAGGCACAGCTGTTTACAACTGAGTGCAGTCTCTTGGACATTGCTGTGGTCACAGAGCAGTTTTTTTTTTTTCTTACTGCAAGGTCTAGCCACAGCCCAACCCCCAAACTACCAGAGAGCAAAATCCACTGTTTAACTATTAGTTAAATGTTGTTTTTCGAAGTATCTAGACAGTCAATTATAAGATGAATAAATTCAGAAGACATAACCTACAGCATGGCTAGCAACACTGTTTTAGGTACTTGAAAATTGTTAAGAGCAGCTGTTAGACATTTCTTTCTGTCTTTCTTTATCAAAACTCCTGAGTTTTTCAGTTAGAAAGGGAGAGACAGAAACAGAGAGACACAATAGCACTGAAACTTCCTCCAGAGCTGTGGGAGGAAAGGGACTCAGATCTCGAACTGCGCTTGGCCAGGCAGGCATTTTCCCAGGATGGCTATCTCATCTACCCTCTTGTATGGTCTCACCACAAAGAAATAAAGGAAAATTAAAAAGTAACTATAGCATATGACATTACAGAGCTGTGTTGGTTGTATGAAAATGTACTTCTGGGCATGAGACTGAGCTCCTCCTGCATTTACTGTCTTCTGGTTTCAAACAACTGTCACAGTGTCCTAATAGACTGTTGCTAATCCTATCCATGGAGAAGTCTGGGTCTCCTATATGTTTATATCAACGTAAAGACAGCAAGTTTCTTTATTTTTTTAGTGTGTGGCATTGAGGCCTTATGGATAGAGGGCCAGTCTCATGGATAGAGGCCCCTGGGGTCAACCTTTTTCATTCTTTTCATTTCAGAAAGACAGAGGCTAAGACACCAGAGCTTTGTAGCTTCCCCCAGCATTGTGACACTCTTGTGTCCTACCAAAGGTTTGACCCCAGGTCACACATAGGGAAGGGTGTCAATTCTACCAAGCAAGTTATCTTCCAGTCCAGAAAGTTTATTTTTAAAAGCTCTGTATTGAAGTATAATATAAATACCAAAGTGTAAAAATATTCTCAATATTACTGCTTGATGAATTTTAACTAACTGAATATACCACAAGGTCAGCTTCCTCTCGGTCAAAAACACGAGCATCATTAGCATTCTAATGGGCCCCTTCTATGTGTTCATCTGATAATGGTTCAACTTAATCCTGTGGAGGCCTAAGACTATCCAAACTAAACAGGCAGGCTGACACTTTTCGAGTAAGCTGTTAACTTGATTATGTGAGAACTTCAGTACTGGGGAACTCTGATTGCAAAAACATTTTCTCCTAAAACAAGAAAAAACCACAATGGAGCAAAAAAAAAAAAAAAATGAATTGCTTATAGCAATGGTTTTCATCTTGTAATACATCAGCATAATCTGTCCTACGGACCAGTAGACTAGCATAAAGTGGAGGATATGTGCCTTTGTTCAACTGTGATGGATGAACAAAGGAGCAGAATGTTACACAGCAAAAAGTATGCCTTAATTTGATTTAGGATATGACCTTACAAACATACTCTGTGAACAGTGTGTACCCCTTAACGGCTCTTTGAGGTGTTTTGCCTTGTAAAGGGAATTGTTTTTGGAGAAACGAATTTTCCTTTTATGTGATCTTATGCCAGCAATGATTTCAGAGCTATCTAGTGAGTAATATTCAGCTTTATATTTTTATAGCCATTGATGTACTCGCTTTAATTATTTCCTTTTTAGTAGCTTGTCTACAAAGATATAATTAATCATCTATCTTCCATCATTACAAGTACACTGAAATAAATGCAGTGTGGGGGCTATAATTATGGGCATGCTTTTGGTTCATATTTTAAAACAGCAGTGGATAGAATCAGTTTTATAATCATGTTTCCCCTCTGAGATATGGTAGAAGAGACAGTTAAGGATTACAATGGAAAAGAGTAGGATTGGGAAAGAAAGGATAAGAGACTCAAAGGTCACATGAATTGCTTTGGTAGAACGTGTTTATCAAACCAAGGGGCCAGATGGCCAAGCTGAAGTGGAGGGGACACTCCTCCAGTGTCCCTGGCTCCTTTCACTCTGCCTGCTGTCTGCTGAGACTGAGGACTTAAGAGAGAAGTTGCCATTGGATCCTTGCTTTCAGGTGATTCAGCAGTTTTCCTGATCCCTCTCCTCCAACCTTGTACTCATTCCTGGGGCCAGGCAAGGTGTTTGGATACGGATACTTACTCATTAGAGAACACCCTCCTAACTGATAATTAGCACTTCCTGGCTACCCGAAGAAATAAATCAACAGTAGTCAAAGAATTCTGCTTAATGTCAACTGGGGTTTGTTTGCTTGTTTGTTTTTTACTTATTACAACATTGCTTGACATGAGATCTACCTTCTGCAAAATTTTACGTGTATGATACAGTCTTAACTATACACATACTGATAGATAGCAGATTACTAGAAATTATCTTCTACAGCTGAGGTTATACAAGTGGATTAGAAGCCCCCTCTTTCCCCTCCAAACACACTCTGACAACCACCATTTTGTTCTTCACTTCTATGAATCTATTAGAGTTTATCATCTAAGTAGAATCATGCAGGAAGAGTCTTTTGTCACGATTTGTTTCACTTAGCATGATATTCTCAGGGTTGGTTCATCCATGTTGCTACTTAAAACAGGATTTGCTTCTTTTTTTTTTTTTTTAAGGCTGTCAAAGATAGTTTAAATCTAGTTTTGTTTTCTGTGATCCTTCCCAGCATGTTCTGAAGTCAGTATTTTAGGTTATTACTTTCTACCTGCATTTAAATTCCCATTTAAGGAAATTGAAAGTAAGTGTATTGGTCCTTACCACTTTGCTATTCTCTGTTAAACAGGACTATTGGAAGGGCAAGAGGGGAAATGTGCCATAGTAAAGATAGGATTGAATCCATGGTCTATGAAGAACAAACAGTTATTTGGAAGCTAAGCATAGTAGGTCACTGAATGTTGAGGTCAAAAAGTTACAAATGTGCTTCTGTTCATGGAAAAGTGTGAGGGTGACTGGTGATTGGAGACCAAGTAAAATACAGAGGGAGGAGTTAAGGAAAACCAACTAGAGAACTCAGAGGCAGGAGGCCTTGGGAGTTGAGGACCAGTGTGAATTTTAGGAGTGAGGATACTGGTGGTGAGAATGTAGGGCTTAGAAAGTGTGAGGGTGAGGAGGAAGAAGCTAGAGAGACTGACATAAAGAGGAGAGGTAGCCCATGGAATATGACAGACTAGGGTCTTGCAGTGTACAAGGACTGAAAAGGTCTTGAGACCAAGGGTTGGGGTAGGGCAGATTTTTAAAAAAGAAGAGAGAGAGAGAGAGAGAGAGAGAGCAGTGAGATTATTTTCTAGGAAACCCACCAGCGTTCTATCAGCCTATAGAATTATAGCTTTGAAATAGCTCCCATGGAAAACAACTTGTCTAAAAAGGTAACTGGATATAGAGCATCTGTCAGGTCACTTTAGCCTTGAGAAAGGCAAGAACTTGATTTCCTGGTCTGTGAATAATCATTTATTTCACTAAGAAAAAAAATAAGGGACTTCATCTCATCTATTTATCTAAGTCAGAAAACTGAAGGCATGGTCCTGCGACAAAACAATGTGAGTCCTCCTTTTTTTTTTTTTATCATCTTAAAGGCATATTTTCATATGTCAAGTATTCCAGAAGTAGTGCATAAGAATATTAGTATTGTATATTTTGCTAAAAACTAATAATCAGTAAATTGGGCAACTCTTAGAATGGAAATAAATAGGTTTTGTATAAAAAAAACTGATTGATCAATTCATCAAAATACAAAGACAAAAATATTTCACCTAAGATGTCCCCATTGTTACCTTCCTGAAAGAATCAGATGGATTCATATGAAGAAGAACCTCGATGTAATAAAGGAAGTAAATTTTCTAACAATGAAAGAAACATGTCTTTATTTCTCCTGGGGCTTTACAACGCCCGCCCAAGCATGTCCTGAACACACAAGTGCTAAGTAGAGCTGTTGCCCTTGGGAGGCTCACACTCAACCTGGTGAAAGATGATTTGTGTTGAAAGACAAACCACCTTCATCTGGAGCTTGTAAATTTGAGCTGGGGACACATTTGTCACATGGCGACCTTGAAATAAACAGGGTGGCTAAAAGGTTCGTTTCATTTGCTGAACTGGATGATGATGATGATCTGTTTGGTCTGGTCCAGTTCAAGTCCACTAGGGCCCATTCTTCGATCTTTGAAATATGCCTGTAATTAAGAGCTCTCAGCTCATCTTGGTGGTAGTAGGAGTTAAAGCAAATCTTTAAGAAGACAACTTTGGAAGATGTATCAACCCTTAAAATGCACAGATACTTTGGCCAGGTATTTCCATATCTAGAAATTTAACCTGCACACATAGTTGAACAGGTACATCAATATATACACAAAATATTCATTGTAGCAGTTTTCTAATAGAAAAAAACTGAAGGCCTATATATCCAACCACTGCAGAGTGAATGAACACATCACAAATACTCGTTCAGTGAGATATTGCATATAAGGAAATGAGATTAATCGATGTGTGTTCATCTCTATACTCTACCTCAACAAGGGTCTACCTTTTTGTCTTTTTTCCCTTTAAACACTTTAAATAGTCCCTAGAAAAGAATAGGTGTTGTTCATTTTTAAGTAAATAAAGAAATGATTTATAGTTTTTAAAAAATTTTTATTTGTTATTATTGGATAGAGACAGAAATTGAGATGGGAGGGGTAGAGAGAGGGAGAGGGAAAGAGAGACACCTGTAGCCCTGCTTCACCTCTCATGAAGCTTTTCCCCTGCAGGTAGGTACCAGGGGCTTGAACCTAGGACTTTGTGCTCTGTAATGTGAGCATTTAACTGGGTGAGCCACTGCCTGGCCCCTGGTTAAGAAAGTTTTTTTTTTTTTATGAGTTTAAAGATAACTATTTCAAATGCTCAAAGGACATTGTTTATTTCTCAAAACATTTCATAAGTGAAACCTTAAATCTTTTCCAGTTGCAACTGCAGGACATAGAAATATTTTAGACCATTCTGTTCTTAAGAGTAACCTTGGTTGTTTTTTTTCTTTTCTTTTTAGGGGTGAGGGTGTTTGTACTAGTGACAAGGTTTTGTACAATCCCATCTCCTGAGGTTGTAAAGGTGGAGTCAGGGAAAGAGCCACTGAAGAACCACAGCAAACATTATTCACATTCTGAGTCTCTCTCCCTCCCCACCCTCACCCCCAACAAACATTATTCACATTCTGAGTCTCTCTCCCTCCCCACCCTCACCCCCACCCCATAGCGCAAGGCTATGACTTAAGACTGTGCCTGAAAGCTGAATAGGAAAGAAATTGCCAGATGTCCCATTTAGAAACATTTTACTTGATTCCTCGTCAGTTTTCAGACAAACTCAGCAAAGCTTGCTCCATAAATGAAATTAAATATCTCGAAAGAATGTATGTTTGTAATGAGCATGATGGTGCTGCACTTTTTCATAGCAGGGGGTTTGAGGATCTATAGTTAATGAAAAGAGTAATTGACAAAATGTCCTTTTGGGGATTAATGATATGAGACTTAAAATTCTCACAGAAACTGCTGCCTGCATTTTGATAGATCACTGAGTATTTTCCTCTTAGCTACTTCATTTCTTTGTCTCATGTATATTTTTATTTTCCATTCTGGGCATTTCAATAAAACACCTGGGTATATCTACTCCTACGAAAATTTGAATTTTTATAGCTTCACACATATAACTCCTTTGTAAAAGAAATCATAGAATCTAATAAAAATATCCGCACTTGTTGATTAAAGATACACATTACAGAAAATAAAACTGTTGCTCATTTTCCTTTGCATGTTCTTGGGTGTATTTAAGGACTTGTTTCAAAAGAACTGCTGAAAATACGGAAACTTGACATCATCATAAAAGTTGCTGAGATGTTGGATGCTGGATTAGCAAGTACACTCCCTCAGCAACCTTGGAGTTGATAAGCCAAGTCTTGGCTATCTGACCTCACCTCTGCAATTCATATGACTCTTATAGTCTAACTTAGAAACAGAAGATTATAGCTTCTGCTTGACAGGTAGAGGGCTTTGGGGCTATGGTACTGGCATCTTGTCTTCACATTACGAGGAAAGCATTGAAAGAGATTATCCACTTCCTTGCTCACTGCTAGCTATATTCTGCTTCCATCACTCAATATGAATTAATAGATCAAATGAAGCATGTGAAGAAATATATTGGAAATTTAGACCCGCTCATATCTATGGATCCAAAGGTCCCATCTTATCGGTTGTTTCATGATAACAGTTCTTTGCACTCTTTTTTTCTTTGTGAAAAAAGAGATGTGTCTATTTTTTAGTAAAGGCCCATTGTATTGCTACATTAGTAGATTTCAGATGTGCATCACTGAAAATCAACAGGTAATACATTATATGTTTTTAATAATCTTCACCATTTTTTAATCTTTATTTACTTATTGGACAGAGACAGCCAGAAATTGATAGGGATGAAGGAGATAGATAGAGAGGGAAAGAGACAGAGAGATGCCCACAGCCCTGCTTCACCACTCGTGAAGTTTCCCCATGCAGCTGGGGACCAGGGCCATGAACCTGACTCCTTGCACACTGTCCTGTGAGCGCTTAACCAGGTGTGCCACCGCCTGCCCCTCCACCTTTTTCTTTTCTTTATTGGGGGAATAAATAGTTTATAGTCAACAGTAAAAGGCAGTCATTTTTACATGTGTTACATTTCTCAGTTTTCCACATAATAATCTAACCTCTCTAGGTCCTCCTCTGCCATCATGTTCCAGGACCTGAACCCTTCCCCCCACCCCAGAGTCTTTTACTTTGGTGCAATCCACCAAATCCAGTTCAAGTTCTGCTGCGTGTTTTCTTATTTTTCAACTTCTTTCATTATTTATTATTATTATTATGTTGGTGATTTAATATGACTTTCTTTTTTTTTTTTTTTTTTTGCCTCCAGGGTTATTGCTGGGACTCAGTGCCTGCACCATGAATCCACTGCTCCTGGAGGCCATTTTTTTTTTCCCTTTTGTTACCCTTATTGTTGTAGCCTTGTTGTGGTTATTATTGTTGTTGTTGATGTCGTTCCTTTTTGGATAGGACAGAGAGAAATGGAGAGAGGAAGGGAAGACAGAAAGGGGGAGAGAAAGATAGACACCTGTAGACCTGCCTCACTGCCTGGGAAGTGACTCCCCTGCAGGTGGGGAGCCGGGGACTCAAACAGGGATACCTACGCTGGTCCTTGCGCTTTGAGCCACGTGCACTTAACCCGCTGGGCTACCGCCCTACCCCTATATCTGAGTTTCTAAGTAATTGCTTCAGTTACAAAATACTCATACAAAAGAACACATGCAATATATATGTGTAGTCCAAATAACAACAAAAATGTCCCTCACTTGAGGGTCGTGTTCTTTCAGGATGTAAAGGACTCTTACATACTTATATTGGGAGCCCAGAGTGACTATGTGACTCTCGTACATACATGATTTCAACGCCACTGGGCTAACTTCTCTCGAGATAGATAGAGAGAGAGAGAGAGAGAGAGAGAGAGAGACAGAGACAGAGGAGAGTCAGAGAGATAACTCACACCTGCTAGGGCTTTACCATATGCACAATCCTAGTTCAAGCTTGCCTGTATCTCTGTCTGAGAAAAAAAGTCAGCACTGAGCAGCAACAGTGTGACTGTGTGAGTCCCCAACTATGCAAGAGAGAGAGAGAGAGAAAGAGAGAGAGAGAGAGCATGGCACTCCGTGTGGAGACAGGACTCACATCTGAGCAGTGAACATGGCCAGACACAGACCTTACCTGGTAAATTGTCTTTAGCCTTCGACTGATTCCTTATCCAATGAATTTTTCAATGTTCATTTATAAAATTCTATTTTTTAAAAGTAAGTATAAGGACTTGGGAAGATAACACAGCAGTCATGTACAAGTCTTCTGTGACTAAGGTCTTAGGCTTAAGCCCCAGAACTATCATAAATCAGAACTGAACAGTGTTTTGATTTCTCTCTCTCTCTCTCTCATTAAAATACACAAGTCATTTTTAAAAAATAAGTCTTTTAAAAAAATTTTTAGGGAGTCGGGCGGTGGCGCAGTGGGTTAAGCGCACGTGGCGCAAAGCACAAGGACCGGCATAAGGATCCCGGTTCGAGCCCCCGGCTCCCCACCTGCAGGGGAGTCGCTTTACAGGCGGTGAAGCAGGTCTGCAGGTGTCTATCTTTCTCTCGCCTTCTCTGTCATCCCCTCCTCTCTCCATTTCTCTCTGTCCTATCCAACAACAACGACATCAATAACCACAACAATGTTAAACAAGGGCAACAAAAAGGGAAAATAAATATTAAAAAAAAAAAAAAATTTTTATTAGTGATTTTATATTGATTTTAAAACTTTAAAACTACATCTTTCCCACCACCAGAGTTCTGTATCCTCGTTTCCTCCACTGGAAGCTGCATTGGTTCTCCCAAGATCATAGATATGGATTGACTATAATTTCTTTTTTTAATTTTTATTTATAAAATGGAAACATTGACAAAACCATAAGATAAGAGAAATACAACTCCACACAGTTCCCACCACCAGAACTCCGTATCTGATAGCTTTCCTATTCCTCATCCCCCTGGGATTAGGGACCCAGGATCATTATGGGGTGCAGAAGGTGGAAGGTCTGGCTTCTGTAATTGCTTCTCGGCTGAACATGGGCGTTGACAGCCTGCCTCTCTCTTTCCCTAGTGGAGTGGGGCTCTGGGGAGGTGGAGCTCCAGGACTTATTGGTGGGCTTGTCTGCCCAGGGAAGTTTGGTTGGCCTCAGGGTAGCATCTGGAACCTCAGGGTAGCATCAGGGTAGCATCTGGAATCAGCAAGCAAGTAGAAAGACCTAAAAAAAGACACCATAAAATAACTAATTAAATACTTAAACTTACATACCTTCCTCACCTACTTTAATTTCACTTCCTTCAATCACTCCAAATCCAACCTTGTTAGACAAAGTAAGGACTACAAAAGCTGGATAAGGACAAAAATAAGTCTTTTTTAAAGCAAGTATTTGACATTCATTTTGAAGAATGTCCATTTTCCAAATCAAAATGATTAATATCGACAACAATTCTCTATTTCTTTTCAACAGGGAAAATGGTCTCTTTTCCAAGAAGTGAATACCCCAAATCTCATTCCTCACTGCAGAACAAAAGAAGTAATTTTAGTGGTTATCTAAGGGGATAGAGGTGGGGACACAGACCTTTGGTGACATGAGCCATGAGAAAACTATACTCCTAATTCTTCTTCTTCTTCTAGCGTTTGCCCTTCTTCCATAGCCAGTCAACAGCATCAGGTTGAGCCTGATGTCAAGTTTCGAGACCTCCTTTGAATCTGGAGAGGTGGCAGTCGTTGACTATGTGGGTCATAGTCTGTCTGAAGCCGCAGGGGCAGTTCGGGTCATCTCTGGCTCCCCAGTGATGGAACATAGCGGCGCACCGGCCATGGCCTGTTCGATAGCGATTGAGGAGGGCCCAATCATAACGTGCTAGGTCAAAGCCGGGTTGACGCTTGCAGGGGTCTGTGATGAGATGTTTGTTCTTTACCTCAGCTGACTGCCAGCTCTGTTTCCAAGAGACTGGAACAGAGAAGTTCAGTGTAGGCGTAGGGGACCAGATTGGGTGACAAGACGTCAAGCGTTGGACAGGGTGGGCGAAGATATCCGCGTATACTGGCAGGTCCGGTCGAGCGTAGATGTGGGAAATGAACTTAGATGATGCCGCATCCCGACGAATATCTGGCAGGGCGATGTTGCTAAGAACTGGCAGCCATGGAACCGGGGTGGAACGGATGGTTCCAGAAATTATCCTCATGGAGTAATATAATTTGGAATCGCGTTTGGCAGCGGACAGCCCCTCAACATTAAGTTGGAGGACTCGAAGAGCAGGACCAACAGCTTGAAAGCTGGCAGGAGCTGCTTGTTGCTGGCTTTGAAAGTGACTGGGATCCATGTGGATTCAGTCGGCTAGGAAGGATCGTCAGTTTCCCTAATGAGTGGGTACTCATGGGATGCACCATGAGAAGGTCGATCCATTGCATCCCAATACTCCTAATGAAGAAATAGATAAATAAATAAAAATAAAAGGAAGTCATTGAATAGAAGTGGTTTCTAAATACTTGCAATAGATCCACAACTCTTGACTTCCAAGTAGTGCTACTTCGAATCCTTTATATTGGGTGCTACTCAAAGGTAATCCACAGGCCAGCAATATCAGCATAACCTGTGAGCTTGTGAGAAATGCAGAACCTTTCAGGTTGGGTGGCGCACCTGGTTGAGCACTCACATTACAATGCACAAGGATCTGGGTTCAAGTCCCCCTGTCCCCATCTACAGAGGAAAGTTTTGTAAGTAGGGAAGCAGGTCTGCTGGTGTTTCTCTGTCTCTCTCCCTGTCTAGCACCCCCTTCCCTCTCAACTTCTGGCTGTCTCTGTCCAATAAATAAAGACAATACAAAAATTAAAAAAGAAAAAAGATGACCTCCAGGAGTGGTGGATTTGTCAAGTGCAGGCACCAAGTCCCAGTCATAACCCTAGTGATAATAAATTTTAAAAATAATAAAGTAAAATTAATAAATACAGAATCTCTGGTTCCATCTCAAGTTATTGAATTAGGATCTGCCCTTAACAAGATCCTCAAGTAATTCAGACACAGGGTAAAGCATAGCCCCTAGTCTTGTGACTAGTCTGCATCACCCAGTTAACATTTAGGGCACAGAGAGTCATTTTCCAACTTTTAGAGTTTCATGAGTAAATAAGAGTATAGATTTCTAGGGAGTAGAGTGGTATAGCGCAGTGGGTTAAGTGCACGTGGTGCAAAGCGCAAGGACTGGAGTAAGGATCCCGGTTTGAGCCCCCAGCTCTCTACCTGCAGGGGAGTCGCTTCACAATCAGTGGAGCAGGTCTGCAGGTGTCTGTCTTTCTCTCCCCCTCTCTGTCTTCCCCACCTCTCTCCATTTCTCTCTGTCCTATCCAACAACAACATCAACAACAATAACTACAACAAGGGCAACAAAAAGGGAATAAATAAATATTAAAAAATAAAAAGAGTATAGATTTCTAGACTGGTTTTAATATCTTAATAGGACTTTCCTACATGTACACCGTGAATCTATTTCTTAGAGCTGCCAGTCTCTATAACACCATTGTCCTTCTACGTAGCCCCCTGAAGCTCTCCTTACGTGAATGCCTAAGTGTAGAAACCAAACTTGCCTCTCACCTTCTATAGGACTAAGGATGAAAGAGGTGGAGGTGAAGGGATCAATAATTATGAAATTGCAGATGACACCAAGTGAGCTCAAGTCAATTTCATTCAGTGTTGCTTTTGAATGACAATTTTTAGAACACAGTATAAAGTATGTAAATCTATCGTGTCAACAATGCAGGTCTCAAAATGAAATGTTAGCGTAACAGAAAGTATGAATCTCTAAAATTAAATCCTGTCTGGGTGTTTGATTGCCAGTCATATATTAAATTCTGAACCTTAAATCAAGAGTTTGATAGACAATGTCCTATCAGCAAATTGACTTGAAATCATAATTCAAATGCATTCTGATATATTTCAATATGCTTTGAACAAGATGCAGAAGCAAGATAAAATAAATTTGATCACTTTGTCCCAGGACTTCTTAACCTCTGCATTACTGACAGTCATTACTTGTTGTGGGAAGTCTGCGGGAGGCAAGCATGTACATCATAGGATGCTTTGCCATATCCTTGGCCCCTTTTCATGAACTTCCAGTGAGCACCTCCACTCTCCAGAGATGTGATCACTGAAAATACCCCCAGGCATTGCTAAATCTTCTTTGGGGACCAAAATTGTCACCAGTTGAGGACCACTGACTTATGCCAAGGTGAATATTCACCAAAAGGGTAAGTTTCGTTCTTTGGTGTTTCTGCCGCAGTTAAAGCCACACCCTATCAGGTAATGACTTTTATGAGCAGTGGCTGGAAAGCTGAATTCTGGGATCAAGTCACTTAGATAATAGGCTTGTTGTCTGATACCGTCAACACTCAAATATAATCTTTTCTACCAGTGACATGAATTATAGCTCACATAACAGTTCCTTGCAAGAGATCTGTGGAACTTCTACTGTCTTTAGAATTGTGAGATCCTGGGGGGCATATTGGTGAGCCAGATCAGAGGACTATTTGGATGTACAGAGTAGCCAGTTCAGAGCAAAATGGTTGTTCCTTCAGACCTTGACAAGTGAGACAGACCTTGGTCTTGACCTCTTCCATCATAGCCCTGACTCCCGATGATCTTTACACAGAGTGTCTCACAATCAGTTCAGGCTGTAACAAAATACCACAGAGAAGTAAATAGTTTATAGACAACAGCGTTATTTCTCACAGTTCAGGCAGATGGGAAGGAAGTCCAAGTTCAGTGAGCCAGGGTTATCACTGGGACTCAGTGCCTGCACAACAAATCCGTTGTTCCTGCCTGCCTTTTTAAATTCCCCTTTCCTTTCTTTTATTTGACAGAACAGAGAGAAATTGAGAGGGAAGGAGGAGAAAGAAAGAGAAAAAGAGACACCTGCACTACTATCTTACCACTTGTGAAACATCCCCCCTTAGGTGGGGTCTGGAGGTTTGAACCCAGGTTTTTGTGCATGGTAATGTGTTGTGCTCAACCAGGTGCACCACCACCCCACTGTGATTCTAAACTTCTGATTCCAGATATGCTCTATGTCACAGCTCTATAAGGTGACTAAATTTACCTCTGGGGACTGTGCTTTTAAAAATCAAAGCTGTTATGGTCCCCCGGAGACATTTTCTTTAAGGGGTTTTCTTCTTTTAAACTGGGGGATCACTGTTTTACAGTCAACAGTAAATACAATAGTTTGTACATGCATAACATCTCTCAGTTTTCCACACAGTAATACAACCCCCACTAGGTCCTCTGCCATCCTGTTTCAGGACCTGAACTCTCCCCCACACCCACCCCAAAGTCTTTTACTTTGGTGCAATACACCAACTCCAGTTCAAGTTCTGCTTAGTGTTTTCTCTGATCTTGTTTTTCAACTTCTGCCTGTGAGTGAGATCATCCCATATTTATCTTTAAGGGGTTTTCAGTCCAGACTTTAATATCTTTTTTTTGAGTGAGAGATTCTGCAAAAGCTTACGTTTTCTTCAGATATTCTAGCTGGATCCCTTAAATCATTCCTCTAAACCATTATTATTTTTATCTCTTATTATTATTTATTTTTTTCTTTTGTTTATTTAATTATGAACAACAAGCCCATTGGACAAGAGTGGTACAATTCCACACAAGTTTCCACCAGAGTTCTCCATCCCACCTGCTCCAATGGAAGCTTCCCTATTCTTTATCCCTCTGGGAGCACGGACCCAGGATCATTATGGGGTACAGAAGGGGGAAGGTCTGGCTTCTGTAATTGCTTCTCCACTGGACGTGGGCATTGGCAGGTTGATCCATACTCCAGGCATGTCTCTCTCTTTCCCTGGTGGGGCAGAGCTCTGGAGAGGTGGGGTTCCAGGTCTAAACCTTTTGGTCCACCACAGATTCCTCCAATTCCTCCTATGCCCTGCTTATCTTCCTTCTGTTTCTTGAATAGCATTTGCATGAGGCCCATCTTAGTTTTTCATTTGCTGAACCAACTTCCCTTTAACCACCTATAACCTCTCTTTCTCAGGTTCCAAGGACCGCTGCCTCATCCTTCCATTCTGAAAATATAACCAAGCTCCCTGATGATCCAGTTGTGAACACTGTGTCACAGAACTCTGTGCCTTACCGGTGGGGACTGCTCCAAACCATCTCTTCACAGTCACTACATTAGCCATTTCTTCGAATATGTATAATTGTCTTATTTGTTATTAATAATAGTTTATTACAAGATTTTAAGATTACAATGTATAGTTCCATACCACACCTTCTGTATCCCCACCCTTCTACCTCCCAGAAGTACCATAGTTCTCACAAGAGTTACAAGCAGTTTGCTTGCTTCTGTTTTGTTTGGATTTTTTTTTTTACCAAGTTTATGTAAATCAGATCTCTAGACTCCACATATGAGTAAGACCATCTGGTAGTTCTCTTTCATTTTTTTACTTACTTTGCAAAGCATAATCACCTCCAGTTCTATCCATTTTGTCCCAAAGGATACAATGTCTTTTTTGACTGCAGAGTAGTATTCCATGGAAAATAATATATATCTCCCATAACTTCTTTAGACAGTCATCTGATGATTGACACTTAGACTGCTTCCACTCTTTGGCTACTGTGAATAATGCAGCTGTGAACATAGTTGTTATTGCTGTGTTCCTGGTTCTATTCTAAAACCGATCCTCTCATTAAAAGTTGAAATTCCTTTGCTTCTTTTTTTCATGTGGGACTCCTCTCAGTAATTCTTGCAAGGCAGATTTGGTAGTGGCAAATTACTTCAGTTTCTGAATGTTTGAAAAGATCTTTATTTTCCCTGCATATTTTAAGTCTAATTTAGTAGGATACAGAATTCATGGCTGACAATTCTTTTTTTACATTTTTTAAAAATCTTTATTTGTTGGATAGAGACAGTCAGAAATTGAGAGGGAAGGGGTGATAGAGAGGGAGAGAGAGACAGAGAGACACCTGCAGCACTGCTTCACCACTTGTGAAACTTTCCCCCTGCAGGTGGGGACCAGGGACTCAAACCTGGGTCCTTGTGCACTGTAACATGTGCGCTCAACCAGGTGTGCCACCACCTGGCCCCCATGGCTGACAATTCTTACCTTTTAATACTTTGAATATGCCCTCCCACTTCCTCCTTGCCTCTAGGGTTTGTGATGAGAATTGGTGCTACCTTTGTATATGACTTTTTTTTTTCCTGGAAATGTTTTTTCCATGTCCCTGATTACAGTGCTATTAGCTGTTAGTGTTGTAAATATATAGTCTTCAAACAAAAGCATAAAACCAATTTATATATTGATTGGTTGATGAAAATGTTATGACTAGAAACTTGCAGCAATCAAACTTTGGTCTTTTCCCTAGGAGCAATGAATTAATTTTTTTAAATGTTCATAGTAGTTATAGTGCAAAACTACCATGGAAAATGAGAATCAATTCTATTTGTATAGGCTTCACTAATGTGAAGAACAGACACGGAGCTGGTAATGCTAATTGTTCTAGAGAGCAAAACTAGACAACTGGAGGACAAAGATGTTACCCCCAACTTCAGTATCACTTTATTATGGAAATGTTGGTTTATAGGACTGTTGTTGTCATGAGGGTTCATTTCCATATTTTCCCAAGATAGGTGTCAGTGCATCTCATCCTCCAAACTGTCAATCTATTTCATAGATTTGGAAAGGAGGCACAGAAAGGGGAAGGGGGGGGTGGTGGCTGTAAGTTCCTGTGGTGGAACAGGATGACGATGACGATTTGGTGATGAAAGATATTGTATTACAGTACCTTTGGATTTTGTGCCATGTAGTTCTATCGAAAAAGTATTTATTGAATACTTTCATTTTAAAATGTACTTATATTATATGAGATATGGAGTTTCACATGAGAGAGAAGAGAGAGCAGGCATAATACCACTCCAGTAGATACAGCTCTGGTGATCTAGCAGGGAGCCTGTCTCCCTAGCCAAGAGTCCTTTATTTATTTTTATGAAAATATTTATTTATCTACTGGATAGATAAATAAATAGAGAAATCAAGAGGGGTGAGGGAGAAAAAAAAGGGAGAGAGATACCTGAAACACTGATTCACTTCTTGTGAAGTTTCCACCCTGCAAGTGGGAACCTGAATCTTGAATCTAAATCCTTGAACACTGTAACATGTGCATTCAGCCAGGAACCAGGTGCACCACCGCCCAACCCTGAGTCCTTTATTTCTGAGTAAATGAAAGTCCAGTTCTGTGAAAGTGAAGCAAACTGGGTGATTTGTTTTGGAGGAACATGATGAATTTGTGTAGAAACCTGGGAAATACTCTACAAAATGGCTGAAAATAAGATTGCTCTGTGAGGACAAAATCTGGAAAGCAGATTTTTTTTTATCTCAAGCAAGTCATAAAGGTGGGAAGGAATTTGGGTATAAATTTGTCAAGCTTCTGCCTGACTGGACACTGACCATATTTACCAACATAACTCATTTTATTTCCATAAGGTACTCAAGGGGCTGTAATGAAACCCATTTTACAGATGAACAAACAGTAACTTAGTAATCTAAACATGTCACTGAAAAGCTCAGTTCTGCATGTCCACTGGATTGAGATGTCCACATATGGTACAAACAATAAACATTTTGAACAAATAGCACTACATTTTGCTGTAACTTTGAAGGGTTGAATCTTCAGAGTAGAACACAGTGTTTTTGAGATGATCCAAATTAAACATTGTACAATTCTGATATATATATATATATATATATATATATATATATATTCAAAGAGTGGAAATATGAATGAAAGGGTTTGTCCTCTTTTCAAGAACTAGTCTTATGCAGAAATGATTCTTAATTCTGGCTGAATATCAAACTCACTTGGGAACCTTTAATCTTAATGATCTGGGGTAAGATTAAGCACCAGTATTTTTGTAAGGCTCTCTACATATATGATTCTAATGTGCATCCAAGACTGAGAGCCACTGTAACAGAACAAGAGAGAGATACAAGGACCTGGTGGTTTCTCTTGTCTGGTGGTTTTAAAGTCTGCTTCCTCAACCATGAACATTAGCATCATCTGGAAATGAGTTAGACATGTCCATCTCTGGACTTCCTCTAGACTCACTCATTCTGAAACTTGGGAGAAGGAGCCCAGGAATCCTGTTTGCCTGTGTTCAATATAAGGAAATAGAGATAGGCAAGAAGTATATAAAATAATGTTCGCACAAACAAGGAAACACACATAAAGATTTACAGGGAGATATGCTGTTTTACATATTACAAGTTAATAAAAAAATTTTAAGTTACAGATGTCTAAGATAGCAAGCAGGAGGAGATAGGAAACAGATACTTTACATATGACTTGTAGAAAAGTAAATCAATACATCTTTAGAGCTTACCAGTTGGATTGAAATATGCATTTCTTATGAGCAAGCATTTCTTGCTTCCTGTCTCAG
Source organism: Erinaceus europaeus (assembly GCF_950295315.1). NCBI lineage: Eukaryota > Metazoa > Chordata > Mammalia > Eulipotyphla > Erinaceidae > Erinaceus > Erinaceus europaeus. The sequence goes on from NC_080173.1 coordinate 88,910,180, forward strand.
TTAAAGAAATAACTGTACCAATGTATAAACAGACCCATACAGACAGTCATCATGCCATTATGGACAAGGAGGAAACCTAGAAACACCCTAAATGCTCATCAGTGGAAGAATGACTAAGTCCCTATCCCAGGCTTCCTACATAGTACTACTCTGTGCAGCAGATGCGAAGGACGAAGTGGCTCCTCTTTTTTCACACATATGGATTTACCTCCCAAATGCTGAGGGGTGGGCGCAAAGGAAAATTGAAGAAATTTGTACACGTATGGTATGAATTAAATCAAGAAAAGTACATCGTAAAATGCTACCAAGTCCTCTGTTGGTGCATAGTTATGGGAATGCATAGAAAGATATAATAACCACTACTTCTGAAGAGTTTGAAAATAAAAGGGCTAGAGGCCAGCTGGTGGTGCACCTGGTCAAACACACATGTTACCATATGCAAGGACCCAGGTTCAAGCTCCTGGTCCCTGCCAGCAGGGACCAGCTCCACAAATAATGAAACAATGTTGCAGGTGTCTTTCTCTCTCTTCCTTTTTCTCTCTTCCTTCCCCTCTTGTTTTCCCTCTATCCAACACAATAAAAATAAATAAAATACTAAAGAAAAATAATTCTAAACAAAATTTAAAAAAAAAATAATAAAGGGAACAGATCTAGAATGGACTTCAGACTTATAATTGTAAACTTTTTAAAGAAGATTTATATATTCAAGTATTAATATACTAATTTGACACTTTTAAAACTCTTTTCATTCTTTTTTTTTTTGGTCATCACCTTTGAGAATTTGATGCAAGTTCCACCCCCACACACAAAAAAAAAATTCACAGAGGCATGAAAATTTTTGTTCTTCAAGGAATTTCAAGATAACCTGAATAATCCACCATAGGCCTTCAGGACCCCTTCAGGTTGAGAGTTTCAGTCCTGATCATCTCTGGGGACCCTATATAACTTTACTTTCCTACCCCAGGCTCCATGACCCCTTCATCATCGGTGCCCCAGAGGAGTCATAATGTCTGACAGCTATTTTTATGAGTGTCAGCAACCCCTCTCCAGCAGATTAAATTTCCCCAGAAGGTAGATTTTCGCTGACATCTTAATACTTGGAAAGGAGCAGATGATCCTTGAGGAGTGAGTGAATATAGCATATGGTTTGCTGAGCTGCAAACAGAAGCTGATCTATGTCAAGGAAGCTTCAAGTGTTAAGCATTTGCTTTCAGATATCATCAGGTTCTTTTTTTAAGTTCTGCAGTGTCATTACCCTCTTCCCATGCACACAGAACCTTTTTTTAGTATTTTCTACTTGGCTGTAAAAATAAATTGATTTTTTTTTCCTTGTATGCTTGGAAAGAAGAAAGGGGGCAATTGACAGGTATCTTCTCACACTTAAACTTTTAATCATTTTCCCCTCTGCTATTCTGAAATGGTTGTGAACTAAAGGTTTTTATACTTTCTCCTTCCCAATCTACTTTAAATTATCATAGCTGGCAAAGTCAGTCTTCATAAAAGAGAAGTTCCTCAGTAACATATTTCTTAGTTATCAAGTCCTTCAACTGCCAATAGACTTAGGGTTCTTCGGAGCTAATTCTGATCTGGAAAGTTCTGTGCATGCCTTTTCCATGAATGCTTTCCATCAGGTTCACTGAGAAAGCATCTCTGTGCCCACTGCAGGTCCCCACTGGGCTAAACACCATGGTCAATTTAAATTCCTGAAAAAGCTGGCCATGACCAAATTTATGTTTTTCCTTGAATTTTTTTTCCCACTTTTATGAACAGAGAGAGACCAGAGTACCTCTCAGCCTTGGCACCTACCATGTAAGGGATCAGACTTAGAGTTTCAGGATTCGAGTCCTGCGCTCCACCACTGAACTGTCTCCCCAGATGCTTCCTCTATTTTCATTTCCTCATATTTTAAGTTAGAAATGAGAGGTATAAATACTGAATGAGGAGGCCAGGCAGTGGCGCAGCCAGTTAAGCTCACATAGTACAAAGTGTAAGGACCTGCACAAGGATCCTCGTTCGAGCTCCCAGCTCCCCACTTGCCAGTGTGTGTGGGGGTCACTTCACAAGCGGTGAAGCAGGTCTGCAGCTGTCTATCTGTCTCTCTACCTCTCTATCTCTCCCCCTCCTCTCAATTTCTTTCTGTTTAACCAATAAAATGAGAAATGGCTGCCAGGAGCAGTGGATTCATAGTGTAGGCACTGAGCCCCAGTGATAACCCTGGAGGAAAAAAATTAAATTAAATCAATCAATACTGGATGACATTTTCAAAGACGGATGGCCATTCTTTAAGAAAGATGACAACAGTAATCACAATAGCGAACTATGAACTTTACTCAGTAGGGATGTAACTGAATCTTCATGAGTCCTATTGTGTCTTAGAGAATAATTTTCACAGTTGGCATTGAAGTCTCTCTGCTGGTCCAATCTGCCTTTCCAAGATTACCTCTCACTGTTTTCTTTCACAAATATTTGAGTCTGGTCTCTTTTGAATCTGGTCTCTTTTTATTTTATTTTTCATATTTTCTCTGTTTATTAATGAGAAAGATAGGAAGAAAGAGAGAAAGAACTCGGGTACATTTGCTGCCAGGTATTGAACTCAGGACCTCATGCTTGGAAGTCCAATGCTTTATCCACCGTGCCACTTCCCAAACCACCAGTCTCTCTTTTAAACACTCCTTTCTTTTTCTGAGTCCTTTGCTGATGCCTTACCATCTCCCCTTGGTATGGTCTCAACCACATTTATCTTTCCTTTCCCCATCATGATCTGGGCCCCATTCCAAATCTTGACATAATGCTTTTTGATCAGTCTAGTTGACCATACTCATTCTCCTTTGAATATTTACAAAATGTTCTCTCTTTCACTCGTGAGGTGTTTCTCTGTAGAATGATGTAGTTATACTCAGCAAGTCAGCACTAAGCATTTACTACATGTCAGGCATGGTGCTAGAGGAAAGCCCCAGGGCAGGTGCAGTGATGTTTAGTGACTTCTTTCCTCTCTAATTCTCTTTCCCTCTGTGTCTCTATCTGAAATCAAAAGGGAAATGAATTGTGTGAGGATTAGTAGAATTGTCCAGGCCACCAGGCAAACCTAACCAAAACAAACAAACATAAAGAATAAAGAGGTTTTTGTGGTTTTTTTTTTTTTAATGAATCTTTGTAAAACTTCCACCTCTAAAATAATCACAATAGTTGAAACTACAGACTTCTCTCTATCCATCCTTAGTGGAAGTATAAAAAAAAAAAGCATAAACTGCTTCTAAATATCTTTGAAATAACTAACTAGACATTCTCATTTCTTCAGTACTACTCTGTAGAATGGTGAAATAGTAAAGATAGGGACCACCTTGTTCAAAGAGAGAAGAGGGTTGGGGCCTGGTGGTGGCACAGCGGGTTAAGCGCACATGAGGAGAAGTGCATGGAGCACAGTTATGTTCTTTCAGTGAAACCAAGACACATCAGTTTATCTTAACTGGAGTCCAGTGTTTTCCAAACAATAAAAAGCAGATGGTGTTGTGGTCCTCGTGCATGATGGTGGAAAAAGACCTAAGCTGGGTTGAGGGTATCCTGCAGACAAATCAACGGGGAAATGAGAAATGGTTCCCATGTATCAACAACTGTACTGTGAACCATTCACTTGCCTATGAAAGTATTTAAAAATAAAATTCCTGGGAGTCAGGCTGTAGTGCAGTGGGTTAAGCGCAGGTGGTGCAAAGCACAAGGACCGGCATAAGGATCCCGGTTCGAACCCCGGCTCCCCACCTGCAGGGGAGTCGCTTCACAGGTGGTGAAGCAGGTCTGCAGGTGTCTATCTTTCTCTCCTCCTCTCTGTCTTCCCCTCCTCTCTCCACTTCTCTCTGTCCTATCCAACAACGACAACAACAATAATAACTACAACAATAAAACAAGGGCAACAAAAGGGAATAAATAAATAAAATAAATATTTTAAAAAATTTATTTTAAAAAATTCCTTTAAGATCATCAAGAAAGTAGATGTCATAATATTAATATTTCCTAGAGAGAATTCTTAGCCCAATGCCTACTACTACTCTGGGCAGTTAGACCTGAATACATGTGCAGAGAACATCTATGATCTAACAACCCACCATGGGATTCAGGAGCTGAGCTATACTCATGGGTAAGCTTAATTTCTGTATAGCCACAAGTAACTGGCTGAGTATTTCTTAGCACACAGCCTAGTTGTTTTCGCCAGTCAGCCTGAAATATCAGAGCCAACAATGAGCTGGTGTAGTGGTCAGAGTTTAACATTTCATGGATGAGTAGATGGAACTGATGAGTGTAGAAACAAGAGGGAAACAACAAAAAGGTAGGCTTCATATCTCCTGGTTTAGCCCATTTTTACCACACTTACTGTCTGAGAAAGATAAAGTTTGAGCATGGATGCTTGCTCATGTTAGCACTATACCTAATCACTTCATACATTCTTGTGCCAATCGGATTAGGGACCAGTTTAACTGAATTTCTTAAGTATTTCAAGATACACATGGTGTATCTTCAAAGTGTTGCCCAGCTCCTAATTTGAGATGGTCTCCAGTCTCCTGGGACCCATAAACCAGGTGACTTCCAGGTCAGACAACCCATATTCCATAATGTAAACATATTCTGGGTCTCTGAATTGAGGCAGAATGTAGTTTTCAATGAACCAGAAAGACCCTTTTAGCCCTATGAGTACACATCATGAAGAATTATTTGACACAGTTATAATAACTAGCTGTCATTTTTAGCTGGGTTCTACTTATTTCCCAAAGAATCAATTTCCCTCCTTCCTCAAGAAGTCTTGGAAAGAAGGTTTGACTCTTAGAAGTCAGAAGACAAGGAAGGTCTCCTTGGATCTCTTTAAATAAAAGCGTTCCTTGTAGGTCCTTATGTGTCATCAAGAATATAGTTTGAGGGACAAACTTTCTTTTTTAAAATATTTATTTATTTTTTCCCTTTTGTTGCTCTTGTTGTTTTATTGTTGTAGTTATTATTGTTGTTGTTATTGCTGTTGTCATTGTTGGATAGGACAGAGAGAAATGGAAAGGGGAGGGGAAGACAGAGAGGGGGAGAGAAAGACACCTGCAGACCTGCTTCACTGCTTGTGAAGTGACTCCCCTGCAGGTGGGGAGTCGGGGGCTCAAACCAGGATCCTTACCACAGTCCTTGAGCTTTGTGGCACGTGTGCTTAACCCGCTGCACTACTGCCTGACTCCCAGGACAAACTTTCAACCTTGGACTCTTTTCAGAAAGATACAACTCAGAAACAGGAGTAAAGACTGAAGGTTGGTTCTGACTTATCTTTTGCTTTTCGTGCTTTTGGGAATTGGGTAATATGGTTCAGAGCCAAAATAATGATGTTTTGGGGTCTCCACATCTGAACTAACTCCTAGGCTAATAGCCATCTCCAGAGTCTTAATATATTTCCCAGTTTCACTTGCTTTATACATTCACTCACACAATAGATTATTTTGAGATCTAGTATGCATTTGGTACAAGGGTTCCCAGTGGGCATTTGGTACAGCAGTCACAGTATTTACTCACTGTAAAGGCTTCCCACTGTGTGGTGGGTACAACAGCGCTAGGACTTCAAAGATGACTGAGATACTGTGAAAGGTGAGCGACTGTTACCACCATAGAGTTCACTGGGAATGGCAGATGGAAACAACAAGTAATAAAGAGAAAAACACTGGGGCCTAAGGGTATAAAACAGTATGGTGGCGATAGTGTGAGGAGGGGAAAAGTAGTTTTTGCAAGGCAGGAAATATTTCACAGTGGCGAAAGCAACACTGAATTTATTTTTGAAAAGGGGCTTTGCCAGAAAGAGAAGGGAGACAGCACATCCCCTAACAGATGGAAGAACGTGAGCGACGTGTGCCACCTGGACGTATAAGTAAACTTGATAAGCCTGCAGAAATATACAATATGTTAAATAGGTAAATACCTTCTTGGCTAGAAATATAAGGAGTAAGTAAGAGGATATCGATGAAGTTAAGGAATCCTTGGATTCCCACAAAGATATGATAGACCTCTAATAGATCCCTCTCTCCAACCTTAATGGTCACTTGAATCAGGATTGTCATCATAAGCTCTCTCAGGGGCCACTCCAGGAGCTTGTCCTCCCTATAAAGTAGCAATGGTAGGGACTGCCCCACTCTCTAAAGGGAGGCTGGATCATCCAACTCTGCCACTCGAGGAAGACTTGTCCTTGAATGAGTGCAGCCTAGAATGTACCCAGCTGTGACCATGGCCTGTGAGCTTAGACTGACAGAGACTCCAAGGTTACATAGGCTACGGTATAAATATGAATAGATATTGGCCCTGGGTTGATGGGATAAACAGTTAATTTTATCCATAGATTTGTTTTAATATTGGGAGCTACTCTCTGCCACTCAAGGAAGACTAACCTTATTCTCAACTCTGACACCATCTTCTAACTCCATGTTAGCTATCAAATTTAAGCAAAAACTAGCATAGTCATAGGCCCCTAGAAACATACTTAAAATAGATTTCCTCACTTCCTTCCACCTTGAGGTCCCTATTCTCATCTACTCTATTTCTATTTTTTGGTTCAATTTCAGTAGTCATTTCGTCATGCTTTATACCTTACTGCCTTTCAGCCACCAAGTTGCAGATGCGCTATCATGATTCCATCCTGACTTCCCTGGGCAGATGGCCTCACCAATGTGTCCAAGAACCTCACCCCTCCAGAGCCCTACCCCACTAGGGGGAAGACAAAAACAATGCCTAAGTCCAGCAAAGAAGCAATTATAGAAGGCAGAACACCCACTTTCTGCATCCCATAAAGAATTTTGGTTCATACTCCCAGAGGGAGGGAAATGATAGGGGGAAGATGACCAGAGAGAGGACTCTGAACTCCATCAGGACCTAGAGAGAGAAGAGGGAAAAGGGAGGGACATTTCAATGTAGTAATAGGTGTAGGTGTGACATAGAAAGAAAGAGAAGAAATGACCATGGGAAAAAAATGAGCAAATATAAACAAATATACACAGATAATTGTAGAAATAATAGTTAATCCATATCTTCAACTTTGGGAGAACTGCTATAACTTCAAGGGAGGGAATGGGGATACAAGACTCATGATGAGAACAGTGCAGAATTATATCCCTGTTATCTTATAATTTTGTAAATCCATATTAAGTCACTAATAAAATTAAACAGAGAGAATATAGGTGATACTGTCATCAAATATTTACAGGTGTACAATAGATTCTCAACACCAATTCATATTATTAATGATAACATCTTATGGGTACTGCATTTGACTGTAACATTTCTTTGATCAGGGTAGTAGAGACGTTTAGGTCAAGTGGATCAAATGGGGTCAGAGGAGCCTATCCCTTAGTTTCTGAGAACAGCCCTGGTGGGATTTACACATCTATACAACCTCTTAGCCAGATTTGCAGTGTCAGAAGGACATATCCAAAGACTCAGTCTGTCCTCAGATTTCTCTCGCTCTGGGGATCAAGGAACAGGAGGCCAGCCTTGGATTATAAAGCCATTCTTGCATCTCCCTGTGTAAAATGATAATGCCAGAGTCCTCTGGCATCAAGCAAAGGAATGTGTCCCCTGTCCAAGGCTCCTTGTCCCCACAAGACTACTAAGTGCCTACTAATAGTAGACCCTGGAGACTGTCTCAAAAGTCTTTTTTTTTCCCTTCTCTTCTACCTCTGTGTGTTTGATGACTGTTGTACAGATTAGTACAGGTATGCATCTTCCTTCTGGCGGTAGTTGTCACTTCTTTTTTTTTATTAGTATTTGTAAGCTTTAGATTCATGACAACACTGAACAGAAAAGTATAGGATTCCCACATATTCTCATGTACCTCCCTTTCACATGCAGTGTCCCACTGTCAATACCCCCTCAACACAGTGAACATTTGTCATAATGAACCAACACTAAGACTTGATGACCATCCAGTGGAGCTGCTATTCCATAGTTTACACTAGGGTTCCCTCAATAGTATAGCTTCTGCAGGAGTTGTTTTTACTTTTTACACTGGCAATTATCCCAAATAATTTCACACAAGCTGCTGATGCCAATTTATTTTTTAATTAACCTGTCTGGGGAGGTGCACTGAGTCTTTACAGCTGAGTAGAAGTAAAAATGAAAGTAGGGAAAATAGTCCTAAAGGGAGGCAAGGAGGGAGGGAGAATGGAAAGGCGAGATTACGGAAGGAAAGAGAGAGAAGACAGCTATTCCTGTACCTAATCAGGTCCCTCACCAGTCTCTGAAGCTCTTCCTAAGTAGAAGTTAGTAAAGTTCTTGCCTAAAATGCTCAGACTCTGCTGTTCCCCACATCTGCTCCTACCATCCTGCATCTGTCTCTGAGCCTTTCTCTTCCTGGAGAAATAATTCTACCTTTGAATCCTTTCCTTGTGGTCCTCCTTCATGTCTCCCAGTGCTACATGGTGAGATAGTTCACTGTAATAGAGGAGGAAATTCATTCTTTAAAAAAAAAATTAAGTCTCAGAAGGGGACTGGGGAAAATCCCGAGAGCTTTCCCAGTACCTTAGATAACTTTTCTTTTGCTAAGTTCTTATTAGGAAAGCTAAGTCAGCCTCCTGCTTTGACACATGAAGCCTTGTGGGAAGCTGGCTACCCCAAGAGCCCAGACAACACTGAGATGTCCTTCCAAACAGGGACCCAAACAGCTGAAGGGCTCCAGTTACCCTAGGGGTGACTGACAGAGACACATTGCCAATTATAGAAAGGGAGGGAAGGTGCTTGAGGGAGGTTGTGCAGAGAAGGACAGAGGAGAAAGGATAGTAAGGAGAAGGTAGAGGAGTGTGGAAGAAGTCAAACAGGATGTGATGAGCCTCAGCTGCCAAGCAGCCTAGCAGGAAGGAGCGGTACATCCTGCGTCTGCCTGTACCCTCTACTGTACTCTGGGGGGTTCAGGGTGGCATCCCACCTTGAACCTCAGAGAAGCATACTTGGTGTGTCCTCACCCCCACACCCCTACAGTGAAGCTAATAATCTACCCTCTCCCCCCACCCAGAGTTTTTAGCATTTTGGCGAAATACTCCAAACTCAGTCAAATTCTACTTTTGTTTTTCCCTGTCTGTCTCTCTTTCTCAATTTCTGTTTATGAGTGGGATCATCCCATAATCAGCTTTCTCTTTCTGACTTAACCTTATTTAACATGGTTCTTTCTAGCTCCATCCAAGATGGGTCAGAGAAGGTGGGTTCATTATTCTTAACATCTGAGTAGTATTCCGTTGAATATATAGACCACAGCTTTTTCAGCCACTCGTCTGTTGTGGGGCACCTGGGTTGCTCCCAGGTTTTGGCTATTATGGACTATGCTGCTATGAATATAGTTGTACATATGTTTTATTTTGTGTGTATGTGTGTGTGTGTGTGTGTGTGTGTGTAGGGCCAGCAAGGTATCTCACTGGCAGAGCATGTATCTTGCCAACTACTCCACCCAAGGCGCCATGACATCAGGGGATGTTTTAGTGGGTGATGTCTCTTTTCTCTGTCGTTCTATCTGAATGAAAAGGCAAGCCAGGAGTGGGGAGAGGGGAGTTGTTCATGCATGAGGCAACTGTTCTCTAAAATAAACCGGGCTGGGAGATAGTTCACCGGTGGAGCACACATTTTACTATGAGGCAGGAATGGGGTCCAAGCCCCTGGCACCATACGTAACAGCTTCGTGAGTAGTGGAGTGAGGCTATGGTGTCTCTTCTCCTCTCTATGGTGAAGACTCATTGTCCTCTTCAGACAAAGCCATAACAAGTGTGCCATCTAACCACTACCCAGGCCTAGAAAGCAGACTCTGTCCTTTGCCTGGCTTCTAGTAGATCCTCCCACCGTGCTTGGTAAACAGTAGACGTTCGGGAGATGGACAGTAGCACAGCAGGTTAAGCGCACATGGCGCAAATACAAAGGCTGGCATAAGGATCCCAGTACAAGGCCCCAGCTCCCCACCTGCAGGGAGTTGCTTTGCAATCAGTGTCTGTCTTTCTCTCCCCCTCTCTGTCTTCCCTTCCTCTCTCCATTTCTCTCTGTCCTATCCAACAACAACGACAGCTATGACAGCAATAACAACTACACAAGCACAACCACAAGGGCAACAAAATTGGAAAAATGGCCTCCAGGAGCAGTGGATTCCTAGTGCAGGCAACGAGCCCCAGTGATAACCCTGAAGGCAAAATAAATAAATAAATAAATAAATTTTTAAAAATTGTTAAAGAAGAACAATAAAAAATGTTGATGGAAACGATGATAGTGTGAGATATATATATATATATATATATATATATATATATATATATATATATGCTCTGAGTTAAACGGATGCTGTGAACAGTTAATTGTATTCATAGATTTCTTTGAGTTTGGTAGCTATTCTCTGCTCTGATCCAGCTTTCTAGCCCTATTCCCAGCTCTGATGCCATTTACACAGACAATATTTTTAATCCATCTGCATGTTAGCTATCAAACCCAAGCAAAAACTACTAAAGTCACGGGCCCCTAGGCCCCTAGAAACACTAGACCCCTGAAATAGACTTCCTAGTTTCTTTCCACCATAAGATCCTTATTCCTATCTGCTCTATTCCTACTTTATGATTCCTCTTTATTAAATATTTCATCCTGCTTTATGTCTTACTGCCTTATAGCCACCAAGTTGCAGATACTACTATGATTCTATTCTGACCTCCCTGGGCAGAGGACTTCACCAATGTCCCAAAGTCTCACCTCTCCTGAGCCCCACCACTAGAGAAAGACAGAAACAGGTTGAGAGTATGGATCCTCCTGCCAAGGCCCATGCCTAGCAGAAAAGCAATTATAGAAACCAGAACTCCCATCTTCTGTTCCCCAAAAATAATTTTGGTCCATACTCCCAAAGGGGGAGAAATGATAGGGGAAAGACCAGAGGGCTCTGAACTCCAATTAAATCAGGACCCAGAGAGAGAAGAGGAAAAAGGGAAGGAAGTTCAGAAGTAATAATAAATGTAGGTGTGACTGAGAAAGGAAGAGAAGGCAGGACCATAGAAGAAACGGGCAAGGGGGCCCAGTGGTAGTGAAACGGGCTAAGCGCACATGGCACGACGCACAAGGACCGGTGTTAAGGATCCCAGTTTGAGCCCCGAGCTCCCCACCTGCAGGGGGGGGGTCACTTCACAAGCGGTGAAGAAGGTCTGCAGGTGTCTATCTTTCTCTCCCCCCTCTCTGTCTTCCCCTCCTCTCTCCATTTCTCTCTGTCCCATCCAACAAGAACAACAACAGCAATGGCAACAATATAATAACAACAACGATAAACAACAAGGGCAACAAAAGGAAAAAATAGCCTCCAGGAGCAGTGGATTTTCACCAAGCCCCAGCAATAACCCTGGAGGCAAAAAAAAAAAAAAAAAAAAGAAAAAAAGAAAAGAAAAGAAAAGAAAAAGAAAAAAGAAAAATAGAAAGAAAAAAAAGAAGAGGAAATGGACAAATATATATACATACACACACACACACACACACACACACACACACATAGATAGTTATACAAATAATAGCCACCTCATAACTGTGAACTTGGGAGAATTAATGCAGTTTCCAGTGGAGGGAATGGGGACACAGAACTCTGGAGGTGGGAACAGTGAGAAATTATACCCCTGTTACAATTTTGTCAATCAATGTTAACTCACTAATGATTTTTTTAAAAATTGCAAACAAAAAAAAAGGATGAGTGAAGCTTGAGAAAAATGATTTTTCTTCAACCCGGTCATTTAGAACTAATCTAATGGCCAGAAACTAGTAAATTCACAAAAGGTGGATTTTTTTTTTTTTTTTGGACTGCCAGAGTACAAGTTTATTCTTTTCTAGAGGAAATTCTTCTAAAAAGATCTAATCATTGTTCCAACGCAGCCTTTTTTCTTGGTGAGTGGGACCAGAAGTTGACGTACGTGTTGAACCCTACACAAATATGAAATCTTCTCATATGCTATTTCTTTACAAGTTCTGATGGACTGGTAGGTTGTCCTTTGTTTCTTTAAGGCTATTTTTTGGAGAGAGGGTCAGAATCACTCATCTAGAAGCACAGTGCCCGCTGCAAGTGCTGGTGACACAAGGACAGATTTCCATTTTCCAGTGTCTCTTGTTCAGCTATCTCTGCAGACCACTGCCCTGCTGTTTATACTTGTTACCACAACACAAGGTCTCCTAAGTGTTGGGTTGTTTTGCTTTGAGTTTGCTCGCAAATGACATACTCAGGGCAGGCACTTTAATCTCTTCGGGAAGGTCACTCCAAATCACTCTGCAAGATGAGTTACTTCTGGAAAGCTATCCTGTAGACAGCTAATCCTGTCCTTCTTGCAGGCTTGACTGACAGAGAAGGCATCTGCTGACCTTACGTTTCTGGGAGCCTTCTTATTTTAAGGACAGTGGTGTTTTGCCCCACTGTCTACAATTACCATGACTAAAAATACTTTGGAGGGTGAAGATCCTTCAAGGGGATATTTCAACTTGGACTGTTTTTCTCATGGTTTTGGCAGTGTACTTTAAGACAATAACCTTGTCACTGCACTAAGCTCTATACTACCAGCTAGAGCAATGTTTCAAGACTGGAAGCCAATTTTGGCTCTGAGCCTACTGATTATGTTGCCTTTTTTGGAAGATGCACCCACTAATCAATTGTTTATGGTTTTTCTGATAGAACTATCACAATAGCCTCAGTGTTTGCACTTAGCCTTTTCCCCTATACCTGATGACAATGCTTCATTTTTCTCTCATATAAATGTGAGCTTTGGGGCCCAGCAGTGGGACACTAGGTTAAGCGCACATAGTACTAAGTGCAGAGACCCAAGTAAGAATCCAGGCTTGACCCCTGGCTCCCCACCTGTGGGGAGGGGACGTTTCACAAGTGGGTGATCAGGTCTGCAAGTGTCTATCTTTGTTTTTTTTTAATTTCTTTATTGGGGAATTAATGTTTTACATTCAACAGTAAATATAATAGTTTGTACATGCATAACATTCCCCAGTTTCCCATATAACAATACAGCCCCCACCAGGTCCTCTGTCATCCTTATTGGACCTGTATTCTCCCCACCCACCCACCCCAGAGTCTTACTTTGGTGCGATACGCCAATTCCATTTCAGGTTCTACTTCTGTTTTCTTTTCTGATCTTGTTTTTCAACTTCTGCCTGAGAGTGAGATCATCCCATATTCATCCTTCTGTTTCTGACTTATTTCACTTAACATGAATTTTTCAGGGTCCATCCAAGATCGAAAACGGTAAAGTCACCATTTTTTACAGCTGAGTAGTATTCCATTGTGTATATATACCACAATTTGTTCAGCTACTCATCTGTTGTTGGACACCTGGGTTGTTTCCAGGTTTTAGCTATTACAAATTGTGCTGCCAAGAACATATGTGTACACAGATCTTATTGGATGGATGTGTTGGGTTCTCTAGGATATATCCCTAGGAGAGGAACTGCAGGATCATAGGGTAGGTCCATTTGTAGCCTTCCGAGAGTTCTCCAGACTGTTCTCCACAGAGGTTGGACCAATTTACATTCCCACCAGCAGTGTAGGAGGGTTCCTTTGACCCCACACCCTCTCCAGCATTTGCTGCTGTTACCTTTTTTGATGTATGACATTCTCACAGGAATGAAGTGGTATCTCATTGTTGTCTTTATTTGCATTTCTCTGACAATCAGAGACTTGGAGCATTTTTTTCATGTGTTTCTCGGCCTTTTGGATCTCTTCTGTAGTGAATATTCTGTCCATGTCCTCCCCCCCATTTTTGGATGGGGTTATTTGTTGTCTTGTTGTTGAGTTTGGCAGTCTCTTTGTATATGTTTGTTATTAAACTCCTGTCTGATGTATAACATGTAAAGATCTTCTCCCATTCTGTGAGGGGTGTCTTCGTTTGGGTAGTGGTTTCTTTTGTTGTGAAGAAGCTTTTTAATTTGATGTAGTCTCATAGGTTTATACTTGCCTTAGTCTTCTTTGTAATGGCATTCATTTCATTGAAGATATCTTTAAAATTTATGCGGAAAAGAGTTCTGCCAATATTTTCCTCTAAGTATCTGATAATTTCTAGTCTAACATCCAAATCCTTGATCCACTTGGAATTTACTTTTGTATTTGGTGAAATACATTGGTTCAGTTTCATTCTTCTGCATGTTTCAACCCATTGTTCCCAACACCATTTGTTGAAGAGACTCATCTTTCCCCATTTAATAGTCTGGGCCCCTTTGTCAAATATTAGATGTCCATAGGTGTGGGGGATGTCTATCTTTCTCTCTCCCTCTCTATCTCCTTCTCCTCCTCTCTCAATTTCTCTCAGTCCTATCCAATAAAATGGGGAATAAAAGATGGCGGCCAAGAACAGTGGGTTTGGTGATGACACCCAGCCCCAGAGATAACCCCGGAGACAATAAATAAATAAATAAATAAATAAATAAATAAATAAATGTTAGCCTCCAGCCACCCATATTTGCCACAATCTTCCTAGATTTCTGTCTCCACTCCCTAAAGTATGTAGTTAAATAAATAAAATTAAGTTAGATAAATAAAAGACATAAAATCAAGGTCCAAGAAACAGACGAATTTGCATTACACAGGTGTCTGTCTAGAGAAAAGCATGGAACATGTGACTGCATGTGTAGACTGGATTATGGGTATATTTCTGCATTCTTTTATAGCCTATTGATTCAGTGAGACTGTCACTGAGTTAGTTAGTCTTGCACCAAAGGGTTGCCAGCCCCTGGCTTTAGGCATATGTTATGCTGCTCAGAATTCACCGCTTGTTTGCCCTGGCTTCTAGTATGCTTAGACAAGTGGAAGTGCTTTTGCAGACTGGCTCTTACATTGGGAAAGACCTCCTTTAAAATCACCTAGACTTTTAAGCGCATTGAGCCAAAGGGAGCATGCATGTGTATGTCTAGGTGTTTATTCGTGAACGGAGTGTTTATACAAGGCTAAGCACAAAACTGGGGTCTGATTACCTGAGGCAAGGGAACTGATAAACTAGGTAGGTGGGAAAGATCCTATGTTTTAAAAGCTTTAGTGCTGTCTTATACTGCTTCTTCAACTATTCAATAAATGATTTTATATGAATGATTGTATGATCCTCAGTTCCTTCTTTACAAGACTAATTCTCTTGAAATATGATTTCTTTTTAAAAATTTTTTATTTATAAAAAGGAAACATTGACTAAACCACAGGATAAGAGGGGTACAACTCCACACAATTCCCACCACCGGAACTCTGTATCCCCTCCCCTCCCCTGATAGCTTTCCTATTCTTTATCCCTCTGGGAGTATGGACCCAGGGTCACTGTGGGAGGCAGAGAAATATGTTTTCTTTAATCTTTTTACAGAATTCAACTCTGACTTTAGGGAAGCATCTCATTTCCCCTGCATTACCTGGAAATGAAATTTGGAATAATTTCTAGTAGAATATTTATAAGTAAGACTATATGTCTTCCTACTCTCTTTTTTGACAGCTTATTGAGATAATTTCACATTTCCATAATATTCACCTGTTCAAAGTTCAGTAGTATTTAGCATATTCACAGAGATGTGTAAACAGCATCACAATTTCAACACCCCAAAACATTTATAATAATAATTATTATCATTATATTATAATAATTACTATTAACATAATAATTATTTTTTTTGCCAGAGTACTGCTCAGCTTTGACTTATGGTCATGCTGAGGATTGACCAGGGACCTCAGAGTCTCAGGCATGAAAGTCTTTTTGCATAAGTATTTATAGTCTCTACCCAGCCACCTCCAACAAATTCTGGATTCATTATCCTGTCTGTTGGCTTACCTAGTCCAGATATCCCACAGAATTGGAATCATGATAGAGACATAGTCATTTGTACCCATCCCCTTAAACAGAGTGGAGCTAGTCATATTTTTGCTTTTCTTTTTTCCCCCTAATTTAGATTTATTATGTTTTTAAGGTTTTTCTAAACCTTTTTATTGGATAGAGGCAGCCAGAAATGGAGAGGGTAGGAGCAGAGAGAGAGAGAGAGCTACAGGTGGGGTGTGGAAGTTCAAACCTGGGTACTTGTGCACTGTAACATGTGTGCTCAAGGTTTATCATTACTGAAAGCATCTTCTAATGGTATCAAAAAATATTGAGGAAGGAGTAGGGTTATCAGCCTGTAGATTCCTCAGCCCATTAATGTGTTTGTGGGTATACCAGGGCTCTGTTGTTCAGACTTCCAGCTAACTTCTTGAATACTTTGTTTATGACCGTTAACTCTTATATTAAGCATCATATCCTTTCTAATGATCCTTTTTTACATCGCTCAATCATAAATATCCTGTCTGAGATCTCCTGCCTTCTCTTGACAGAAACTCATAATGTAACCCAACCGTCAACCTCTTTTGTGGTGTGTTTATATGTTGTTTCTCTCCTTCTTCTGGAGTGATCTAAGCCAAGGCTAAAAATTCTCCCTTCTTTTACTGCTGTCTTGAGTATTTTGTATCATTCAGTCAGCTCAATGCCATCTTTGCCATAAATCCCCTTCAAGTATGTCATGACCTCTCTGGTTTAAGCACTGTTAAATCCTTTGATTCCTTGTATCCTTCCTCTCCTCTTTCTTAAAATAGTCTGTAGTCTTCATTCAAAGACTTGATCGACTCTTTTTCCCCTCCAAAATTATATAATTGCGGGGGGGGGAATAAAATCACTTATTTCTCTTGAAGTGTATACGTAATCAAAATATTCTTGAATTGAAATGTACAGGCAGACTGGGGAGAGAGCCCAGAAATTAACAGGCAGATGTCTGCCAAGTCTAAGAAGAGCATTTGGATATTTGACAAGGTGAGAGGAGACATGACATTTCAAGTGTCCTGGAAAGTCTATACTTTCTTCTTTAAAAATATTTTTATTACCTTTATTTATTTATTTATTGGACAGAGGCTGAAGTCCAGAGGGAAGGGGGGAGATGGAGAAGGATAGACACGTGCAGCCCTGTTTCACCACTCACAAAGCTTTCCCCCTGCAGGTGGAGACCGGGGGCTCAAACTCATGTCCTTGCCCACTGTGACATGTACGCTCAACCAGGTGAGCCACCACCTGGCTCCAAGTCTCTACTTTCTTTAAATCTTAGTAGGATTTAGGTGAGGGGGAAGAGTCTAACTTTGGACTCAGTTTGGCAGGGAACAAGTTGTCACCATTCTGCATTTGGCCAATGGAGGATTTGACCGGGAGTATATGGGATGAGATTCCAGGGCTTCTCTTCTTAAACTCATTATCAAAATAAACCCAGACGTAGCCATCTGAGACACGATTCCGGAAAGCAGTTCTTGAGTCACTGTGATTCTGAAGACCCAAGAAAATCCTGTCTGTGTTAGGGAAACCAGCTTTGCATTGAGCTTGACTTGGGCATCCTAAAGATGGCAAGTACAAGAGTGCATAGCAGGCATTCAGGAAGTAACTGCTGAACAACCGGATCTCCAGTGTTGAGTCTGAGTAACTGGAAACAACAGTCTGACATGAGATGCAGTGAAAGATTGTTCAAGCCAGAGTCAGGGAAATGCTGTAACTTGTGGTTCAACTGCAGAAGTGCAAGAGAGAGTGGAGAGAAGCAAGTGTAGTGAGTTCTGGTGGAAGGAAAAACAACATCTGGGTTTGAAGACACTGGGGTGGCCCTGCATTGGAGACAGGCAACAGAGAAGACTTTATAAGTGTACCCACCTTTAGGTAATCTGATAGAAAGTGACTCTGCTGAGCTCAGACCTGAGCAAATGGGCTCACAGGGCACTCCAGGGCTCAACCGGGAGGTGACTAGAATTGAGGCAATTTCCACAGACACTGAGTTCGGTGAGCCTGCAAGGGATTGCTGGATAGCAGGCGCTCCATAAATGACCCAGCACTGCCCTCTGTTGGTCATCTCTATGAAACGCACACTGACTTGGAAGGGTTCCCTTGAGAGCTTCCGTGTGATTTTACAATTCCTTAATGGATGCCCTGGGTATCTGAGTTTGGGGACTAATTTTACTAAACCGCATGAACTCAATCCTGCTGTGATGTGAGTATAATAATCAGGAAACATTTAATTCATGCCTCCATCTAGTCCCACAAAAATACCAAGGGAGTCATTTCAGTTAGCCTTTAAAAACTGCCACTTAATCTGGAGGTAATTATGGTAAGTGAGGTAAACAAGGAGGTGAGAAACAACAGCTGGGGACCAGGTGGTGGCACACCTGGTAAAGAATACACACTGCCAAGCCTTCAAGCCTCCAGCCCCCAGTTGCGGGGGGTGTGGGGGGGGAACTTCTCAAGCAGGGCAGCAGGGCTGCAGGTGTCTGTCTCCCTCTCTGGCTCCTCCACACCTCTCAATGTCTCTGTTTCTATCAAAAATAAATTAAAATTAATTTTTAAAATGCAGAATGGCTTTTCTTTCTTGTGGAATATATAAAATTGAAACACATGCACTTCTAAAAAAAGGGGGAGATGAAAAGGAAAGATAGAAATCAAGAAAGACGGAAAGAAAGAGGGAGAAAGACATCCAAACGGTGTCTTAAAACCTTGTGAGAGCTATGATGGCGAACACGGAGGGGGAACACAAATTCTGGTGATGGATTTGGAGTGAAACTATACTCCTGGATTCTTATCAACCACTAGTGAGAACAATAATAAAAATCCTCAGTGGAAAAATCTTATTATAGTGAACACTGAAAACAGAAACTGCCACTGATTAAACAGTATTGCAAGTCTTGGGCTAGACTCTTTATTTTTGTCATATGGTCATAATGTTATTTTTTAGGAAAGGCGCTGTAATTTTCACAAATGAAGAAACTAACACGCTAAGAAGAAGAACCAAACTGTCTAAAATGGTGCCCACCCTTTCTCCTTTGCAAACAGTGGGAATTAAAGGAATGAAGGTGGCAAGGACCACTTGTACTTTGTGTTTACAAATATATTTTAATGATAAATATATATGTGTGTATTCCTTTCCTGTATTTAATTTAATTTAGACTGTATTCTAGGCGTTTCATTTGAATCTGGTAAATTCGTTATGCCCCTTGAAGAATCAGGACACGGGGGCGGGGCGGTGGCACAGCGGATTAAGTGCACGCACGTGGTGCAAAGCACAAGGACCTGCATAAAGATTCTAGTTCCAGCCCCCGGCTCTCCACTTGCGGGGAGGTGTCACTTCACAAGTGGTGAAGCAGATCTGCAGGTGTCTATCTTCTCTCTCTCTCTCTCCCCCTCTTCTCTCGATTTCTCTCTGTCCTATCCGGCAACAATGACAGCAATGACAACAACAATAATATCAACAACGATAAACAGTAAGTGCAACAAAAGGGGAAAAAATGGCCTCTAGGAGCAGTGGATTCATAGTGCAGGCCCTGAGCCCAGCAATAACTCTGGAGGCAAAAATAAATTTAAAAAAGAATCAGGACAGTATGTCTATTACATGTGAACCTCCCCTCCCTCCCCACCCCCTCTCCCTACACACCCCCAGCCCCCCTCCCCCGGGCAGATTTCAACTTCACGTCAAAGCATTTTGCTAGCTATGGGGGGCTGCCCTCCTAGTGCAGACTGGGGCCTGCAGAGATGGGATGTATTTGGAAGGGCTTGGTTGGACGATCACTGAGAAGTTTATACAAAAGAATAAATAATATCAGTTCTAAATCCCTAAGATCCTCTGTGATGGGACCAGCAGGTAGCAGTACCCACTCTAGCCTGCAGGTGGCAGGCTGATATTAGAAGGAGCCCAAGGGGGTGGAGGTGGGGAGGCACTTAATGAGAAAGACGATTCTCCCAAAGTGTCTGGTCTAATTAGATCTACCTATAGTCCCGGTCTTGCAGTTGTGTTTATTTATTTATTTATTTGCTTTGTTTTCAGGATCGTGGCGGATTAAGCGCACGTGGTGCATAGCGACCCCCCCCCCCCCCCCCCCGCCAGGTGGAGAGCCTGGGGCTGGAACTGGAATCCTTATGCAGGTTCTTACGCTTTGCGCCACATGTACCTAATCCGCACTCAATAGGCAATAGGTTTCACACTTTTTAAAAATATCTATTTATTTATAGCCCTGCTTCACCACTTGTGAAGCTTTCCCCCTGCAGGTGGGGCCTAGGGGCTTGAACCCCAGTCCTTGCGCACTTTACTGTGTGCGCTTAACCAGGTGTGCCACTACCTAGACCCGTTTTCACACTTTTTCTTTTCCTGTAATCTGCAGAGGGAGTCAAGGTCAAGCGAAAGAAACAGAGCTTCAAACAAGAGGTCACCAGAAACTAGAAAGCTTACTGGCTCATGGGTGGGAGGGGGTGATGAAAAAAAAAAGGCCTTTCCAGAACAAGAGGGGTTGAAGAAACGGGAGCCCAAGCAGTGACTGCAGGGAGTAACAGAATTTGATTCCCTCAAGAATGGAAGGGGTGGAGTGGGGATAATCTAGGTGAGCAAGGAGCAGGGCGATGCGCTGGGACATGGTGCAAAGACAGATGGGGGGAGAGGGGGTGGAAGGAAGGGGGGATGGCATTGGCGGACTGGCAGAGCAGTGCTGCCACCTTGTGGAAGAATCTAGCATCACAGAATGAAAGGTGAAAGGACCTGGGACAGAGATTCAGCAGACTGGGAGACCCTTTATTTAGTGTCTTTATTTAGTTCTATATGATGGCAAGCTGTCCAGCAGAGCGAGTTTGCAATGCCCTGTGAGACAGGACTGGAGATGTGCATAGGCAGCAGTAGCTACGGACCCTCGAAGATGGTGTGAGCAGATAGTCTGGGAGGTAGGAAATGAGTGGAAGCGTGTGCTGCTACAGACAGGTGCCTCAACCTCCCGGCACACACTTAGCCTGACCCTCCCGTGCAAAGCATGAGAGTCACCATAAGGCTTTTTTTTTTTTTTTGCCTCCAGAGTTATCCCTGGGGCTTAGTGCTTGCACTACAAATCCACTGCTCCTGGGGCCATTTTATTGGCTAGGACAGAGAAATTGAGAAGGAAGGGGAAGATAGACATGGGGAGAGAAAGATAGACACATGCAGACTTGCTTCCCTGTTTGTGAAGTGACACCCCCCCCCCACAGATGGGGAGCCAGGAGCTCGAACTGAGATCCTTACGTGGGTCCCTGCCCTGGTATTATGTGCACCTGGTATTGTGTGCTACTGCCCGCCCCCCTCCCCTTGAACCTTGACACCCTTTTGGCCAAGTGACTTATAAACCATGTGTATAATAGGAATATATGGTCACATCTTCCTATCACCAGACTTTTTAATTCAAGCAAGGGGTTCAGTGAATCCATGAAAGGCAGGACAAGACCCATCAGAATCGCTTCTTCCATTTGCTATGATGATTAATATTCAAACTGTCTTTCTATCTCAGGAGCCCAGGATGATTTAAAGCCTAGACCTGCTATAAATATTTCTTTATTGGTGATCGTGTGTGTGTGTGTGTGTGTGTATACATCTTCAGCCTCATTTTTCAAACAGTGAAACAAAGGCAATAAATAGATTGTTCAGGCTTGCAAAGCAAGACAAAATTGAACAGAAGGACAGTGGCAAGGTATGGCAAGATATACCCCAGGCTGAGTTGGCTCTTTATTTCCTACCAAACCGTTCTGGCAACAGAAATGACTCTGGGATAAGAATCAGAAACTTGATATCTAGCTGATGGAATTGTTTGGGATTGGGTGTGGGGGTGGGGGTGTCCCTCATTGCCAACAACAGGACTGAGTCTAGATTTGGGGACAGCCTGAGAGGTACTGCTACTCTCTTCCCTAAGGAGGTCATGGAGGAAGGGGGAGAATCAGCTGACTGGGGGATACTCTATTTAGGGGTCTCTTGAATTGCAACAAGACCTGCTGTTGGATCTTCCCAAAGGGCCATGTCCCACAGCACTTCTCAGAAGGTGAGAATTAGCCCCAGAGGGCTGCACTCTCTTGGCTGTGGAAGGTTAGTTGTGGTCACATCAAGTTTGATCCGTGTGTATTTGTCAGTCACTCATTACACTACATTTAACACCTTGTTGTGGTCTGGATTTATCATGGGACTGAAAACAAGTCACTTAAAAAAGTGAAGCCTGAATGGTGCCTTTTAATCTACTTTTTCTTTTCTTTTTTTTTTTTTTTGCCTCCAGGGTTATTGCTGGGGCTCGGTACCTGCACTACAAATCCACTGCTCCTGGAGGCCATTTTTCCCCCTTTGTTGCCCTTGTTGTTCTATCATTGTTCTTGTTATGATTATTGTTGTCATTGACATCATTGTTGTTGGATAGGTCAGAGAGAAATGGAGGAGGGGAAGACAGAGAGAGGGAGAGAAAGACCTACAGACTTGCTTCACCGCTTGTGAAGCGACCTCCCTGCAGGAGGGAACCAGGGCTGCTGGTCCTTGCACTTTGCACCATGTGTGCTTAACCTGCTGCACTACCGCCCGACACAAAACCCCCCTCCTTAATCTACTTTCCAGCAAGGGATTGCAATGGCCGGAAGTTTATGGCCTGTGCTGTCTTCTGAGACAGAGGCAGATAGAAATGATCCTGGTAAGCGTCCACCAGAAGCATTTCTTGCACAGTGTCTGGCATGCGGACCAGCTCTCCTCACTGACTTTCCTTGTCATTTCTTCATCCATTTGGTCAGGAGCTGGAACACCACATTGTGGGGTGAGTGGTGAGAAAAGGGCCTTCTCTCTGCCTACCTGACCTCACCTACGCTGTTTCTCCTAGAGCAGAATGTTAATTGTGAGTGGAACCTGTACAACCCAGAGAGCCATGACTGTGCAAACCTCACCCACCCCCTCCTCCCAGACCTACGGGGCTCCCAAAGCCAGGCGATAGGGTGGAGACCAGACAGATTCACATGGCCACAAGCCAGTGGGCCCATGACAGGGATGAAGAAAAGGCATTTGCTATTTCTAACTGAGGACCAGTATTTGAAAGCTTGGTTTTGCCTCTAGAAATGATGCCAGGATGCCCTGGAAATAAAGATCCACGTATTAAGTCCGTTCATGCCAGGTCTTAATACCTGTGACCCTTGGGACAGGGAGCCCAGACCCAAGACATGTGCAGCTGCTACTCTCACCCAGAGCTGAGGCTGAGCCATATTTGGAATTGTATGTCCCTCACTTAACCATCTGACTTCCCTCTTGGAGCCCTGAAGCCTCAAGGGAGGAGTTGCTTCTCCCTTTCCCTGGTCTAGCTTTCTTGGGGCACCTAGGTTTCTCCTGTTCCCTGTTCCTGACTAGATAGTAGGCAGTTGGTAGATGAAAAGTGAATGAATGACTGAATGTGTGAGGAAGCACAGACCTGAAGCTTCTCACAGCCAAATTGGAGGAGACGAAAGTTATGAGTTGGCAGTGTTCCATCTTCACACTTCACCCCGGAGGAAAGACCAGAATCGTCCTCACTGAGACCAGATTCTCCCCCTCAGACTTAAGAGTCAGGGTGTATTACGAACAGCCAGGCCTGTCATTTCCTGCCAGAGGGCAAGTTCATGGTTAGAATGGCTCAATAGTAACCATTGCTGAGTTATTATAGTTCTTTTAGCATCATTATTATTTTTATTGCCAACAAGGTTATCACCGGCAGACATTTTTTTTTCCTTTTTTCTATTTTTTATTGGGTAGGACAGGGAGAAATTGAGAGAGAGACAGGGAGATAGAGAGAGGGAGAAAAAGAGAGACACCTGAAGACCCTGCTTCACCACTCACGAAGCAGACCTCCTGCAGGTGGGGAGCGGGAGCTCAAACCCGGGTCCTTGCACTTGGTTATTATAGCTTCTTTATAACTGATATGCACAGGAAGAATATCAGTAGGGAAAAGCACTTGTTCTCCCCAAGGGCATAATGATTTAATTCCTCTATCATTTGATTTTCATCCTAGGAATTTTGTTCACACATTGAGCGCCGACTGTGGACAAACACCATGCTTATCGCTGAAGGGATTGGCTACTTACTGGCCCCTGACTAGGGATTGGCTACTTACTGGCCCCTGACTAGGGATTGGCTACTTACTGGCCCCTGACTATGAAAGTCTGTCGCCCTGTTGTCTCCTTCAATCTTTACCCCTAGTTTTTGTTGTTGTCGTTGTTTGTTTTTCCACTGTTACTAGTAGAACACTCAGATAGATTTCATGTTTCTTGAATTCCAAGGTTTTGCTTTATCATAGTATCTCAGGGTCACTGGGCAAACAAACCTATACAGATAACTTTCAAGTTTCCTTATCTAAGGTGACCCTTATCGCAGCAAACAGCTGTCAAACCAAGGGTGATCTCAGAGGGTCCGTCACCAGTCCCCCAGTGTATCACCAGGGCTCTAAGTGAGGGCCAGATCTCATGTCACAGAACAGAGCGCATGATCATAAATGCCCAGGCCCAGGAGCTGCTTGTTCCCCCTCACCATGGACAGAATGAAACACCTTAGATGAAAATAGCTGGTGAGACCAGTTGGCTCCAGCGGCCTGCCTCCAGAGGATGAGAGCTTCTGGAATGTCTTGGCATTGCTCAAGGTAACCTGAGCATGGCTCAACTCCAGCAAGCAGCCAGAGCCTCTCAATCTCAGCTCTTTTTAGCAAGTGGGATCATGGGTAGAAGTGGAAATAGCCCTCCATGTTCTGGGCAGCTTCCTCTCCTTGCATTCCCAAGCACACTTTGCCTTTTTTTTTTAAAGCTTGCAGCTGTCATTGCTGATCCAGGCGTGGAGAAAGGAAAGGCGACCTCAGCAACTGGTGGCAGGCAGACTGCAAGCTGAACCACTTTCCCCCATAAGGACATGTTGCTGTTATTAGTAGCTGAGGCCCTCACACATCCTGAAGAAGGGGGCCACTGCCAATCATAAATCAAGATCTCCTCTGACCCAATTAAGAGCGGGAGTTGGCTGTCACGATGGATGGTCCCTTTACAGTTAACAGATATATTTTATCCTATGTTTGAGTCTGTATTTCTTGTGTAATAAAAACATAAAATTACACAGCTAGGGGCCAGGTGGATAGTGCACCTGGCTAAGTGCACGTTACAATGCACAAGGACCCTGGTTCAAGCCCCTGGTCCCCACCTGCAGGAGGGAAGCTTTATAAGCAGTGAAGCTGGGTGCAGGTTTGTCTCCCTTAGCTGCTACTCCTCTCACGATTTCTCTGTCTCTGGTCAGTAAATAAAATATTTTTTAAAATAATAATAGAAGAAAATAAAAGGACACAGTTCCACTGCTAAGATATTTGAACTCGGTAAGATTTTTAACATTCAGAGTAATTTGGATAGTATGGAAATTACAGGGAATAAGCAAACTCTATGCCAAATACTAGAAAAATGATAACGGGGGAAGAGGCACTATTTAGAAACCACAAAAATTGATTTGAAATGATCCTGAATTTGGAGATCTTAGAATTTCACCCGTAGAAATAAGCAGGAAGTGGGGTGATGGGGAGAGCTTTACTCTTTTGCCAACCTGTTTGGGGGCTCAAGGGCAAAAGAATAAGGAGACACAGCAGATACACTAAAGACCACCCATGGTCCTATTGAATGTCCAGTTGACTTCTCTTGAAGGGAGGCTCTCTGAAGACAGGGTGAGAGCTGAGTGGCTGTCGTGGAAAGATTAAGGAAGTTCACACATTGGCTGCTCAGTGTGCATGCTGAGGGCTCACAGTAAGAATTCAGTAAGTGATGGCTGACATCACCCCCTTCTCCAGTTCTGCACAAGCCTTCTCCACCCAAGGCCCAAATAAAGCACAGCAAGGCTTTATTTGGCATGATTCATTAGTTCACTTTTCTCTTCACAGTAAGAGAGCTAATGTTTTCCTTTTTTTTTCTTTCTATTCTTTCATCTACTTTTTTTTATTTGATAAGACAGAGAAATTAAGAGAGGAGAGGGAGAGAGTAAAAGATAGACACCTGAAGACCTACTTCACCACTCATGAAGTGCTCCCCCCACCCGGTGGGGAGCTGCGGCTTCAACCTGGGTCCTTGCGCATGGTAACGTGTGCGCTCAACCTGGTACTCCACCACCTGGCCTCCAGGGCTAATATTTTCTATTTTATCATGAGCATCCATTGCTTTACGGTGGTTAGCAAAGTTGGTCAGAGCCTTAACTCTCGGAAAATGAATATTTTCTTGGTTTATGCTTTGCAAAATCAGCTCCTGGTAGAGACACTCATGCAAAGTGACCCAAACCAAACTCCTAACTTTCTCCTTGATGCAAAACATTGTGTTTTTTTTTTTTTTTTTTAAATATTTATTTTATTTATTTATTCCCTTTTGTTGCCCTTGTTGTTTTATTGTTGTAGTTATTATTGTTGTTGTCATTGTTGGATAGGACAGAGAGAAATGGAGAGAGGAGGGGAAGACAGAGAGGAGGAGAGAAAGATAGACACCTGCAGACCTGCTTCACCGCCTGTGAAGCGACTCCCCTGCAGGTGGGGAGCCGGGGTTCGAACCAGGATCCTTATGCCGGTCCTTGGTTTTGCGCCGCCTGCGCTTAACCCGCTGCACTACAGCCCGACTCCCCAAAACATTGTGTTTTATTGGCAGGGACTGATATGCTTACAGGACTTACAGCCTCCAGAGGCTTTCATACTTCTGGCCCAGGTCTGCATGAAATGTATCAGAGCTCCCTTTTATAAATGTTTGGAAGTCTGAAGTTCTATTTAAATAGTTTGCTTCTGGGCCTGCAAAATAGCTCACTTGGATAGTGTGCTTCTTCTTCTTTTTTAAATCTTTTTTTCTTTTAATATTTATTTATTTATTCCCTTTTGTTGCCCTTGTTGTTGTAGTTATTATTTTTGTTGCTCTTGATGTTGTCGTTCTTGGATAGGACAGAGAGAAATGGAGAGAGGAGGGGAAGACAATAGAGGGGGAGAGAAAGATAGACACCTGCAGATCTGCTTTACCGCCTGTGAAGCGACTTCTCTACAGGTGGGGAGTCCGGGGCTTGAACCCGGATCCTTACTCTGTCCTTGCGCTTGGAGCCACCTGTGCTAACCCACTGAGCTACCGCCAGACTCCTGGATAGTATGCTTTTTTACCATGCACACAAGCCAGGTTCAAGCCCAGCTCCCACCACATTGAAAGAAGCTTTGATGCTGTGATATCTCTTTCTCTCTCTGCCTCTCTACTTTTTTTTAAAAAAATTATTTAATGATGATTGACAAGACTGTGAGATAAGAGGAGAACAATTTCACACAATTTCCACCACCAGAGTTCTGTACCCCATCCCCTCCATTGGAAGCTTCCCTGTTCTTTATCCCTCTGGGAGTATGGACCCAGGATCATCACGGGGTGCAGAAGGTGGGAGTTCTGGCTTCTGTAATTGCTTCTCCGCTAAACATGGGCATTGACAGGTTGATCCATACTCCCAGCCTGTTTCTATCTTTCCCTAGTGGGGCAGGGCTCTGGAGAGGTGGGGCTCCAGGACACATTGTTGAGGTTGTCTGCCCAGGGAAGTCAGGTTGGTGTCATGGCAGCATCTGGAACCTGGTGGCTGAAAAGCATTAGGATATAAAACAGAACAAAAAACAAAAAGTTCATTTCATAAAGGTCCTTCCTTCCTTCCATCATCCCTTCCCTCGATTGTTCTTTCTTACTTTTTCCTCCTCCTCTCATCCTCCCCTCTTCATTGTATGCGTGCGTGCGTGCGCGCATGCGTGTATGCGTGCGTGTCATCACCAGGTTTATCTCTGTGGCTCAGTACCTGCACTAACTCCACTACTCCCAGTGGCCATTATTTTTTTCTTTCCTCTAGATAGAGGGTGAAAGCGACAGAAAGGGAAAGGGAGAGAGAAAGAGAAACTGCACCACCACTCTACTATTAGCAACACTTCCCTTTGCAGGTGCTCTCATGTAATGACCGAGTTCGCAAACCCCAACCCTCACATATGGTAACATGCACTCTGATGCTTGAGTCACCTGCCATGCTCCCTAGTATTTTAAAACACCTTTAAGTGATATTTTAATGACAATTTGGAAAACAGTATAACAGTGTGCCTCAAATGAATCATAATTCTACATTACCATCAAAATGACCTGTCAAGACCAGTATTTCCTGTTGAGGAATGAGAGGAAGAAGACAGAGGGAAGGGGGAGGATATGTTTTGTCAATTGAGGCACGAGAGAGAAAAAGAGAATGCAAACGTGGGGTCACTGGTTATGCAAAAAGACTTTCATGCCTGAGACTCCAAAGCCCCAAGTTCAATCCCCCACACCACCGTAAGTCAGAACTGAGCAGTGCTCTAATAAAAATTGAGAGACAGAGTCAGAAAAAGAGAGACAGAGACAGAAAGAGAGAGAGAGGATGTAGGTGTTCAATAAGGTCCATGCACTTCAATTAAGATCATTTTTGCTACTTACTTTTTTTTTTAATTTATATATATATATATATATATATATTTTTTTTTTTGCCCCTTGTTGCCCTTGTTGTTTAACATTGTTGTGGTTATTGATGTCATTGTTGTTGGATAGGACAGAGAGAAATGGAGGAGGGGGAAGACAGAGAGGGGAAGAGAAAGACAGACACCTGCAGACCTGCTTCACCGCCTGTGAAGCGACTCCCTTGCAGGTGAGGAGCCGGGGACTGGAACCGGGATCCTTATGCCGGTCCTTGCACTTTGCACCACGTGTGCTTAACCTGCTGCACCACTGCCTGACTCCCTACTTACTTATTTTCTAATGTTTTGTTTATTAAGGAGAGGGATAGGAAGAGAGAGAAGGAAAGAACCAGACATCACTCTGGCACATGTGCTGCCAGGGACTGAACTTGGGACCTCATGCTTGAGAGTCCAATAGTTGATCCACTGCGCCACTTCCCCTGCCACTCTTGCTATTTATTTATTGGAAAAATAAAAATAAAAAAACCTTGGTAGTTTGTTCAGTTGCATCCCCATCTCCTCAAGTTCACTGGCCCATACTGGGTGTCCGTCCCTTACCTTCCCCATAAGCTGATATTTTCATTTAGTGACCCAAGCAGACCTGAGTCAGACAGTGGGGCAGGAATTCCTAGGCAGTGGTATGCACCAAAACTTCCATCAGGGGAACTGTCATGTCTGTTGTGATACTAGGGAGTGGACACATTGCACTGGGAAAGGAAGATGTTCATAATTCACATAAAAGGTGGTTTTTTTTTTATGTGAATAAACGCCTTCTGTTTTTATGCCTTCTTTCATGCCTTCTGTTTTTATCAGTTTGTACTTTATCACTTTCTAGTCATAATATCCCCTCCATAGCAGTCCTTGTGCAGCCTGAGTGGCTCTGAGTGACAGCATCTTTTGTACCTGCCTCCAGCCTGCATCACACAAGGTCTTATCGTTGAGATGTCCTCTTAGGGGCAGAAGGACACATCACATTTTAGTCACAGTGTTATCTTGCAGCGAAGTGTTGAAGTCTAGTTACAAAGATGTGGTCTCTGAGACACATTTGTCCAGAACTCACTCTTAGACCTAATCTGACATCAGTAGTGACCTCCTTTCTATCTACTGACAAATCCCAACAGGCTTAAAACTCAGTTCTGGGTGCTAGAGAGAACTCCCCTGGATCTTTCATTCCCACTGAATCAAATGGGGTCATATTGTAAGCTTCTAAAATTGAATCAAGAGGAGAACTGGGCAACTATTTCTGGCAAATTGAATTACGGTGATGAACAAGTGATTCAGGGTTAGAGGATGCTATTTCTAGTGGCAGATAATTATTCTGACTTTCTGCCCTATTTCCTCTCTTGGAGATGGTTTTGTGGGTGAGGGAAAATATTTTCTGTTGTGCAACATGGAAATATAACAAACCAGTCTTGGGAGTTACCATAGTGGTTTATGAATCAAACTTTTTTTAATCTTTTTTATTTTTTATTATTATTTTTTTATTTTCCCTTTTTTTGCCCTTGTTGTTTTATTGTTATTGTAGTTATTGTTGTTGATGATGTCGTTGTTGTTGGATAGGACAGAGTGAAATGGAGGAGGGGAAGACAGAGAGGGGGAGAGAAAGATAGACACCTGCAGACCTGCTTCACTACTTGTGAAGCGACTCCCCTGCAGGTGGGGAGCTGGGAGCTTGAACCGAGTTCCTTAGGCTGGTTCTTGCGGTTAACGCCACCTGCACTAAACCCACTGCGCTACCACCCGACCCCCTGAGTCAAACTTTTGTGTCTGAGGCTTGGAGTTTCCCGGCTTGAACCCTGGCACCACTATGAGTCAGATCTGAGCAGCGTTACAGTAAAAAAAAAAAAAAAAAAAAAAAAAAACTAAGTTTATTCAGTGGTAATTTATAATGAACTCTTGGAGGGACCAGGTGCTATTTTCTTCACAGTGTTTGTGGGGAGCACTGCCCTACTAATATCAAATAGAGGCATCAGGTGGTGGCACACCTGGTTGAGCATGTGTTACAGTGCACAAGGACCTGGGCTGAAGCCCCCATTCCCCACCTGCAAGGGGAACGCTTTGCAAGTGGTGAAGCAAGTCTGCAGGTGTCTCTCTGTCTCCCTCCCTCTCTATCTCTTCTACCTCTCAATTTCTGGCTGTCTTTATCCAATAAAGATATTGTGTGTGTGTGTGTGTGTGTGTGTGTGTGTGTGTGTGTGTGTGTGTGTGGCTATGATGGTTATCAGTGAACAGGTAGAGGGTACAGAACTTTGGTGGTTTATGTGATATGTAACTGTGCTCCTCCTGTAATTATATACTCTTGTAAACCACTACTACATCGCTAATAAAATCTACTTTTAAAAAAATTTCACCCTGGTCTTACATATATACCTCAATGAATTTATTTATTTATTATTTATTCCCTTTTGTTGCCCTTGTTTTTTTTTATTGCTGTAGTTGTTAGTTATTGATGTCATCATTGTTGGATAGGACACAGAGAAATAGAGAGAGATGGGGAAGACAGAGAGGGGGAGAGAAGGACAGACACCTGCAGACCTGCTTCACTGCCTGTGAAGAAAATCCCCTGCAGGTGGGGAGCCGGGAGCTTGAACTGGCATCCTTAGGCAGGTCCTTGTGCTTTGCACCACTTGCGCTTAACCCACTGTGCTACCGTCCGACTCCCTACCCCAATGAATTTATCAAAATCATCTGCTTGCTGAAATTTCAACATTCGACAAAAACTAAATTAGTAAATAAATAAATCACCAAATACTGAAATCAGAGAAAACAAACACAATGAAGCAGCCCCAAGTGGAAAACAAAGCAATATTTATTGCACACGAGGCACATGCCACAGGGAAATCATGTGTCATCATCAGGATCCACGAAAATATACATTTTGCATATTTTCAGACCCCTTCCAGGAGTGAGTTGCTCACTCTTCACTCTCATGGACCACCATCTGGAGAGAAAGAAGACATTTTCAGTTCTGTCAGATGGCAGAGACACATTTCTTCCTGCTCCCTCTCCCAGAAAGCTTCAGGGAATTGCCTGCTTGTGTGCTTCAGAAAGTGCACGATATTTTTCAGAACCGTGGGAGAACACACAGCTACGTGGAGGAGGAAGTCACTCCACACCCAGAGAAACCGATGCCCAGAGAGAAAAGCCGCAGAAGAAGCCGGAGCTTGTAGGCATTTTACCACCAGTCACAATGACTACAGATTAGTCCCAGCAGAGGGCATTTTAAGAGATCTCAGGCCAGGCAGTGGTGCACCTGGTTAAGCAAGGACATGACAGTGTACAAGGACTCAGGTTTAAGCCCCTGGCCCCCACCTGCAAGGGGAAAGTTTCATGAGTGGTGAAGCAGGGCTGCAGGTGTCTGTCTCTTTCTCTCTCTCTCTCTATTCAATAATAAATTGATTTAAAAGATATAAAAAAAGGTTTCAGTAGGAAACTACTTTTTTAGCAAGGTTCTTATGAAATCAAGTTTGGGGTGGAGCTCTCTCTTTACTGCCAAGCAAATTCCGTGTGTGTGTGTGTGTGTGTGTGTGTGTGTGTGTGTGTGTGTGTGTGTGTTTGTTTTTGCCTCGGGTTACCACTGAGGCTCAGTGCTTGCACTATGCATCCACCACTCACAGAGGCCATTTCTTCCCTTTTCTTTTTTCTTCCATTTTATTCCTTAGGACAGAGAGAAATTGAGAGGGGAGGGGGAGACAGAGAGGGAGAGAGAAAGGTAGACACCTGCAGACCTGCTTCCCCATTTGTGAAGCGTCCCACCCCCACCCCTGCAGATAGGGACCAAGGGCTTGAACTTGGATCCTTATGTGGATCCTTACACATAGTATTAAGTGCACTTAACTGGGTGCGCTCCCACCTGGCCCCTCAAATCCCTTCCTTCCTTGAGCCCAAGATTGACCAGCTTTAAAGCTGAAATCTCTTTTAAGATACTTTCCACCTCACCTCAAAATATATATATACATCATTGTGAATTCTTCCCAAGTCACCAAGGGAGCACCGACTGCGGCACATCCAAGGCAATAAAGTGCTGCCCCCTAGTGGTGCCCGTGGGAAATACCCACCCTGCTGGAGGTGAAGTCTCGGGTCTTAGCCCGCAATTTATTGACTTGGGATTCTGCGATATCAGCGCGTTCCTCAGCCTCCTCGAGCTCATGCTGAGCTTTTCGGAACTTGGTGAGATGCACGTTGGCTTGTTCATCCTAAAACCAAAGCGAAGAGGTGGGTGAGGCCAGAGTGCTTCTCTCGTAAAGCTCACAGGCTGCCCATTGAAAAAGCACATGTGGGCCGACTTACAGCTTCCTCTGCCTGCCTCTTGTAGGACTTGACTTTGACTTGCAGTTTGTCCACAAGATCTTGTAGTCGTAGCACGTTCTTCCTGTCCTCTTCACTCTAAAAGTGAGGATATGGGGACCCATTGCTCATGTCCCAGACGGGAGCAGAATTGTACAAGGTCTGAATAGTTTTTCTGAGACTTAAGTGTTTGTTCCTTCTAGAGTGAAAATCCTGGATGGTGTCTGCATTTTGTCAAGAACAAAAAAAGTCAACTGGACTTTTCTGTCTACGACATACCTGGTAAGTCAACTCCTTCACCCGCCGCTCATACTTTCTCAAGCCCTTGACAGACTCGGTGTTCTTCTTCTGCTCCCCTTCCAGCTCAAACTCCAGCTCTCGGATCTAGTGGAAATGGAGGATGGGGAGAGGGGGTTAGCCTGAAGCTAGAGAGTCCAGGTTGGAGGGGTTCCTTCCGCCACATACCCGCGTCTCCAGTTTCTGGATCTGCTTCTTCCCGCCCTTCAGGGCCAGCTGCTCAGCCTCATCCAGACGGTGCTGCAGGTCCTTCACCGTCTGCTCCAGATTCTTCTTCATCCGCTCCAGGTGGGCGCTGGTGTCCTGCTCCTTCTTCAGCTCCTCAGCCATCATGGCTGCCTGGTAAGCAAAGCAAACCCAGTAAGAGACAGATAAAGGTCAAGTGCCTTGGAACTCTCAAACCCTGTGGTGCCCTGAGAACCAGAGACAAGAAGGGTCTTTACCCCTAGGAGTGAGTAATGAGGAAATATATATGTATATCTCATCCTTCCAAATATGAGAGGAGCTAGCCATGTATATAAATTCACCTGATAAATAAAACTTGCAAGACCTGGATGGGAATTTCTTTCCTTTTTGTTTTTTTTAAGAGTTGTTTGTTTATTTATTCATGTAGAAGATAGGAGGAGACAGAGAAAGTACCAGACATCACTCTGGTACATGTGCTTCCAGGGACTGAACTTGAGATCTCATGCTTGACAGTCCAGTGCCACCTCCAGGCCTACCTGGATGGGAATTTCTTAAACTGTACTCCTTGGACACAACCCCCTCCACACAAGGTTCTTTCAGTAGCACCCAATGTTTGAGGGGTGCGTGAATATGCAGGAGAGTTAAACAGTTGTGAGGTAATGCTCTCTGTTGGGCAGAAGATGGCGCTTTGAGAACTGTGGTTGGCAGGGAGGGGCCTCTGAGGCCCAGAAAAGATTAAAGCTGGTGGAATAGAAGGAAGGATGGGATGAAAGAAGGAAGGAAGGAAGGAAAGAAGGAAGGAAGGAAGGAAGGAAGGAAGGAAGGAAGGAAGGAAGGGAGGAAGGAAGGGGAAGGGGAAGGGAAGGGAAGGGAAGGAGGGAGGGAGGGAGGAAGGAAGGAAGGAAGGAAGGGAGGGAGGGAGGGAGGGAAGGAGGGAGGGAGGGAGGAAGGGAAGAAGGAAGGAAGGAAGGAATGAAGGAAGAAGGAAGGAAGGGAGACTAACTTCAGGTGAGAGGAAACTTGACAGGAAACTAATACACTGATAGCAGAGGGCATCATTCTTCCTATTTGGAATAAGTCTTATGCTGAAAGAAAAATGAGCATACAAAAAAAAATAATAATAATAGGATCCCTTCCACTCTTTTAAATCCATTATTTCTCCCATTCATCCTCTAAATGGGAAGAATTTGGAAATAATGAGTTTGAGAGGAGGCAGGGAGCAGTTTGGGAGCAGAATGCAACCAACTAGTGCACCAAAGAGGCCCCAGCTGATGAACAGGAACCATCTTGGGGTGAGGAGAAGAGCAAGGGGGCTTCTGTAAACTCTCTGGGCGGGACGGGAAACCCTTACATCCGTGATGGCCTTCTTGGCTTTCTCTTCAGCATTCCTGGCATCCCTGCTGGCATCCTCAACCTCACTCTGCAGCTGTGTGAGGTCTGTCTCCAGCTTCTTCTTGGTGTGGATGAGGCTGGTGTTCTAGGGCAGGAGGAGTGGGTGTTATGGAGGCCTGTATGAGGCCCAGACCTCCGCTGCTCTCTGCTTCTGGGCGCTCACCTGGGCATGCAGCAGCTGCACTCTCTCGTTAGAGTCCAGGAGCTCCTGCTCTGCCAGTTTCCGGGCTCGCTCCGTCTGCTCCAGAGAGGCCCTCAGCTCCTCCACCTCGGCCTGCAGCAGGTTGGCTCTGCGCTCCACGATGGCCAGCTGCTCCTTCAGGTCCTCCTGGCCCCGGAGAGCGTCGTCCAGGTGGAGCTGGGTGTCCTAGCCAGAAAATGAAGGAAAGGACTAGTTGAAGTTGGGAGTACAAGCCTCCTCTGACTCTTTTAAGTAGCTGAGAACTGAGGGTAGAAGAGGGTTCCCCACGAGGGGGTGGGGGGAAGGCTGTCCCACCTTTAGCTGTCCCTGGACGCTCCTGAGGTGTTTGAGGGTCTCTGCCGCCTGGCGGTTGGCGTGACTCAGCTGGATCTCGATTTCGTTCAGATCCCCCTCCATTTTCTTCTTGATCCTGATGGCTTCATTTCTGCTGCGAACCTCGGCGTCCAGGGCACTCTGCATCGTCTCCACTGTTCTCTGGTAGTTCCTCTTCAGCTGCTCAATCTCCTCATCTTTCTCGGCAATCTTTCTGTCAATTTCTGATTTCACTTGTGTCAGTTCAAGCTGGATTCGAAGGATCTTGGCCTCTTCGTGCTCAAGGGTGGCCTTTAAAGAAGAAAGCAAACACATTGCTCCCTTGATGCTGTATGACCCTTTGGGGATAGTAAACCTTCAATGGGACACTCAAAATCCTAACTCTACAACAATATTCCAAACCACCCTTTAAAAAAGAATCCCTAACTTATCTTCAATGAAGAAATGAAACATGGGGACCAGGCAGTGACGCACATGGTAAAGCACACATGTCACAGTGTGCAAGGACTTGGGTTCAAGCCCCTGCTCCCCACTTGCAGGGGGAAAGCTTCACAGGTGGTGAAGCAGGGCTGCAGGTCTCTCTCTCTCTCTCTCTCTCTCTGCCTGTCTCCTTCTCTATTTCCCCCTCCCCTCTTAATTTCTCTCTCTATCCAATAATAATAAATTAAATAAATTGATTAAATGAAACATGTAGACAACTGCCATTTGATTTTATTATACTGTAAAACAATTGTAACATTTAAGCCATCCTATTTCTTAGGAGCATAAAGTGCCTTACAGACACATTCAATCCACCTACATTTTTCTAAAATCTCATTTTTAGATACTTGAATGAATAATTTCCCCAATAAGTTCAAGCTCATTCAGTCCCTGAAGACTTTGTCTTTACAAACGCAAACACCAAGATACAGAGTGGGACCAGCTAGCTTCTCAGGCTGAGGGTCAGTATTCTGAAGTCTGTTCCCCCTGCTGCCTCCCCACCTTCAGCTCACCTCCGCTTCCTCAAGAGCCAGCTGGACATCAGCTTTTTCCAACTCCATCTGCTTTCTTGATTTTTCCAGCTCATGAATGGTTTTACCATTCTCAGCAATTTGTTCTGTGAGATCTGCTATCTCCTCTGCAAAGAAACCGTTCAATTGCATTGGGCCACCCCCCTGTGAAGACTTTCCGGTATGCAAACACCAGTGGGATGCTTTTAAACTTGTCTGTCATAACTCTAAAGACACTACTTGCAAGCTCTAAGATGTTATACAGAAACTTGAAAGTGATGCCACAGTTATGACCCCCCCCCCCCCGTATGTGGATTAATGGACAAGCGTGCCCACTCCAGCACACACTCTGAGAACACCAGACTCTTTCAAACTGCTTACGTTCCAGGTTCTTATTTTCTCGCTTCACAGTTTCAAGATGATCTAAGGCTTCTTCATAGGCATTTTTCAGTTTGAAGAGTTCAGTACTCAAGGAACGGGATTCCTTCAGAGACGCCTCCAGCTCCGACTGGCTTTCCTCACACTTCGTTTTCCATTCAGCCAGCACCTGGAACATGAGGATGCCAGAAAGGTCTGCTTATGTCTCCCCCCAAGCTTCTGACTTAGTACTACTATGTAAGCACCCAGTCCTCTGAAGCTGAGGCTACACTTTGTGGTGCCTCTTGCCTGGCTTACATTCTTCATTGTGGGACAAACCAAAATTTTGCTTCATAAATATATGTCAGTCCCAAATGCCATCTTCAAAAAGTAAATAGATTCTTTTAGAAGAAATTAGCTGGGCATAATGGTCGTCTTCACAATCTGAAAAAGACACTGCACTTCAAAAGATTTTATCTGTACTTCCACTCAAATCAACCTTATTTTTATACCATACTTGTAGAAGGTCTCCCAGTGAGACTAAGATAGATTCTCCATGTTAAGTGAGATAAGTCAGAAAGAGAAGGATGAATATGGGATGATCTCACTCACAGACAGAAGTTGTAAAGTATGAACCAAAGGGAAAACACTAAGCAGAACTTAGATTGGAGTTGGTGTATTGCACTAAAGTAAAAGACTCTGGGGTGAGGGGAAGGGTTCAGATCCTGGAATGTGATGGCAGAGGAGGACAGAAATGTTACATATGTACAAACTACTGTATTTTACTGTCAAATGTAAACCATTAATCCCCCAATAAATAATTTTTTAAAAGACAGATTCATTTATGTCAGCAACTTAGACCAGCAATATAAGGGAAGAAAAATGATTGGTGCTGAACAACATTGCAGAAATGCTTTTTGTCTAAGATAATAATATATATATTGGCCTCCAGTGTTATCGCTGAGGCTCACTACTGGCACTACGAATCTGCTGCTCCTGGAAGCCATTTTCCCCCATTTTATTGGATAGGACAGAGAGAAATTGAGAGAGGAGGGGCAGATGGCAAGGGAAAGAGAAAGAAAAGATAAGACACCTAAAGACCTGCTTCACCGCTCAGGAAACATCCCTCCACAAGTGGAGAGCAGGGGCTTGAACCGGGATCCTTGCGCAGGTCCTTGCACTTAGCACTACATGCGCTTAACCAGATGCGCCACCACCCAGCCCTCACTAATAATGTTCCAACCCCAACGCACTCCCATTTCATTTCACAGATGAGCAAACTACAGCTTAAGTGAAGAGGTTCAGGGACTTCCCAAAGGGCTACTGAGAGTGGAGACAGTGGAGACCAGCATCCACTCTCCTCCTTCTGTGATCACGAGGTCTTCCCCATGGTGGTCTTCAGCCTGCATG
The DNA here is from genome assembly GCF_950295315.1 of Erinaceus europaeus. NCBI lineage: Eukaryota > Metazoa > Chordata > Mammalia > Eulipotyphla > Erinaceidae > Erinaceus > Erinaceus europaeus. Next base: position 88,947,882 of record NC_080173.1, read on the forward strand.
AAGCCGGCCCCAGTACCTTGTCAAAGTTCCTCTGCTTCTTGTCCAGAGCAGCAGCCAGTGAGTTGGCTCTTTCCACATCCACCATCAGATCCTCAACTTCTCCTTGCAGCCTCTGCTTGGTTTTCTCCAGGGAAGCACATTTAGCATTCACGGCCTCAACCTGCTCTTCAGAATCTTGAAGGCGCTGAGCAAGTTTTTTCCTTAAAGAGAACAGAGAAGCAGATGCTTTTTAACTTTCAAGCCCTTTGAATATCACTAGTCATCAAGTTGGAGTCACTCAGCTCTGTGATTCAAACACTCACTCGCTTTCAAAAGCCCAGGAGAATTTCCTGCCTGCTAAAAAAAAAAAAATCAGTGATCAATCAATAACCTGTCTTGTCCCCCAAGTGAGATCAAAGTTGTTTGTCTTGATGAGAAGTGCTAAATTATGTCCTTCTAATGGCACAGCCCGGCACTAAAAGGAAAAGGTTCTAGTCAAACCCACGCCCTGTCACCATCCCAGAGGAAGCTGTGGTGATGCTGTATCTTTCCCTCTCTTCCTGTGTCTCTGTCTCTTTCTTTCTGAATGTTCTTTTTTTTATTATATTTATTTATTTATTTATTGGGTAGAGACAGAAATTGAGAGGAAGGGGAGATAGAGAGAAAGAGAGACACCTGCAGCATTGCTTCACCACCTGTGAAGCTTTCCCCCCTACAAGTGGGGACCGGGGGCTTGAACCTGGACCCTCGTGCATTGAAATATATGCGTTCAGCCAGGTGCGCCACCACCTGGCTCCCAGAATGTTCTTTAGCTTATGACTGTTTAAGAGTATCCTAGTCATTCTAAAGGCAAATAAATTGCGTACTTGGCCTCCTCCAGCTCCTCTGTGCGCTGGATGGCATCCGTCTCGTACTTGGTCCTCCACTGGGCCACCTCGCTGTTGGCCTTGGACAGCGCCCTCTGCAGCTCAGCCTTGGCTTCCTGCTCCTCCTCATACTGTTCCCTCAGCAGGTCACAGTCATGGCGGGAGGACTGCAGGGCGTGGGCCAGGGCGTTCTTGGCCTGCAGAAATTGAGAGAAGAGTTTCCAGCCAGTTACAAGGTTTGTGCCGTGTGATACATTGTATTCAAGTAGGATGCTGCTATCATCAGTACGGGAATACCCGTCCGCTCCCCCCCCCTCCAGACACACATACACGTTACTCCTGCAGACAGTCTTGGAAACTCAGACCAAGAAGAATGTCATCAGATGACATACCTTGCTCTCTTCCTCCAACTGTCTCTTGAGCTCTTCTATTTGCTGGGTAAATGCTTGCTTGCTTCTGGAAAGTTGAGAAACTATGCTTTCCTTTTCTTCAAGCTGACGACTCAACTCACCTGTGTTCAGAAGGAAATATTTTCACTTCATTCATTCATTCATTCATTCACTTAGCTCCTACTGGGTATAAGTTAACTGTGCTAAAATCCTTTCGTAGAGACACAAAGGGATATAGTCATTGGATTTTTTAAAAAAAGAAAGAAAAGAAGGAAGAAAAATTTTTTAAAAAAAATTAAAAAGAGCTTAAAATAGACCCCAGGGGCTGAGTGGTGGTGCACCTGGTTGAGTGCACATGTTACAGTGCACAAGGACCCAGGTTCAAGTCCCTGGTCCCCACCTAGAGGAAAGCTTTGCAAGTGGTAAAGCAGGGCTGCAGGTGTCTCTCTGTCTCTCTCCTTCTCTATTTCCCCCTTCTTCTCAATTTCTAGCTGTCTCTATCCAATAAATAAATAATAAAAAATTAAAGCACACCCTGATTGAATATTGTTGTAAACTTCTAGGACATTGGAGTGACTTTTGTCAATAAGACCCACTGAGAACAGTTGTAAATTTAAACATTATCAAAAACATCCAGAAGAAGAAGAAGGAGGAGGTGGAGGAGGAGGAGGAGGGGGGGGGGGAGGAGAAGGAGAAGGAGAAGAAGGGTGTCAGGCAGTAGTGCAGCAGGTTAAGTGCACATGGTGTGAAGTGCAAGGACTGGTGAAGGGTCCTGGCTCGAGGCCCCAGCTCCCCACCTGCAGGGGAGTTGTTTCACAAGTGGTAAAGCAGGTCTGCAGGTGTCTATCTTTCTCTCCCCTTCTCTGTCTTCCCCTCCTCTCTCCATTTCTCTCTGTCCTATCCAACAAAAATGACATCAATAACAATAATAGTAACCACAACAATGATTTTTTTAAAAGGGGAGGGAAGGGCAATAACAGGGGGAAAATGGCCTCCAGGAGCAGTGGGTTCATGGTGCAGCCACTGAGCCCCAGCAATAGCCTTGGGGGGGGGGGGGGGGAAGAAAGAAAGAAAACTCTACTCAGACCTCCCACTGACTAGGTGTCTGGGTCTGTTTGTTGATTTGTCATTAAGGGAAATACTGCTTTCTGTTGGACTGTGTATCTCTAATAATTTAAAGTTAGACTCGGGTGAATATGGCAAATTTAAATTTATGTATGCTTATATGATGTAAGGAAGGAGGCCGGGCAGTGGGGCACCTGGTTGAGCACACACATTACAATGTATAAGGACCTGAGTACAAGCCCCCGGTCCCCACCTATAGGAGGGAGGCAGCTTCACGAGCATCAAAGCAGGGCTACAGGTGTCTCTCTCCATCTCTATCTCCCCTTTCCCACTCAACTTCTCTCTGTCTATATCCAAACAAAAAAAAATAAAATATATTTTTCAAAAGAGGTAAAGGGAAAAAAAAAGAGAGGAAGAGGGGTCTCCTGACTTCAGAGGGGTGTTTCCAGAACTGTTGTAGAAATAGCAACTAAGCTTCTTGTCACTGTTGTCATGGTTGGTGATGCTTCTAGATAAAAGCCCCAAACACTGTTTTTTAAAAATATTTATTTATTCACTTTTGTTGCCCTTGTTGTTTTATTATTGTAGTTATTATTGTTGTTGTTGCTGGATAGGACAGAGAGAAATGGAGAGAGGAGGGGAAGACAGAGATGGAGACAGAAAGATAGACACCTGCAGACCTGCTTCACTGCTTGTGAAGTGACTCCCCTATAGGTGGGGAGCCGGGGGCTCAAACTGGGATCCTTGGGCCGGTCCTTGCGCTTCGAGCCACATGCGCTTAACCTGCTGTGCTACCACTGGTCTCCCTCCAAACACTGTTTTAATAAACACCTACCAAGAGCCAATATGGACTGGCCACATCTCTCTTCTTGACTTCAGATCATCTGCCTTAGTGTGCTACAGGAAGCCAGAAGGGCTTAGCTTCTAGTCCTGTTACTTTTTCGATTCTTTTTGGAGCAAGGTTATATTAATTTTGAAAGAGTTTGAACCTCATGGTATTTTTTAATTCTCTTCTCATTTTGGTCTATTTCTCCCTTCCCCCTCCCTTCTACCCCTCTCAGTTTTTATGAAATTCTCAATGTGCCTTGCCTTCAGTATATTTTGAACAGGTAATAGGTATTTCTGTTGGTTATTCCAGTTGTCCCTCTCCTATAAACACAAACTCCTAGAAATTTTCCCCAGAGGTATCCTGCCCTTTTTTTAGAAAAAAAAAAATTGTATTGTCTTTATTTGTTTATTGGATAGAGACTGTCAGAAATCAAGATGAAGGGAGAGACAGAGAGAGAAAGAGACAGAAAGACCCTGCTTTACCACTCGCAAAGCTTTCCTGCTGCAGATGGGGACCGGGGACCCAAACCTGGGTCCTCACACATTGCAACATGTGCGCTCAACCAGGTGCGCCACCACCCAGCCCCTGTATCCTGCCCTTTGATTCTGCCCAGTGGCCTTGTTTCTGGACGGGGGCTTGTTTCTGTGGCCTCTTCCCCCATTCGCTCTGCTTACCAGCCTCAGTCTGCAGACGAGATTTCTGTGTGGTCAGCTCACTCAAGCTCCTTTGAATTTCCTCGTTCTTGCCCCGGGCCTCACTTAATTGATCCTCCATCGTTCGGCACAGTTTCTCCAGATTTGCCTAGAGTGTTGAAACCACAAGAAGAAAAAGGCAGTCAGTATTCACTGAAGAATGACCGCCCAGATGTCTCTTGAGCACAAGCACCCTGCCCCTGCACCTTGGATTTCGACACGCTCTCCACGTTGCCGGCCAGGTCGTCAATCTCCAGCTTAAACTCGCTCTTCTCCTTCTCCAGCTTCTGCTTGACCCGCTGCAGGTTGTCGATCTGCTCCCCGAGCTCAGCAGTGCTGTCGGCATGCTTCTTCCTCAGGGTGGCCAGCGTGGCTTCGTGCTGCAGGGTGGCCTCCTCCAGGTCCCTGCGCAATTTCAGGAACTCAGCCTCCCGCTTCTTGTTCAGTTCTATCTGGGTGGAGGTGACGCCTCCTGCCTCCTCCAGCCTCTCGCTCAGTTCCTCCAGTTCCCGGGCATAGTCGCTCCGTTGTTTCTCTGTCTTGGCGCGGGTGGCCCTCTCCGCCTCGATCTCTTCTTCCAGCTCCTCTATGCGAGCCTAGGAGAGCACCGCCCCCAGCCAGTCAATCCCCAGACTGGTTCATTGTCAACTACAACTACAGGCTGATTCCCACTCCCAACAGACAAGCCCAGTTCTTGAATTTCTCTAGAGAAATAGGGATGTTGCTTGTTTCCTCTAAGATGACATTTGTTTAATCTTTATTTATTTATTGAATAGAGACAGTCAGAAATCGAGAGGGGTGGGGTGATAGAGAGGGAGAGAGACAGACACCTGCAGCACTGTTTTATCACTCAGGAAACTTCCCCCTGCAGGTGGGGACCGGGGGCTCAAACCTGGATCCTTGAGCACTGTAATATGTGTGCTCAACTAGGTGTGCCGCCACCTAGCCCCTGACCTTTTTTTTTTTTTTTTTACTATTTTTTATTTCTTTTTATTATTGGATAGAGACAGAGATATTGAGAGAAGAGGGGGAGGTAAAGAGGGAGAGAGACAGAGAGACACCTGCAGAACTGCTTCACCACTCCTCAAGCATTCCCCCTGCAGGTAAGGACCAGGGGCTTGAACCTGGGTCCTTGTGCACTATAACATGTGCACTTAACCAGGTGTACCACAGCCTGGCCCCTTCTAAGATGACTTTTTACATTGATAATACGGCTACTGGCATCACATAGCCAACCCTGGGTATTGTCCATTCAACTGAATGTGTACCTTTAATGCTCTAACTTAATTATATAATGAATTTACATCATGTATCAGGTTAGCAGGTGGAAACCACTGAGGTAGACACTTGCTTGGAATGTGCATGGTAAACAGAAAGAATCCCAAATGCCTCCTACTGGAAAGAAAGACTCCAAGAGTCTCCTACCTGGAGCTCCTTGATTTTCTTCTGGAACTGGAGGCCCAACGTCTGCTCATCTTCCACTTTGCTTTGCAGTTGACTATATTCAAAGTCTTTCCTGTGGAGGGAAATGGAGAACGTGTAAAAAGAAGATTCCCTGGAAACTCCTAATACTGAACTCAAAGGTTTTAAGGCATACTTCTTGAGTCTTTCATCCAGCTGTTGCTTATCATTCTCTAGATCTAGGATGGACTCTTGGGCAAGCTTCAGGTCCCCCTCGAGCTTCCTTTTGTTCCTTTCCAGATCTACACGGAGCTTCTTTTCTTGTTCGAGGGAGCTTTCCAGCTGGGGGGAGGGGTAATGGTACAGTTTTCTCTTAAGAATGAATGTTTTTTGCACCGTAGAATTTGAGAGAGCTCTTCCAACACTCAAGATCTGGCATTCCCAATTAACACAGCTTACTTACATCATCAACTTGCTGTTCCAGTTTGCTCTTGATTTTGCTTAAAGAGTTGACTTTGTCCTCCTCAGCTTGCAGGTCATCCAAGGTCTGCTGGTGTGCTTCCTGGAGGGCCTTCTTCTCTCTGGTTAGCTTAGCAATGGTTTCATCCAGCCCAGCAAGTTCCTCAGTGAGGTTTTTAACCTAAGCAGAAACAACACCAAATATATTGTAAGAAGAAATAAAGCTTGGTTTGAAATGACTGAAGCAAACTAGAGAGACCTTTAATGGCAGTACCTTATTCTCTGTGGCATGCTTCTCCTTTTCCACCTTGGCCAATGTCAGCTCAAGGTCATCAATGTCTTTCTTGAGCTCTGAGCATTCATCCTCCAGTTTCCTCTTCTTGGCTGTCAGCTCAGCGTTGATCTCTTCCTCATCCTCAGCTCTCTCGGTCACCTCTTTGATCTTAGCCTCGAGTTGGAATTTGGCTTTGATCAGCTGATCACATCTTTCCTCAGCATCCAGCAAGCTTTCACTTTCCTTTGAAAAGAAGAATCACAATTTCTTTTACTGACTCCAAGCTTGTGGCATTTCATTGTATATGTCAAATCCTTTCATGAAGCATTCCATCTAAAAAGCAGAAAATAAAGCTTCCCTTAAAAAATCAAATCTAGGGCGTCAGGCCGTAGCGCAGTGGGTTAAGCGCACATGGCGCAAAGCACAAGGACCGGCGTAAGGATCCCAGTTTGAGCCCCCAGCTCCCCACCTGCAGGGGAGTCGCTTCACAGGCGGTGAAGCAGATCTGCAGGTGTCTATCTTTCTCTCCCCTCTGTCTTCCTCTCTTCTCTCCATTTCTCTCTGTCCTGTCTAACAATGACGACATCCATAACAACAACAATAACTACAACAATAAAAAAAAGGGCAACAAAAGGGAAAATAAATAAATATAAAAAAATTTTTAAAAAAATCAAATCTAGAGGTTGGGCGGTAGTGCAGCAGGTTAAGTGCACATGGTGCAAAGCCCAAGGACCGGCTTAAGGATCCTGGTTCAAGCCCCACAGCACCCCACCTGCAGAGGGGTCACATCACAAGTAGTGAAGCAGGTCTGCAGGTGTCTATTTTTCTCTCCCCTTCTCTGTCTTCCCTTCTTCTATTTCTCTCTATCCTATCCAACAACAACAGCGATAACAACAGGGCAACAAAATGGAGAAAATGGCCTCCAGGAGCAGTGGATTCACAGTGCAGGCACTGAGCCCCAGCGATAACCCTGGAGGCAGAAAAGAAAAATAAATAAAATCTAAAATCATAATCATAAAGCTAAATACATACAGCTTGTACTTGGAGCTGTAGGTCATTCTTCTCTTGTACTAGAGTCACCAATTTTTCCTCCAGTTCCTTCCTTTTTGCCTCTGACTTGGCCAGTTCATCTTTGGTCTTCTGGAATTCTTCCTTCATGGTGGCCATCTCCTTCTCCGTCTCTGCACTCTTGAGAAGAGGCTTGATCTTGAAATATAGCTTCATCCAGGGCCAGTGCTTGACATTCATGAATGAGCGGATGTTATACTGGATGCAGAAGATGGACTCCCTAAAGACAAAAATATCAGTTACTTCTAAGAAAGACGGACCACTTTCCCCCCAAGGAGCTCACGTTTGAACAGAGACCTCCTCTGCACCATCTTCTGGAATTCCACACGCATGAGAAACCCTCTGCACACAGCTTGTGTGCGGGTGATCAGCTTAGCCAACCGGTCATCTCGCATTTCTTCCAGGGTTCCCAACAACCCAGCCTTGAAGAACACCTTTGAGAGAAAGAGGAGGAGGAGAAGGAGCATGATGCGAGTCAGTTTTAATGAAAAAGGGTGTAAGGGGCTCAAGATCAACAGCTGTCACAAATCGATGCATTACCTTGGTGTGCCCAAATTTGTACTGGGTTTGGTCAATATCGATGGAAGCCAATAGCTTTTCACAAGCTTTCTTGCTGTCAATGAACTGTCCCTCAGGGATAGCACTGGCATTCAAGACTCGGTATCTGCCATTGCAGACAGAGAATCAATCAGAGACTATCAGAAAGGCGTAGACCTTGGAGACCATTCAGTTAAGGCTTCTCTTCTTAAAAGATGAGAAGAGTTAAGGTGCAGAGAGGGAAAGAAGTTGGCTCAGTGTCACACTGCTGAAGAGAGGATGAGGATATAGACCTCCTGACCTTTTTAAGCCAGGTCTTTTTCTGCCATATTGTATATCAGGTAAGCTTCTGAGAAAGTGTGGAAGAAGTGTTAATCATTCCTTAATTGAGTAGATTATTTATCCTACGATGTCTGTAACAGTTCTATCGAAATGGGTCATTTCATATTCATATTTATCCCTCTCAAATCCATCTCTTTAAAAATAATAATGACCCTGGATCCATACTCCCAGAGAGACAGAGAATGGGAAGGGTATCAGGGGTGGGGGTGGGATGTGGAGATCGGGTTATGGGAATTGTGCGGACTTGTACCCCTCTTATTCTATGGTTTTGTTAATGTCTCTTAAATTAAAAAAAAAATTATAATTGGGGAGTCAGTCAGTAAGCAGGTTAAGCGCAGGTGGTGCAAAAGCAAGGACCAGGGTAAGGATCCCGGTTTAAGCCCATGGCTCCCCACCTGCAGGGGAGTCACTTCACAGGCAGTGAAGTAGGTCTGCAGGTATCTGTCTTTCTCTCCCCCCCCCCCTGTCTTCCCGCCTCTCTCCATTTCTCTCTGTCCTATCCAACAACAATGACATCAATCATAACTACAACAATAAAACAACAAGGGCAACAAAAGGGAATAAATACATAAATATTTTTAAAACAATAATAATTATAATTTACACTTGAACAACATGGGTTTGAACTGCATGGATTCATCTGCATGGAATTTTCTTGAAACCCTGTAAACTGATGGTATCAAGAAACACAGCAGAATACCATACATGTAGTTTCCTTTCATGATCTCTCCCCTCCCTCAGTGCAAGAGGACCAGATGATGAGTCTAAAAATAAACTGAAATTAGTTTTAATCCTATAGTTCTTATAAGTGTAACCAACCATTTAAAAAAAGGTATACGATAGTAATTTTCCAACATTTGTTGTAAACTCATATTTTAGATTCATCTTTGGAGCAAAATGCACTATTTTTTTATTTATTTTCCCTTTGTTCCCCTTGTTTTCTTATTGTTGTTGTAGTTATTATTGTTGTTGTTGTTGATGTTGTCAGTGTTATATGGGACAGAGAGAAACAGAGAGAGGAGGGGAAGACAGGGGGAGAGAAAGATAGACACCTGCAGACTTGCTTCACCACCTGTGAAGTGACTTCCCTGCAGGTGGGGAGCAGTATCCTTACGCCTGTCATTGCGCTTAGCGCCACGTGCCTGACTCCCTACTATATTTTTTACAAGGTCATCATCTGTGTTTTTCTTCTCTATTTCTCAATTCAATCATAGTTGCCTCAATCACACAGAGAATGCGATCATGTGTCTTTTGCATCTATAGTGGAAACTTCACAGGAAGCATTGCTGCTTCAGATCTGCCAGAGAGATGCACTGATTATTCTAATATTTTTTTCTTCCTGTCTTACTTTGCTGTAAGAACACAGTAAGTAATACATGTAATCTGCATAATATGTACTAATCAACCCTTGATGCTATTTGTAAGATTACCACCCAACAACAATCTAGAGTAGGAGTCAAGATTTAAGGAACTTATAAATGTGAGTTATATGTGAAGTTTTCACTGTGGGAAGGAAGGAGTTGGCATGGTTCCATGTCCAAGCATCAATTGGCAGAATGTTTTAGTTACATACCTTTGTTTAAAATCCCCATAGAGAATCCTGTTTGGGAACCCCTTCCGGCAAATACGGATGCCCTCCAGGACACCATTACACCTCAGCTGGTGCAGGACGAGGCTGTGTTCCATAGCCCCTGAGAAAGAAGCCAGAAACATCAGCTTCACACTGAACTTCTTTAAAAATAACATCATCGAGGGCTGGGCGGTAGCGCAGTGGGTTAAGCGCAGATGGCGCAAAGCGCAGGGATTGGCATAGGGATCCCGGTTCTAGCCCCTGGCTCCCCACCTGCAGGGGAGTCACTTCACAGGCAGTGAAGCAGGTCTGCAGGTGTCTGTCTTTCTCTCCCCCTCTCTGTCTTCCCCTCCTCTCTCCATTTCTCTCTGTCCTACCCAACAATGTTGACAGCAGTGGCAACAACAATGATAACAACAATGATAATCAACAAGGGCAACAAAATGGATAAAATAGCCTCCAGGAGCAGTGGATTTATAGTGCAGGCACCGAGTCCCAGCAATAACCCTGGAGGCAAAAATAATAATAATAATAATAATAATAATAATAATAATAATAATAATAATAATAACATTGTCTAGAGAACCAGCAGATGTCTTACCAGGGGTTTTGCTTTCGTTGGGAATTATACACCGCACAAAGTGAGGGTGAGTAGTTCTTAAATTTGACATCAACTTGTTCAGGTTTTCCTAAAAGAAAAAAAAAAGATAAACTTAACAATCTGGTATACACTTCTACAAAGACAGAGATACTTCATAAGGAAAATAAGGTATGGGGGGGGGGGGACGACACAGCAGTGGTATAGCCGGGTAAGTGCACATTGCACTGAATGCAAGGACCTGTGCAAGGATCCAGGTTCGAGCCCCTGCTCCCCACCTGAAAGGGGGATGCTTCACAAGTGTCGATGCAGGACTGCAGGTGTCTATCTTTTCTCTCCCTCTCTATTTCCCCTTCCCCCTCTCAATTTTTCTCTGTCCCACGGAATAAAATGAAAAAAATATTTAAAGAAAGAGAAAAATGACACATTTTAAACTTGTCCTAAATGCTAAAGAACCATGGAACTATTTAAGTCTTTTAGTAGTCATGCAGATAGTGGTGTGGGCAAATAACAAATATAACTCTTTGCTTCACAGTGAGCCAGAGACTAACCAAGCACAAAGTAACCCCAGAAACCAACTCCAAGGATGTATCAAGCTCTGCTGGGAGTGTGAGATGTCGTTACCTGTTTCCCCCAGGTGAATCAGAAACATCATGCTGAGTGAGGCCTTAGCTCCCAGGACAATCATCCCAGATGCAACAACAGACAATATTAGCTAAATTCTGGTCCTAAAGTTATTATATCTTACCTATACATTATCATATTGTCACATTTGCTAAGTGACAGAAGTCATATTAAGACCACATTACTATTCTTGAATCTCTATGTTGCTCATTCTGAGATGTCTTAATCAATCACCAGCAAATGCGCTTGTGTTTTCTTACCCTGAAGAGGGCTGAGACAGTTTGGAAGGAAGAGCCCTTCTTTTTGGCAACTTTCTTCTTTCCACTGTCAGCTGAAAGACATAAGAGATGGGATATGAAGTTAGAAGATTTAGAAAGAGATTTTCATTCCCATGGCCTGAATGAAGGAAGAAGGTTTGAATTGAAGGTGATCTGTAGAGTCTTTTACCATCTGTTGTGGCAAAGGTGGCATAGAGGTGGGCTAGGAGCCGGTTGGAGGACTTCTGGTACAGGCCCACCACAGTCTCATTCAGGGGGTCCTTGTTCTTCTCCAGCCAGCCTGAGACGCTGTAGTCCACAGTGCCGGCATAGTGTATCAGCGAGAAGTGGGCCTCAGCCTTGCCCTTGACCACCTTGGGCTTCTGGAAGTTGTTGGACTTGCCCAGGTGCTGGTCATAGAGTTTATTCTTGAAGGAGGTGTCTGTGGCCTTAGGGAACATGCACTCCTCCTCCAAGATGGAGAAGATGCCCATAGGCTGGAAGGAAGCAAGGCCAAATGCAAGTGAATTAAATATGAACTGTGATGATGGGCAAGAGGGTATACCAGATATACTAAGTGGGGAAATAAGACACCTTCTCAATGAGCTCGATGCAGGCAGCCAGGTCCATCCCGAAGTCGATGAAGGTCCACTCGATGCCTTCCTTCTTGTACTCCTCCTGCTCCAGCACAAACATGTGGTGGTTGAAGAACTGTTGCAGCTTCTCATTGGTGAAGTTGATGCACAGCTGCTCCAGGCTGTTATACTAAAACCAAAATGCAATGTTCATGTTAGAAGTTAGAAGTCAGACTCCTTTCAAAAAAACACATCAAAGCTCAATCAGCCTTCCTCCACGCTGCTTCAGGCCAATGTCTTGGTGTTGTCAGATAGGGTCATAGTCAAGGTCTAGCTCTGATCACATCTTCCTCCTTCAAACTTCTAAGTAGAAAATGTTTACCCTTCTCTGGAGTTCCCATAATCAGAATTTTTTTTTTCCTGTGTACTGGCCACTGTCTGCCTTATTTAGCAGTTTCTGTTTGATGCGACTTATGTAAAATGCCATTTCCTTCACCTACATGTCCTGTATTTGATAGATACCAAACATATGCTTTGGCAAACGGTCTAAACTTCTATCCCACCCAATGGGATATTTTTGTAAAACACTGTACACTGCTTCATAGTCAAATTATCAGCTTGCCTCCCCATAAATCAATGATCACATTTAGTCTCTTCTTTTATCCATGTAAAGTTGTCCTTTGGGGGTCAGGCGGTGGTATATGGCGGTTAAGCACACATAGTACCAAGCTCAAGGACCCACACAAGGATCATGGTTCAAGACTGCAGCTCCCCACCTACAGGGGGGGGTCACTTCACTCGTGGTGAAACAGGTCTGCAGGTGTCTCTCTGTCTCTCTGCCTCTCTATCTTCCCCTTCCCACTCAATTTATCTCAGTTCTATCAAAAAAAAATCTAAAAAATGGCCACAGAAGAAGAAGATTCACAGTGTAGTCACTGAGCCCCAGTGATAACCCTGGAGGCTAAATAAATTAATTAATTAAATAAAGTTGCCCTTTAAAATTTCATCTGATACAGTTTTTCTATTTCTTTAAATGATACCAATTCTCTTAACATGGTATTTCTCCTCATTTCTTATTTTTTTAGAAAAATATTTTGTTTTATTTTAGTGAGAGAGAGAGAGATAAAGAGATGGAAAAGGAAAGAGAGATACCAGAGCACTGCTCATCTGTGGCTTATGGTGGTGCAGGGGACTGAACATGGGACTTTGAAGTCTGAGGCACAAAAGTCTTTTTGCATAAGCACGGTGCTATCTCCCCACCCCGTACTTCTCTTCTAACCTAGCCCACCTGAATTTCCTAGAAGATTCATGCTATACCACATTGCTCACTTTGACATCTTTCCTTCATATAAAGTGATATCAAAACATAAATGTTGGGGTCGGGTGGTGGCGTACCTGGTTGAGAGCACCTGTTACAATGCATAAGCACCAGGGTTGGAGCCCCCAGTCTCCCCCTGCAGGGGAAAAGCTTTGCGAGCGGTGAAGCAGTGCTGCAGGTGTCTCTCTTTCTCTCTCCCTTTCTATCTCCCCTTTCCCTTTTGATTTCTGGCTGTCTCTATCCAATAAATAAAGATGAAAATTAAAATAATTTAAAAAATTTTTTTAAAGAAACCATATATATTAGTGATACAGACCTCAAAGATCTCAAAGCCTGCAATGTCCAAAACACCTATGAAATGCTGTCTTGGCAGTTTTGTATCCAGTTGCTGGTTGATGCGGGTGACCATCCACAAGAACAACTTTTCATAAACTGATTTGGAAAGGGCATTGACAGCATGGTGCACCTGTGAGGGGAAGACCAACTAGTGAGTCTGCAGGCAGATGAAGAGGCAGTGGCAGTCAGCTACCTGTTTCCCTTCAGATTCATCCAGCACTTCCTTACCTGATCCACAGTTTGGCCTTTGGTGACATACTCATTCCCAACTTTCACCCTGGGGAAGCACAAAGCTTTCAAGAGGTCTGAAGAGTTCAGGCCCATCAGATAGGCTGTCTTGTCAGCCACTGGCAGGAAAAAGAAACACCGTAAAGGGAAACCCTTGATACTTAGTAAAGTAGGAAAGCCATTCCCCCCCCCCCCCCCCTCCAAGGGCTTGGTGTCCTGCACTAAGAATCCACTGCTCCTGGCAGCCATTTTTTCCCATTTTATTGTTGTTGTTATTGCTGTTGTTGTTGGATGGGACAGAGAGAAATGGAGAGAGGAAGGGAAGACAGAGAGGGAGAGAGAGATAGACACCTGCAGACCTGCTTCACCACTTGCAAAGCGACCCCCCTACAGGTGGGGAGCCAGGGGCTCGAACCAGGATCCTTGTGCTGGTCCTTGCACTTCGCACTATATGGGTGTGCTACCACCAGGCCCCCCTCTCTGTATTTTTTTATAGAACAGAGAGAAATTGAGAGGGGAAAGGAAACAAACAGGGTAAGGGGAGACTGACAGATAGGGAAAGAAAGAATGAGAGAGAGAGAGAGAGAGAGAGAGAGAGATCTGCAGTCCTCTTCACTGCTTGTGAAGCTTTCCCTGCAGATGGGGACTGAGGGCTTGACTCCTAGTCCTTGCACATGGTAATGTGTGAGCCACTGCCCAGTCCCCTAGAAGAACCACTTTTGTTTTCAAAGTTTTTTCCAATTTTTTTTAAATTTATTATCTTTATTTATTTATTGGATAGAAACAGCCAGAAATTAAGAGGAAGGGGGAGATAGAAAGGAAAAGAGTCAGAGACACCGGGGGCTTAAACCAGGGTCCTTGCACATTGTAACATGTGCTCTCAACCAGGTGCACCGCTATCCGACCCCTAGAAGAACCACTTTATTGTTTTTTTTTAAATATTTATTTTATTTATTTATTCCCTTTTGTTGCCCTTGTTGTTTTATTGTTGTAGTTATTATTGTTGTTGTCATTGTTGGATAGGACAGAGAGAAATGGAGAGAGGAGGGGAAGACAGAGAGGAGGAGAGAAAGATAGACACCTGCAGACCTGCTTCACCGCCTGTGAAGCGACTCCCCTGCAGGTGGGGAGCCGGGGGTTGAACCGGGATCCTTATGCCGGTCCTTGTGCTTTGCGCCACCTGCGCTTAACCCGCTGCGCTACAGCCCGACTCCCCAGAAGAACCACTTTGAAAGGCATCTAGATATTTCAAAGTCAGGCAAGCTTTGTCACAGTGTGTTTTACAATTCACATCTCAAAATTGCCTGGAAGTGAGCCGTTAAGGCTAAGTCACCCAGGAAATAGGTTAGATCATAGAAAAGGGCACAACTGGATTGGGGAAAACCTGGTCAATTCTCATGGCACATGAAACAGAGCCGTCACAGGGAGTCGACCAATAGAGAGCGGTTACAATGCATGTAAGTATCTGAGCCCTGAGAAAGGTCACTTCTCAAGGCGGAAGGAGGATGAATGGCTTCACTGGAAGTAACACATGATCTCAATGAAATCACCATCATGCTCTGGCTAATGACCTGCATGGGGAGTGTTATACCTTCAGTGCCGTCAGGCTCTGCCTGCTCCTCACGCTGCTTCTGCTTGAACTTCATGTTCCCATAGTGCATCACAGCCCCCGTGAGCTTGTAGAGTCCAGATTTTTCTTCCGGAGTGAAGCCCAAGATGTCAATGGCGCTCTGGTGTTGAAAAGACATCTTGTAAGGGGCCGGGCAGTGGCACACTCACCTGAGCGCACACATTACAATGCACAAGGACCCAGGTTCGAGCCTCCAGTCCCCATCTGCAGGGGGAAAGCTTTGCAAGCGGTGAAGCAAAGCTGCAGGTGGCTCTCTGTCTCCTTCCCAATCTCTCCCTCCCCCCTCTCAATTTCTCTGTTTCTACCCAAAATAAATTTTAAAAAATATTTTTTAAATAAAATGGTTAAAACAAGATGTCATGGCAACCCACTGACCCAGTGGTGAAAGAAAAATGTTTTACATCTTTTGTCTAGATTCAACTCACGTCTGTAGCCAACAGCTCCTCAGCATCGTCAATGCTGGCCACAAGGATTTCACCCTGGCTAATGAATGGGTAGTCGTAAGGGTTGGTTGTAATAAGCAGCAGCTCTGAAGGGAGGAACAGAGAAAGGAGGTCACATGAATACAAAGGAAACATCTACCCAGTGGTCTGAGCTCCTGTATTCTAGGCTGAGACGACTCCTACTGGAGCCCAAATTGAACTTTAGAAATTTCTTTTTTTTTTTTTTTTTTTAGCAACCAGATGGATGGAAATCACTAAAATTAGAGCAGAGATTTCATTTTTTAAAAAAAGTTTCTTGTTTATTATATTTTTATGTATTTATTAGATACAGAGAGAAATTGAGGGCAGGGGAAGAGAGAGAGGGAAATAGAGAGGTACCTGCAGCCCGATTTACCACTTGTGAAGCTCTCCCCTGCAGGTGGGAACCAGGGGCTTGAACTTGGGTCCTCGGGCACTATAGTATGTACACTTAGCCAGGTGTACTACCACCTGGCCCCTCTCGTAGAAATTTCTTTTAAACAGCCTTACCAAACTCAGGTTGTGGCTAAGTGAAAAGCCTATGGAATATTTTGAATTGTGCCTGGGCACTATGGAAATCCAGAGGGGACATATTTTAAAAATATTTTATTTATTTATTTAGCATTGGGTTGAGACAGAGAAATTGAGAGGAAAGGGGGAGGTAGAGAGGAAGAGAGACAGAGAGACACCTGTAGACTTGGCTCATTACAAAGCTTTCCTCTTGCAGGTGGGAACTGGAGGCTCGAACCCGGGTCCTTGCACATTGTAACATGTGCGCTCAGCCAGGTGGGACCACCCAGCCCCAAGAGGGGAGATTTTTTTTTTTAATGTTTGGGTTTTTTTTTTAATATTTATTCCCTTTGTTGCCTTTGTTTTTTATTGTTGTAGTTATTGTTGTTGTTATTGATGTCGTCGCTGTTGGATAGGACAAAGAGAAATGCAGAGAAGAGGGTAAGACAGAGAGGGGGAGAGAAAGATAGACACCTGCAAACCTGCTTCACCACCTGTGAAGTGAAGCCCCTGTAGGTGGGGAGCCCGGGGCTGGAACCGGGATCCTTCCGACGGTCCTTGCACTTTGTGTCATGTGCTTAACCCACTGCGCTACCGCCTGACTCCTAAGATCTTTTTTTTTTTAATACTCATTTGTTTAATGAAAATGAGTGAGAGATCTGAGGATAATTCAGTCACAAGCTTAAGGAAAGGTCAAGCCCAAGGCCTCACACATGCACCCTTTCCCCTCAGCCACCACTTAGAGGTATTTGAATAATTCATTTGCTTTACACGGGAGTAGTGCATATTTATATGGGGTGGAGAAGTTAACTGGGGAAACTGGCTGAGTGTGGGTCACGACTTGAATTCACATTAATAAAAAGTAGTTTTGCCTGGTTAATCACTGAAGCTTGTTTTCCAGGGTTAGGACCAGAAGGTTTAAAAAAAAAATGCAGAGGGACTTCTGTTAAATTTGGAACAAAAGGCAGGATAACTTCTGCTCTTGCAAGAAGTTCAAAGCACTTGGTACAAATAGTTTTCTATTGGAACACTAGAGGGCACCAAAGGACAGTTAACTGCTCACTTGGCGGGAAGGTTTTATAATGCAGAATTGACAGTAATTTAATGTTACTGCTTTCCATTCTATTTGGTTTCTTCACATTGAGATATTACTGTCAAAATAGCCACACCTCTAAAACAAATGCTCTCCATTGACAGTTAAATTGCTTCTATATAGATACGACTTTCTGGGTCCAGTCACGGCAGAGGCAAAATGCCTCAAGGACCAACCCAGCTGGAGGCTTGCTCACCTATGAGCTCAGGCTTCTTATTGGAAAGGATCTGGTAGAAGATATGGTAGCTTCTCTCAGCCTTCAGCTGAAAGGTCACCCTTGATTTTTCCAGCAGATCTAGGGACACAAACACAAGACTGTTTTCCAAAACTGCTCTTCTTCATCCAGCCACATCTGCTGACCTCAGTGATGTACTTACAAGTTTCGATATCTGCAGAGGCCAGCTTCCCAGTGGTACCAAAATGGATTCGGATGAACTTTCCCTGCAGGAGGAAGGGGATCAGTCGGAAGGGCTACTTAGTCTCCTGGGTGAGGACATCTTCATTTTCTAATTGTTTAATGGAATGCTTTCATCCCCCCTCTTCTCTTTCTGGTTAAGTGTGCCTCTCTTAGCCCCATTCCCTTGATACCACGTGGCCTCCAAACTGTCCTACCCCATTCGACTGACAAAGTACTAGAATGATTAAGGAAAAAAAAAAAAAAGAAAAGAAAGAAAGAAATTAAGCACTATCATTTCTTTTTTATTTTTAATATTTTCATTTACTTTATTTTGATGAGAAAGAGTAGATACAGAGGGAAAGATACTGAGAGAAATTAGATCAGAACACTGTCAAGTTCTGGCTTATGGTGGTGCTGGGGATTGAACCTGAGACCTCAGAGCCTCAGGCTTTTAAGGCATTTGCATAACTGTTATGCTATCTCCCCAGCCCAAGCACTATCATTTCTATGCTAGAAAAATCCCTTAGTAGTTCCCTGAAACAACTCAAGGTACCGTCTCATGGCTTCTACACACCTAAGAGGCCAGGTCTCTTGTCTGTCTCTCTGCTTCACTTCAAGGGGTTTACTTCCAGTTCATCTTGTTGCAATTATTAGTGACTTGATATTGATTTGCAAAATTATGAGATAATCGGGGTGGAAATACATACCATTCCCACCACCAGAGTCCTGTATCCCCACTCCCTCCACTGGAAAAACTACAATAGTTCTCCCAAGGTTGTAGATATAGATTGACTATTATTTCTATAATTATCTATCTACTTGTATGTCTTTGCCCTTCTTTTCCTATGGTCCTGCCTTCTCTTCCTTTCTAAATATCATCTATAGCTCTCATTACTTCTGAATGTCCATCCCTTTTCCATCTTATCTCTCTCCAGGTCCTTATGGAGTTGGAGTTCAGAGACCCTCTGGTCATCTTCCTCCTATCACTTCTCCCCTTCTGAGAGTATGGACAGCATCTTTATAGGGTGAAGAAGGTGGGATCTCTGACTTCTTTAAGTGCTTCTCCACTGGGCATGGGCATTGGCAGGTTGATCCTTGGCCTGTTTCTCTCTATACCTAGAGGGGTGGGGCTCTGGGGAGGGGAGGTTCTGGGACACATTGGTGAGGTCCACATGGACCTTCTTGAAGTCTCTTGACCACATCAAACCCTTCCCCACTTCAAATGGATATTGCTTGGTTGATCCCTTCTCCTGTCTCCTTCTACAGGTCTTCAGGTTCAAAAGGCAGTCCCCTCAACCCCAGGCCTTCCTTCCTAGCCCCACACAAGAAAAAAGCTGATTTCCGATTACTCTGTGACAGACTCAGCTGAACTTCACATGAAGGAATCATTATCTGAAATTGCCTTGTTGATGTGTTTTGTTGCTTTAGTGTCTATCTCTCCTAGATTGTAAACTCTGTAAGGCTAGGAACCTTGCCTGTCTTGTAGGCCACTGAGAAAAAAAAAAACTAAGTTCCACCAAACTCAGACTCACAAAGCGGGAAGAATTGTCATTCCTCACAGTCTTGGCGTTCCCGAAGGCCTCCAGCAACGGGTTGGCGCTAATGATTTGATCTTCCAGAGTCCCCTAGTGTAAGAAATAAGAAAGGAATGGCCACAGAATGAAAATTAGATATGCTCCCCAGTTCTGTCACTCCTGCTAGCTATTAGGCTGTCTGTATTCATTTCATAGTGTTAAAATACAGTCATTTCAAAGGGCAAGTGTATGCTGTAACTCTCTCCAGTTTGGTATATGTGATTCTGTCATAATAGATCTCTGAGGATGTTTTCAGGTAAAATTTCTTGCTAGAGCCTCAGAACCATATATTCTAGGAAATCATATGGTTTCTCACAAGTCATAGGAAAACAAATATGATCAACCATTCTGAGTTCTCCAAGATAACTGACTTCATGATTTAAAATTCTGGTCTCTTTTCCTTTCCTCAAAAGGAGAAGAGAGAGTGACCTCCCTTTACCTTCTTAATTGGAAGTTAAGACAAAGGTTGGGGGGTGGGTCATGGCAAAACTAGTTGAGAGCACGTGTTACAATATGCAAGGACCCAGGTTCAAGCCCCTGGTCCCCACCTGCAGAGGGAAAGCTTTGAAGGTGGTGAAGCAGGGTTGCAGGAATCTCTATCTCTCTCCCTCCCTACCTCCTCAATTCCCTCTCAATTTCTGGCCATCTCTATCCAATTAATATAAAATTAAGAAATTAAAGATGAGGGTTAGAAGTAGAAGCAAAGCAGGTCTTTCTCCTCTCCCAAATACCTTCATTTTGGAGTCCTTCTTCTTGGCAAGGTCTCCAGTAGCTGCAATTGTTGCAAAGTACTGGATGACCCTTTTGGTGTTCACAGTCTTGCCTGCCCCGGATTCTCCACTATTTAGAGTGATCAAAAGAGAGAGAAACAAGTCTTGTTAGTACAAGCAGTCTCCCTGAAATGACACACACACAGAGGTCTGGACATACTGTGAACCACCCCAGATACACACCTACCAAACCAATGTTAGACCAGTGGAGAGACAGAGGTCAAGGGAGGGCACAGAAAATTTAGGGTGACTCAATAATGGACAGTTCTGATTGTCAGTGGTGCTACACATAATTCTCTGTTTATCCCTAACTCTAGTTGGTTTTATTGTCTTTTTTTTTTTTATTGATTTTACTTATTGAGAGGGGAGGGGGAGCTAGAGAGGGAGAGAGACAGACACCTGCAGCAGTTCCTTCACCATTTGCAAAGCTTTCTCCCTGCGGGTAGGGACCAGGGGCTCAAACCCAGCCCCTTCTGCATTGTAACATGTGAATTCAACCAGCTGTGCCACCCCTTGGCCCACTTTATTGTCTATTTATTTATTTATTTGGGACAGAGACAGAGAGAAATTGAGAGGGAATGCAGAGAGAGAGAGAGAGACCTGCTGCAGCATTGTTTCACCACTCATGAAGCCTGCAGGTAGGGACTGGGGACTTGAATCTGGGTCCTTGCTCATTAATAATGTGTGTGTTCAACCAGGTGTGTCACTACCTGGCCCCAACCCAAGTTTTTCACTAAAGACTTGGCTCTAGACACTTGCTTATGGACAGATAGAACAAATGGCACTGTCGTCATCTGCATGGGAGTAATAGCTATGAAACCATTCTCTGCCTTGATACTTACGTGATCAGAATGGACTGGTTTTCACGATCTACCAAAAGGAAAATAAAATGAAGTTGTTAGCAGAATACAGAAATAGCTTCCCAGCTCTATGCCATTCTGAAACAGAACTCAACCGTACAAACTCCTCTTTCCATTAATACCTGGTTTAGTCCCCAATGAAAACGAAAATAGCCTCCTCCTTGAGTGCGAGTCTAACAGTGGAAAAGCCCTACTTAAGCCAGGCAGTCATTTCCCATCATATTGGGCTGACCTACATGAAATTATCAGTCTTTCAGTCTCTTTTTGTTTGTTTGTTTGTTTGCTTGCTTTGACCATAAGAAAGTTTCATACTTTTAGCTAGTACTGTATTATACCCAAATTCCTTTTCTGGTCTACAAGGCCCATTACATCTGACCTCTTTTTTTTTTTTCTTTTTTCTTCATTTGCCTCTTCAGATACCTTTTCAACCCTCCCCTTTGTGTTGGATATCACGTTCCTGACAAAGATAGGCCCAGCGTCACCCATCAGCTCTCCTGAGCCCTGTCTAGTGCCTGGCCCCCTGGCCTCCTGCTCCCAGCTGCCTTTAGAGGGACACTCACCAGTCAGCATGAACTGATAGGCGTTGTCAGAGATGGAGAAGATGTGAGGTGGGGCCTCCTGGCGCTTTTTGCCTCTGTAGCCATCCACCACCTCGGGGTTATACACCGGCAGCCACTTGTAGGGGTTGACGGTGACGCAGAAGAGGCCCGAGTAGGTCTGTGGGGGATGCAAAAAAGAAGTCAGTGTGTGTGTGTGTGTGTGTGTGTGTGTGTGTGTGTGTGTATGTGTGTGTGTGTGTGTGTTTAAAAAACTCTTTGCCCTGGTATATTGCATCAAAGCAAAGGACTTGGAGAAAGAGACGGTGGGGTCCTGGTGTAGAATGAAATTATGCTCATATATCAATGACTGCGTGGTAAAGCATGAATCCCCTCAATACAATAGCAAAATAAATCTCTGCCTTTATAATTTCGCTTTTCTTCCCTTTAGAGGAGGCAACATACCACATATATATGAGGCCATGGAGACTCAGAGGGGAATAGGCAGGTCTCCAGAGTCAGAAATAATGATGCCAAATAATAATGACCCAATCCTTGGCCCTATCTTTCCTACTCCCCCCCACACACTTGCCCTTCCTGCCCCTTCTTTCTTCCAGCCTTTCTTCCTCCTAATCCATGAATCTCTTTTATTCTCTCAGCCTCTCATCTCATTCTCCCACCACACATAATATTTTTTTAATCCTATCTTTGTTCAACAACCTTTTCAAACACTAAGCCTTCAGAATCTCATGGGATGGAGAGACATCCCGGAGGTAGCACACTTTGAGGTTCCAGAAATCGTAAGTTCAATTCCTAGTACCACCATACTCCAAAGCTGAGTTCTAGCTAGTGTCTCTGTCTGTCTCGCTCGCTCTCTCTCAAAAATAGATAAATAAATAAAATCTTTTGAAAAGTTAACAACAACAACAAAACAATTCTATCCCCCTCCCCCGACAGGCTGCCTCCAGGCTGTCCTTATCAAGTGTCCCAGCCCAAGTGCTTACATAGATCATCCAGGAGGTGTATCGATCCTTAAGGTTGTAGAGCACAGCTGGCTCATTCAGGTGAGTCAGCATGGCCATGTCTTCGATCCGGTCAAACTTGGGAGGGTTCATTGAGTACACGTCCTCAGGTTTGACCACCACGGTCTGCAAGGGAAGGAGTGCTGTGCTCATCTAAAAGTCTGGACCCTGCCAAACCCAAATTTGCCTCTTACCCAAATGAGATTTCCCAGCTGAAACAGGTACTAGAGCAAAGTACTCAGAGGCAAGACAAAGTGGCAACAGGCTGTGTTTGTGGCAACAGGATGTGAAGACTTTGCCCCCCCCCCCACACACACACCCTTCACCCTTCCCAATGGGGCTGAGGCTAGCAGAGGGTGATAGAATGAAAGGAAAGGATCTCGGGGGGGGGGGGGGGGTATGAAGTGTGCCATTGAGAACAGAATCAGCAGGAAACTCAGTGATCTTATATGGACACCAGCCCAGAACTCCAGACCCAGTTCCTTTTTCTTTTAAGCATACACATAGTTCAAGTCTATTGGTGTTCTTGAGGCAGGGACAGAAGAGGAAGAGGGAGGTGGCATTTCACTTGCAAACTGGTGCCCACAGAGCTGCATTTGGAATACCCAAGAGGTGGTGCAGTGGCTAGAGCATTGGGCTTAAAAGTATGAGGTCTTAAGTTTGATCCCAGGCATGTCACATGTGCCAGAGTAAAGTTCTGAGTGTCTTTCTCCTCTCCTCTCTTTAAGTCATGCTAATAAATAAATATTTTTAAAACTTTTATTTATTGAATAGAGACAGATAAAATTTGAGAGGAGGGGGAGATATAGAGGGAAAGAGAACCACAGCACTGCTTCACCACTCCTGAAGCTTCCTCCCTGGATGGGAACCAGGAGCTTGAACCTGGGTCCCTGTGCATGGTAACATGTGCACTTAACCAAGTGCATCAGCACATCAGCACCTGGCCCCTTTAAAGATTTTTTTTAGATATCTATTGATCTATTTATTTATTTATCTATTTACTAGACAGAGACAGAGAGAAACTGAGAAGGGAGGAGAGATAGAGGGGGAAAGAGACAGAGAGACACCTGCAGCCCTACTTCACTACTCATGAAGAAGACATTCCCCCCCTGCAGGTGGGGACCAGGGGCTTGAACTTGGGTCCCTGTGCACTGTAATGTGTATGCTTAACCAAGTACACCATTGCCTGGCCCCTTTAAAAGATTTTTTTAAGGAAGGAATCAGCTGCCTAGCCCTCCACCCCAGACCCTCCCTTTCTCTGTCCTCCTCGCTCATTCTTGCTGCAACTCATCCCCTCCTGCCTGTCTGTTGACAGTGTTCAAACCAGGGAAGGGAATATGGGCCAAAGCAGTGGCTCATAGCACTGGGAACTACCTCTGCCCCTCCTTGCAGAGGAAGAGCCTCTACATTAATATCCTCTGGCTTCCCTGGGCTGTAGGACCCTGGGCAAAGAGGAGATGAGCTCCATTTCTCACCTCCCCTATCTTGACCCTCTTGCTTGCTGAGACCTGAAACCTCCTTTGAAACTGAGCAGTTTTTCTGGTTCCCTCCTGGGCAGAGCTAGTGGGCAGCCTGCCTTTTGCTGCCTGTCTGCACTGATTCACCTAAACTACCCTAGGTTGTCTGCCTTCCTTGTGAAGTGTCTTTCAGATCCTCTCAGATTGAGCTTCACTGTGAAGTTTCTGTCCTTGCTCTGGTGACTTGTGAGCCCATTTTTACCTCCTGTGCCTGAAATACACAGAGAACTGCTTTCCTGGCGAAAATATCAGCACATGCACTATCGAAGAGAAGTGTCAGTATCTTTTTCCTTTACCCCCCAAACCAATAACACTAATTCCTTTACTCTTGGATCTTCTTTTTCTCTTTTTCCCTTGCTTCATTTCTTTTCCCACTGGAATTATCACTGGGCCTTGGTACCAACATCAATCCACCACTCCTGGTGGCCATTTTTTACTTTATCTTTCTAATTTTTATTAGATAGGACAGAGAGGAGGGGAGGGGACATGGAGAGGGGGAGAGAGAGAGAGACGCCTGCAGATCTGCTTCACTGCTGGTGAAGTGTCCCCTGTCCCCTGAAGGTAGGAAGTGGAGGCTTAAACCTGGGTCCTTGAGCTTGGTAACTAGTGCACTTGACTAGGTGTTCCACCACCCGGCCCCTTTCTTAATCTTGCTCTACCTTAGTGACCAGATGGGAGTGGGCGCCACTGTTCCTCATCCTACCACATGAGGGCGCTTTTTGTGGCCTCCTGAGGTCCGTGCTTTCCCTACTTCCTCAGTTATATCACCAGAAGAACTGGGGGTAGACCTAAACTGCCAAAGAAGCATGTATTAAGTGAGGTTATCCTACTTGGGTTCCCAAGTCCACGTCCGTGAGGTGCACAGAGCAGAGCCCTCTGACCTACAAATGTGAGCACTGACAAAAGAACTTGGGCACTTAGCGCTTTGATGCATCCCAACTCAGCTGTTCTTCCACTCTGCAGCCTGAGGTCAGTATTGTCTCTGCTTTCTTGAAACTAAGACGGGGACCCTGTGTGCGGCATTCCGGTGCCAGTACCGCATGGAGAAGGGGGTGGGCAGCAGGGGCTCAGAGTGGGCAACCCGGGGGCAGCAGACAGAGGACATGCCAAGGCTTACCCGGTTGTCTTCAGTTTCCACTGTGACCTTCCCGTCCTGGGAACTCTTAATTTTCCCCTTGGCGTATTCTTCCTTTGTGTCCACCACAAAGCAATAGGTCTTGGCATCGAAGGGCTGGTTCTGAGCCTCGATTCTCTCCTTTTCTGACTTCCGGAGGAAGGGGGCAGCTATGCCGTAGACTTCCATTTCACTGTCGCTACTCATAGTGCCGGCTGCAAGGCAAGCACCCCGACCCCCAGGTGAAGCCAGGTGCCTCCTGACCAGTGCCCTGGCAGGTCTCTGAGCCCCGGGGGTCAGACTCTTCCATCCCAGTGGAAGTCCTACCTTGGGGCTTAATACCGAGGGGGGGGGGGGATATCAAGCAGACTCATACTGACTGAATGGCTGGCTATTCACCACACAGCACATTTTGTTCCAGCTTTCTTAATTATTCAAGACCATGATTGTTGAAGAGGCCCTTTAAAAAAAAGTAACTGCAGCAGGGGCCAAGCAGTGGTGAACTTGACTAAGCACACACACTACAGTGTGTAAGGACCCAGGTTCAAGCCCCTGGTCCCCACCTACAGGGGGAAAGCTTCATGAGTGGTGAAGATGGGCTGTGGGTGTCTCTGTCTCTTTCACTATCTCCTCCTTGACCCCTCTCAATTTCTCTCTGTCTCTAATAATTAAATAAATTTAATTTTTTTTTTTAAAAGTAACTGCAGATCTGAGACCTCATTTTCTTGATCTGCAACACCCTGAGGAAGATTTATTCAACAAGATAAATTCTATTCTTCTAAGAGAGTGGGCTAAGTGGCAGGTTGTGAAAACAAATTGAAAGCCATTTAAAGCAAGGTGGCTACTTCCTCACACGAGATCAGCATTTCTGTTTCCCTCAGTGGCTGAGAAGCAGTACTTGACATCAGCTTCCATTTGGGAAATCTTCCCCCCAAGTACCCCTGGTCTTGTCTGAGCTCTTGTCAGTGACTTCTTCTTCTAGCGTTTGCCCGACTAAAGGGTAGAAAGACTGGTTGGTGAGCCTGAACTGTTGGAAGCCTCCACATTATGGGAGAGACATGGCAGGGATTCTCACCTGAGAGTCACACCACAGGGCACAGTAAGCAACACCAGCAACTGTGGAAAAATCAGGCCTGCAAAAAACACGCAGAGTGAAAGCATGGGGCATGTGGAAAGTCTGGTTCCGTTTTGAATCAACTCTTGCTTAATTAAGTAAATGAGTAACTTCAAAAAAGCCCGATCCCAGAACACGCTGCAGGAACATGCAGGAAAGGACCCACAAGGTACATTTCATGAAGATAATAAAAGCCCCCAAACACCCCCAGATCTGATTCCTCCCAGTCAACTGGGCCACCTTCTTCAGCCTGCCGTGCATCCTACTTAGAATTGAGCAAGGAAGATAGAATCCCAATTTTAAGAGCCTGCAGTACCAGGCTGGGAACAGGTTTCCTTGCCTGCTGTGGACAGAGAAATCTGTGAACAAAGATTGGCTTATCGACACCTGCTAGCCATAACCAGCCAGCGTGCACCTCTGCTTTGGGGAGGGTGCTGGAAGGAGAAGGTGGATGGCCTTTGGAGCCTGGGGAGTTCCTACTCAACTTCTAATCCTTACCAGAGTCTGGCAGGACCATGCACAGAGAACACCCAGTTAGTGTCCTCAAAGCCTCAGAGGATGAGCAGAGAGCCCTGTAGGAGGGACTATGTGACTTACCTCCGCCCACGAGAGAGCAGGACACCACCACAGAGGGGCTGCAGTCGCCTGTGCTTTTATAGGTCCCTGCTAACCCCCTGCGCTCATTCCTTTTCTATATTTGGAAAGAGAATGACTGACACCACAAGCCAAGAACCTGCTCCTTCTTCATGTTTTTTTGGTCATTGCTGTGGGGAAGGTATATATAGAAATGAGCAGGATCCTTAACCATCTTATGAGATGATTTTCTCTGAACGTGGGGCTGAGTATGAGGCCTGCCTTGCCGCCATCCACAGCTCTGAAATCAGAGCCACAGCTCTGGCTGGGGCAGACTACATTCAACCAGTGATGTGCTTAGACTACTCAACATATGGATATACTGAATGAAACCAAGGGAAAAAAAAAGTTCACAATCTCTTGAAATGCTGAGTCAAGACTTTGGTCTCAGTAACCAGGTCCTGACCGAGCTCTGTGATTGTAAAATGTGTTCCCAGACAGCAACAATAGTAACTCTCTCCCACCTCCCATCTCCTCCTCTTTTTTCTCCATTCCTCTCTCTCTCTCTCTCTCTCTCTCTCTCTCTCTCTCTTTTATTTACTGTGTAACTTTCTGTCTCATTAGTATCTTTATTAACCTAATCCTTTCTTAAGCACCAGTAGGACCAACAAGTCAATTAATGACAGGGAGTAATTCCACCAGCCGGCATTCACAGCAACAGCTGCTTGAGGACCCGTTGTTATTAAGATAGATCACCACTTAGGAAAGACCAGCTGCTGGCTTCAGCTGGGAGGCCTGGGGAGGAGGGGGCTGGCCTTCTGGCTAACAAATGTGACTGCTTCTAAATCAGGACTGGAAAAAATAAAAGCTTAAGTAGGATATTTATTTATTTATTTATTTATTTATTTATTTATTTATTTTTGTCCATTTTCATTCTACTTTTTTTTTTTGTCTTCCCCCTCCCTCTCCCTTCCTAAATTTAGTTTTCCAGAGGGTGACTGGGCAGCTATCCTGTGGTCATTCATTCTGAATAGAACTGTGTCAATATTTCCCACCTGAGAATAAGAACTGGCCCCTCCTGACCGATTCATACCAAGCCCAGAGGTGGGGGTAAGAATAGAATAGGGAAGTTGGACTGAGGTCCCTGTGATAATGGGGCATTAATTAAATGCCCACTGTATGCTGGCCCTTCTAGAGAGCACATCATGATGACAGAAAAGAAATGGGGCAGGCGGTAGCACACCAGGTTGAGCACACATAGTACGAAGCACAGGGACTTGAGCAAGGATCCAGGTTCAAGCCTCCTGGCTCCCCACCTGTAGGGGGGTCGCTTCACAAGCAATGAAGCAGGCCTGCAGGTGTCTGTCTTTCTCTCTCCCTTTCTGCCTTTCCTTCTTCTCTCAATTTCTTTCTGTCCTATCTGATAAAATGGGGGAAAATGGCCTCCAGGAGCAGTAGATTCATAGTGCAGGCACCAAGCCCCAGAAATAACCCTGAAGGCAAAAAAAAAAAAAAAAAAAGGACAGGGGAAAA
The DNA here is from genome assembly GCF_950295315.1 of Erinaceus europaeus. Taxonomy (NCBI): domain Eukaryota; kingdom Metazoa; phylum Chordata; class Mammalia; order Eulipotyphla; family Erinaceidae; genus Erinaceus; species Erinaceus europaeus. The sequence continues at coordinate 88,975,993 of NC_080173.1, forward strand.
AAAAAGAAAAAAAGAAATAGAAGACACAGCCTTTATCTCTAAAGGTTGTAGCTCAGTTGCCCAAATGCATCTGAAACTGACTTCAAGGGCTTTTCAAGTTATTATAAAAATTATCATTATTATTATTATTATGCTTTGCTTTTTGTGGATGGAGTTCGGGCTCTGTCATGTGTGACTTCACCTCTCCTGGCCAACTTTTTCATTCAGATTGAGACTGGGGAATCTGGGGAGAGAGAGAGACTGCAGCACCATGATGACAGGGAATCTCCAGAGCATTTATTAAGAACTTAGGGGGCCAGGTGGTGGCGCACCTGGTTGATTGCACGTTATAGTGCTCAAGGACCCAGGTTCAAGCCCCTGGTCCCCACCTGCAGGGGGAAAGCTTCGCAAGTGGTGAAGCAGGGCTGCAGGTGTCTCTCTGTCTATCTCACTCTCTATCTCTTCCTTCTCGATTTCTGGCTGTCTCTATACAATAAATAAATAAAGATAATTTTAAAAATTAAAAAAAAAAGAACCTGTCCTGGGAATTCCAGGCCACCAGGGGACAAAAAAAGGGGAGAGATGCTCAAGCACTTGCTTGCCTCTCAAACTCCCTCCCCCCTCAACCCCTGATGCTGCCCCCCCCCCCTGCCTACAATGGGACTGCCGCAAGGCACAGTCCTGCCTCCTCAATTCAGGTCCATCCTCCATCCCTGAAGTCATCTTCACCCCAGCAGAAGCACCAACACTTTTTTTTTGTCTCCAGGGTTATTTCTGGTGGCTGCACTATGAATCTACTGCTCCTGGAGGCCATTTCCCCCCCATTTTATTGCCCTTGTTGTTATAGTTATTGTTGTTACTACTGTTGTTGCTGGATAGGACAGAGAGACATGGAGAGAGGAGGGGAAGACAGAGAGGGGGAGAGAAAGATAGACACCTGCAGACCTGCTTCACCACTTATGAAGCGGCTCCCCTGCAGGTAGGGAGCCCGGGGCTCGAACTGGGATCTTTACGCCGGTCCTTGTGCTTCACACCATGTGCACTTAACCCCAGCACCAACACTCTTAACCTGCCACCCATGACATTAAAGACAGTAATCTCTCAGGGTTCTCTTCCCTGCCTACTTTGTGGTCTAAATCTCTGTGCCACTCTGAAATACTGATAGTTTCCCATCCTCAGACTTTCCAAAATTACCCATCCTTTCTTCTCACCTAATTTCTTCCTCCTACAACCTTAGAGTGTTGAGTTGAGTGATCTTAGAGGTCTTTCCTAAAACACTTCCTTTTCACATGTGGCAGATGGGTGAAGGAGGAAGCTAGTCCAAGGCTATTCTAAAAAATAAGATCAACATTAAAGGTGGAACTCAGCTCTCAAGAAGATACCACTAAAATAAAAGTCACAATAACTGAGTCCTTGCCTGCAGGGAAGAAGCTTCAGAAGTGGTGAAACTGTGCTGCAGTTATCTCTCTCCTCTTCCTCTCTGACTCCCCTTCTCTGTCAAATTCTGTCTCTATCCAATAAATAAACACATTTTTTAAAAGTCACAATAACAGGGGGTTGGGCGGTATCACAGCAGGGTATACGCACATGGCACTGACTGCAAGGACCAGCTTAAGGATCCCAGTTCGAGCCCCCAGCTCCCCACCTGCAGGAGGGTCGCTTCATGAGCAGTGAAGTAGGTCTGCAGGTGTCTACCTTTCTCTCCCCCTCTCTGTCTTCTCCTCCTCTCTCAATTTCTCTCTGTCCTATCCAACAACAATGACAGCTATAACAACTACAACAAAGCAAAATGGGAAAAATGGCCTCCAGGAACAGTATACTTATAGTGCAGGCACCAAGCCCCAGTGATAACCCTGGAGGCAAGAAAAAAAAAAAAAAGAGTCACAATAACAACGACCACATAAGAAAGTATGTGGTGGATACCTGGTAGAATATACACTTACCATGCACAAGGACCCAGGTTCAAGCCCCTGGCCCCCACCCGCAGGGAAGAAGCTTCATGAGTGGTAAAGAGTGCTTCAAGGATTTCTCTTTCTCTCTCCCTCTCTTCCTCTCTGTACCCTCTCAATTTCTCTCTGTCCTATCAAGTAAAATAAAGTAAAAAAGGGAAAAGAGAAATAAATGGCTGCCAGGAATGGTGGATTTGCTGTGCAGGCAGATTTGACAAGTCAAATCTTTTTCAATTTAATTTAAAAATAATCAAGTTATGAAACAGTATAGAATTAAGATTTCAGGAATTGAAAAGGCATGGTTTGTTGGAAGATGATCATTTTTTTCCTTATTTTTATTATTACTATTTGTTATTTTATTTGCTATAATAGAAAGAAATTGAGAGGAGAGAGACAGAGAGACACCTGCAGCCCTGCTTCACCACTCGTTAAGCTTTCCCCCTGCAGATGGGGAGTAGGAGCTTGAACCTCGCATATGCTAATACGTGCACTTAACCAGGTGTACCACCACCCAGCAACTAGAAGATTCTCTTTAGGCCAGAGGCAGCCTCCTGGGCCTAAGCACCTGTAGGGATAGCAGAAAGAGCACATTACTCACATGGGTGTCAGGAGGGAATGCTGGGAGTCGCCTATAGTTGGACTGTGTGATGGAAGGTACTGGCCTACCTTCTCTGAGCCTTCTTTCTTTCTTTCTTTTTTTCTTTCTTTCCTTCTCTCTTCCTTTCTCTATTTCTTTTTTAATTTTAAATATTTCTTTGCCTTTTCCTTTATTTGCTTATGAAGGGGTGAGAGAGAGAAAACCAAAACATCACTCTGGCACGTATGGTACTTGGGACCACATGCTTGAGTGTCCAAGTTTTTATCCAATAGGTTACTTCTCCATCCAAGCCCATTTTCTCATCTGTAAAACAGGGATCCTCTGGGTAGGGAGAAAGGGCTGGGGGCTGGGTGGTGGTGCACCTGGTTGAGCGTACATGTTACAGTGCACAAGGAGCCACATTCAAGTCCCCAGTCCCCACCTGCCCAGGGAAAGTTTCACAAGTAGTGAAGCAGGGCTGCGGTGTCTCTCTGTCTCTCTCCCTCTCTATAACTCCCTTCCCTCACAATTTCTGTCTGTGTCTTTCCCATAAGTAAATAAAGACTAAAGAAAAAATAATAATAATAAGTGGTTCAGGAGGTGGCGCAGTGGCTAAGGAACTAGACTCTCAAGCATGAGGTCCTGAGTTCAATCCCCAGCAGCACATGTACCAGAGTAATGTCTGGCTCTTTCTCTCTCTCCTCTTATCTTTCTCATTAACAAATAAATAAAATCTTTTTAAAAAAATTTTTAAAAGAAGAAAGTGTTCTTAAAAAGAGAGAGAGTGAGTAATTGTTAAGCAAAAGATTTTCATGCCCAGGTACAATCCCCCTCACCACCATAAGCAGAGCTGAGCAGTGCTCTGGTAAAAATTAAAAAAAAAAAAAAGAGAGAATAGGGGTACTCTGTCCCTCTGTCCTCAGACTAGCTAGATGCTTTCAGCCGGAGATCGCAGTATCAGGTACTTCCGTCAGGCTGGTGCTGTCTCTCTCTTTCTCTGAAGGTTCTCATGTATGACAGCACAGTATCACTGGTCTCTTGACCCTGGGTTGAATATTTGTTTTGTTTAGATGAGGAAGAAGAGGGAAGGCAATATATTGGGCTCTTTTTTGAAATTAAAAAAAAATTTTTTTTACTAATCATTTCCATGGAAGGAGAGATATCTTAAAGAAAAGAACTTCTTGTTTTAAATGCAGCCTTTGGAGCAGACTAAATTCCCTCCAGATATAGGATTCTTCTTCTGATCAGCTGGGGAAAAAAAAAAAAAAAAAAGACTGTCAGTTTAGTATTAGCTGGCTTTTTAGAAAGAAGAGGAGCCCTTTTCTCTCTCTGCCATCACCCAGTGAGAGCTAATTCCCACAGGCAGAGCAGAGAGCTGCGTGATGCTTGTATGAGCTGGTAGAACATATCGTGCCTCAGAAATGCTCTCTTTGGAAGGAGACAAATGGAGAGTAGATAGATGAACACACACACACACACACACACACACACACAGAGACAGAGAGAGAGAGACTCCCTTCCTCAAGCCTGGCCACTTCCTCCTGAGCTGTGTTCTTTCTCTGCTGCTGTTTGAAGCCTGAGGTATGTGAGCATGAGCTCTGGCAGCTGCAATGTTCTCAGGACTGCTGTCTGTCTGTGAGAGCGTGGAGTCAGGCTCCTGAGCACATGCCTCCCAGATGCCTTCTCTGTTTCCTGCTGTGAAAGGGATTAGGTGTCACTGGAAATGGGTTATTCTGAGCCAAGACAGTTCCATGGACTGGCATGGAGGGTGGTGGGTCCTGAGTCAATGCCCAGAGTCTCTGGTAGATCTTCAAGCAGCCGGATCTGGGAGGTGTCGCACACAATGTGTAAGGACAAAGGTTCTAGCCAGGCCATCACAGCGGAAGATTGGCAAGCAGTAGAATTGTGCTGTAGTATCTCACCTCCTCTCTCTCTCTCTCTCTCTCCCTGTCCTGGCTTTAATTAAAAACAAAAAAAGAAAGAGTATTACCACCAAAGCAAGGAACTCTGGGGAGAAAGGTGGAGGGAGGATAGGAAGAAAACTTCAAGGGCCTAGTACATAATGAAACTGTATGGATAGGTCAGTGATTATACTGTAAAGCATTAACCCCCTCAACAACAAAGGAAGAAGGCTACTGAAATCATGCACACAGAGTCTCAGAATAACCTTAGTAACAAAAAAGAAAGACTCATGTCAGGAGAGAAGCAATGACAGAAGCCAGACCTTGCACCTTCTGCATTTTGGTTCTGCAACAAAGCAAAAGACTCTGGGGTGGGGAGAGGGGCGTTCAGGTCCTGGAACATGATGGCAGAGGAGGACCTAGTGGAGGTTGTGTTGTTATATGGAAAGTTGGGAAATGTTATGCATGTACAAACTATTGTATTTTACTGCCGACTGTAAACCATTAATCCCCCAATAAAGAAATTTAAAAAAAATAAAAGAAAGACTTTTGGTTCATACTCTCAGATGGGTAAATATAAGGGGAAGATGACCAGAGGTTTTATATATACATATAAATATATACATATACATATATATATGATAGTGAACCCATATCTGTGACCTTGGGAGATGCAGTTTAATGCAGTTTCCAATGGAGGGAATGGGGACGTAGAACTCTCATGGTGGGAAAGGTGTGGAATTATGCCCTTGTTATCTTATAATTTTGTAAATTAATATTAAATCACTAATAAAAAATAAAAAATTAAAAAGGAAGGAAGGGAAGTAGGAAGAAAGGAAAGGAAGAAGGAAGGAAGGAAGGAAGGAAGGAAGGAAGGAAGGAAGGAAAAAGAAAAGAAACTCATGGGACACAGTCTTTTGGTGGTGGGAATAGTGTTTACGTACTATTAAATTGTAGTCATATAAATTACTATTTAATTAATATGAGAGGGGAAAATTGATTGTATGTCTCGAACTTTTTAAAACACAGACTGTCTTTTTAATACATAGGCTGAGTCTTTTAAGTGTTGACTCTCTCAAAAGCCTAGACCAGGGAGAACAGAAGCAACCAGTGGCACCGCTATATACAAGATGCTGGGTATTACACAGCAAACCCTAACAAAGGGACCTTTCAAAGTTAACCCAATTACCAAATAATGTGATGATAACAATAACTGCCCATTGTCTTCTTGAACCCTAAGACAGCAGGAACCTCACATTTCTTCTACAGAGCCTATATTTCCCCCAGTCCTGGAACCTGAGGGTGGGGCACACTTTCCTGCATGCTTCTCTCAATTCATATCAAATAATATTGCATCTGCCGATCACAACCTAATCAACACAATGAATGCCACCTCAGCATGCTTCACTTCAGACTGTGTCCGGAGACTTCAGGTGTGGAATGACAACCCTTCAGCTTAATTACTCGAGTGAGACCTTTCCTTTCATAGTATTCTCTAATTCCATTCCAGGTGGTTTACTTCCTAACAAAGTCCCAAAACCTAGATATAGACCAAGTTCCCTGAGATAGAGCATATGTTCACATGTATCCATAAACTAGGGCAAAATATATACCTGAAAGCAGTACACAGTAGTCTGCAATAATACAATAGTGAGTACCCCCTACACTTCATCTGCACTATTCCAGCCTTTAGGTTCATAATTGTTCAGCAATTTGTTTGGCTTTGTATGTTAACTCTCTTTTCAGCCACCAGGTTCCAGATGCCAGCATGATGCCAACCAGACTTCCCTGGACAGACAACCCCACTAATGTGTCCTGGAGCTCCGCTTCCCCAGAGACCCACCCTACTAGGGAAAGAGAGAGGCAAACTGGGAGTATGGATCAGCCAGTCAACGCCCACGTTCAGTGGGGAAGCAATTACAGAAGCCTGACCTTCCACCTTCTGCAACCCACAATGACCTTGGGTCCATACTCCCAGAGGGATAAAGAATAGGAAAGCTATCAGGGGAGGGGATAAGGGATAGAGATCTAGTGGTGGGGATTGTATGGAGTTGTACCCCTCCAATCCTACGGTTTTGTTAATGTCTCCTTTTTAAAATAAAGAAAGAAAAGAAATTCAAGCAGAGAGAGACTATAACTGCCCTTTCATTCAGCCCACCAAGCACCTACTAGTTTCAACTTTCTAATGGACACGCAAGAGTATATCAAAGCAAAGGTCCTGGGAAATGTTAAGCTTCAACCTGGGAGTAAAAGGGAAGACTTCTGATAAAGGTGGGCAGACACGGAGATGACTCCATACACCCGAAACCCAGGGAGAAGACTAGAGAAGAGACTGCGCCTTGTGAGACACTCATCTGCAAAGAGAAGAGAAGACACATCCCCTGGGAAGGTATCCATGCTGCTAGGGGACTGACTGCCTTTGATGCAGATGATTGACAGGCGCTGGTGGCTGGAAATATGGGGAAGCATGAGCAAAGCAGGGAAGAATGCTCTGAGCAGGACACGGGAAGAAAGAGATCCCAAAAGGGAAAGGAGGCTATAAAGAGGTGGACATGGCCCAGGGCCTTGCCAGGGGGATTTGGGGATAGAAGTGAGAAGAACTCCATGAATCTGAACAATGGCATAGAGAAGGAAGCTAGCAAGCTAGTCTGCTAGTTTGGTGCTAGGCGGGTGGTAGAGTTAAGATCAAAGATGACCATGAGGTTATGAGGTGGATGGTTTGGGGTCTGAAGGTTGATTGAAGACATGATCTTTTTTTTTTTCTGTTTGTTTTTTGAAGGATCTTGCTGGGGCTCAGTGCCTGAACGATGAATCCACTGCTCCTGGAGGACATTTTTTATCCCATTTTGTTGCCCTTGCTATTGCTGTTGAAAGACAGAGAGAAATCAGGAGAGGAGGGGAAGACAGAGAGGGGGAGAGAAAGACAGACACCTGCAGACCTGCTTCACTACTTGTGAAATGATGCCCCTGCAGGTGGGGAGCCAGGAGCTCGAACCAGGATCCTTAAGCCAGAACTTTGTGCTTCACCTCATGTGCTTAACCCGCTGTACTACCGCCTGGCCCCGAAGACATCATATTTAATTCCACATATAGCACTGAATTTTCATGTGATGTTGTAGGTTTCAACTTTGACTCTACTTTACAATTATCTGAAGAGCTATTAGAAAGTAAAAATCTATCTGGGCTTGAGCCCCCAGCTCCCCACCTGCAAGGAGGTTACTTCACAGGCGGTGAAGCAGGTCTGCAGGTGCCTATCTTTCTCTCCGCCTCTGTCTTCCCCTCCTCTCTCCATTTCTCTTTGTCCTGTCCAGCAACAATGACAGCAAAAGCAACAACAATAATAACAATGATAAGTACCAAGGGCAACAAAAGGGAAAAACATAGTCTCCAGAAGCAGTGGATTCGTAGTGCAGGCACCAAGCCCCAACAATAATAACCCTGGAGGTAAAAAAGAAAAAAAGAAAGAAAGAAAGAAAGAAAGAATGAAAGAGTCTGTGTAACAGGAGGGGGATAGCAGTGAACACATTGCATTTCTTTCTTTCTTTTTAAAAAAACGTTATTTGCTTATTTAGAGACAAGGACAAATTGAAAGGGAAGGAGGTAGACAGAGGAAGAAAGAAACAGATAAAGAGAGACACCTGCATCCTTACTTTACTAATTGTGAAGTCCACACCTCCCCCCTTGCCCCCCACAGGTGAAAACCCAGGGCTTGAACCTGGCTCCTTGCTCGTTGTAATGTGTACTCTCTACCAGATGCTCCACCACCTGATCCTGACATGTTGCCTTTCTGCATTCTCCCCCACCCCACTCCTTCCAGATTCCACTTACCATCCTTCAACCAGTGAGCTTAAAATACTTGCAGAGTTATTTTCTCATTATCTCCAGACTGGATGCAAACCTGCGCAGGTCCTAGAATCTCCCCTGGGACCAGGCTGTTGTGTTAAGAAAGGCATTTCCTCAGAAGGCAATGAAACAGTCTACACCAGATACTTCCCCCCCCAAAACATTCTCTACATCTCATGGTACTCTCCCCCCACCTTCCCACCCTCCCCATGACCAGCCTGTCCACTCTCTGTGCCACTAACCTACCTTCTGGGAGCAAATGGCATGAGAAGTGCTGTAAAGACTTCCATTGTCACGAAGTCATAGCTACCACATCCCTTACTAACCTGCCAATGACTTCATGGCTTCTTCTCCCCTGACTGCTCGTTCTCCCAAACACACAGTGCCAACAGCTGCCATTTCCTACCATCTGGTTCCCCTATACTTCTCCCAAACAGTCAGAGTATCGTGACTTTTCCCAAAGTGGAATGGGCTGGGGCAAGAGATCTGGTTAGAAACATGAGACCAGGGGGGTCCGGCGATGGAGCAGTGGGTTAAGCGCATGTGGCACAAAGCGCAAGGACCGGCGTAAGGATCCCGGTTCGAGCCCCCAGCTCCCCACCTGCAGGGGAGTCGCTTCACGGGCCGTGAAGCAGGTCTGCAGGTGTCTATCTTTCTCTCCCCCCTCTCTGTCTTCCCCTCCTCTCTCCATTTCTCTCTGTCCTATCCAACAATGAACAACATCAACAATGGGTATAATAATAACCACAACGAGGCTACAACAACAAGGGCAACAAAAAGGAGGGAAAAATGGCCTCCAGGAGCGGTGGATTCATGGTGCAGGCACCGAGCCCAGCAATAACCCTGGAGGGAAAAAAAAAAGAAACATGAGGCCAGAACAAGGGTTATCTCTCCAGCATGACAATTGGTTTTAGTAAAAACAAGTTATGGATTCTTTAGAAAGCAGAGAATGAAAAGGATTAAAATTTAATCTAGGGGCGATTTGAAAAAAAAAAAATTTTAATCTAGGGGCTCGGGCGGTAGCGCAGCAGGTTAAGCGCACATGGTGCAAAGTGCAAAGACCAGCGTAAGGATCCCAGTTCGAGCCCCCGGATCCCCACTTGCAGGGAGGTCACTTCACAAGCAGTGAAGCAGGTCTACAGGTGTCTGCCTTTCTCTACCCTTCTCTGTCTTCCCCTCCTCTCTCGATTTCTCTCTGTCCTATCCAACAACAACATCAATAACAACAATAATAATAATCACAATGGTAAATCATCAAGGGCAACAAAAAGGGGAAAAAATAGTCTCCAGGAGCAGTGGATTTGTGGTTCAGGTACCAAGCCCCAGTAATAACCCTGGAGCCAAAAAAAAAAAAAAGTTCACCTAGCTGGTGGTGTTACTGGTTAAGCGCACTGGTTACAATGCACAAGGACCCAGGCTCAAGCCCCCAGTCCCCACCTGCAGGGGGAAAGCTTCACAAGTGATGAAGCAGTGCTGCAGGTGTCTCACTGTCTCTCTTCCTGTCTCCCTCTTCCCTTTTGATATCTGGCTGTCTGCATCTTCTTCTTCGTCGTCGTCTTCTTCTTCCTCTTCCTCTTCCTCTTCTTCTTCTTCTTCTTCCTCTTCCTCTTCCTCTTCCTCTTCTTCTTCTTCTTCTCCTTTTTCCTCTTCTTCTTTCCTTTCTTCCTTCCTTTTTTTCTTTCTTTCTCTTTTAGAGCGTCTATTAAAGACATTTAATTATGGGTTGATATCCATAAAGTCATGTCACAATTTTAATGGTGCCATCTATTTCTATCATGAACCATCATTTAATAAATCCCACTTAATAATATCTTAGTGAAGAATATCTCTGTCTCTGAGCACTTATACAATTATTTCTTAAGGATAAACTTCTAGAAGTAGGATTAAAGACTCTAATGATTTGAGTATATCCAACCACAGTATCTCTTGGAGGATTACATCCATTTATAATTTTCCTCCCTTCCTTCCCATACAAACTGTCCAAGGGTGTGTGTCTCCCCATGTCCTTGCTGCTCTGAGTATCACACTCAAGATTTTTGGAAATTTTATGCTCAATATGATCACTCACTGATGTTTTCACTCTAGTATGAATGACGTTAAACTTTTTTTTTTTTTTGCCTCCAGAGTTGTCTCTGGAGCTCAGTGCCAGCACTATGAATCCACTGCTCCTAGCAGCCATTTTTTCCATTTTATTGGACAGAACAAAGAGAAATTGAGAGGGGAGGGCAGATAATGAGGGAGAAAGATAGACACCTGCAGACCTGCTTCATTCACCACTTGCAAAGCTTCCCCTCTGCAGGTGGGGAACTGAGGGCTCGAACCAGGATCCTTGCATGTGTCCTTGTATTTAGTACTATATGCACTTAGTTGGGTGCATCTCTGCCCAGTCCCCTTAAACTTCTTTTCCATGCTGCTGGCCATTTGTTGTTCATCTATGCTTTTCTATAAAAAGGACAAAGTCTTCATATCCTTTGTCTTTTCTCTCTGGAGCTGATAATAAATTTCTATTTTAAGAACTTTCATCTATCAAAGACTTTAGTCAATCTCTGTGTGCATTGCAAATGTTTCCTCCATTTGTTCTTTATCTCATCTGAGCTTCACAACAATCCTAGAGGCTTTGCAGAGCAGGTGGCATTATCCCCATTTAATTGATATGGAAACTCTGACTCAGTGGGGTGTGTTTCTCAGGAGTGACTTGCAGCAAGATGTCCTAGTGTTGCAATACTGAATACTTTAGGATTATGAGAGAAACACCATTTTCCCTCTCCTGTATAAATGAAAATGTCTTGGGCGCCAGGTGGTGGTGCACCTGGTTGAGCGCACGTTACTTCTTCTTCTTCTAGCGTTTGCCCTTCTTCCGTAGCCAGTCAACAGCGTCAGGTTGAGCCTGATGTAAAGTTTCGAGACCTCCTTTGAATCTGGAGAGGTGGCAGTCGTTGACTATGTGGGTCATAGTCTGTCTGGAGCCGCAGGGGCAGTTCGGGTCGTCTCTGGCTCCCCAGCGATGGAACATAGCGGCGCACCGGCCATGGCCTGTTCGATAGTGATTGAGGAGGGCCCAATCATAACGTGCTAGGTCAAAGCCGGGTTGACGCTCGCAGGGGTCTGTGATGAGGTGTTTGTTCTTTACCTCAGCTGACTGCCAACTCTGTTTCCAAGAGTCTGGAACAGAGAAGTTCAGTGTAGGCGTAGGGGACCAGATTGGGTGACGAGACGTCAAGCGTTGGACAGGGTGGGCGAAGATATCCGCGTATATTGGCAGGTCCGGTTGAGCGTAGACGTGGGAAATGAACTTAGATGATGCCGTGTCCCGACGAATATCTCAGGTTCGAGCCCCCAGTCCCCACCCGCTGGAGGAGAGCTTCACAAGTGGTGAAGCAGTGTTGCAGGTGTCTCTCTGTCTCTCACCCTCTCTATCTCTCCCTTCCCACTCAATTTCTGACTGTCTCTATCCAGTAAATAAATAAAGATAATAAAAAATTTAAAAAAAAAGAAAATGTCTTAAATATTGGATGCCATTATCTCTTATATCCTCTTCAGCTCTGCTGTCTTCAGATTCTCTGGTTTAAGACAATTTCTTTCTTCCTTTTTTTTTCTTTAAAAACATTTTTTCTTTTTTTACAGAATGCTATTAAATTTTTAATGACCTTTCGATTACTTATTGGACAGAGGTAGCCAGAAATTGAGAGGAAAGGGGAAAGAGAGGGGGGGTGTGTTTGATTAAGTCTAGCAGCTACTATGCTTTCTGCCTGAGTGTTACATTAACAAGTTTTCCCTATTGTTATACAAAGACAGGGGCTCCTTGTGGACCTCCAGACAGGATGGAGAGGGAGGATTTGTAAGAAGGAGGTACACTAGATTCCACTAAAACAGAAATGCCTGGGAATTCTAAAGGAATGGTCTCCAGAATCAAACACACAGACAACCTTGAGAGAAAAATACTAACCCTCTTATTGATGTCCATACATGCTTTTTTTTTTTTCTATAAAAACTTGGTAGACACATACATAAGATATACAAAAAGCATTAATATTTGCAATGTAGATCAATACTTAAAAATACTCATGGATCCACCACTCAGGATGACTATAATATTTATTATTTGCCATCTTGTACTTTCAATTTCCACTTTTTTTTTCTTTTAGGTCAGCCTTTTTTCTTTCAGGTCAACCACTTGTCAACTGTAACATACACACATAATTTGTAGACACATAAGTGTGTCTATGTTCGAAGTTGCACATCGAATCTAAAAAAAAAAAATAAAGATGTTGTAATCAAAAAGATTAAAGACTCTTGCTCAAAAGCAAGCAACGGGTCACCTTGCTTTTCTCTGTCTGTAGATTTCCTTTGCTCACCGGTTTGCACTGATTATTTCGGTGTCCCTGAGACTAATGCTGGCCACATCTGGCCTTGCTCTGGTATCTTCATTTTGAATGTCTTGCTTCAGCTCCCATCGTTAATCAACAGTCTTCTTTTACAGGTATTCCAGAGAATCTGATTAGTCCAGCCTCGGACCTAGGACCTGGGCAACTCTGGACTATAAGGGATGTGATCTTGGAGTGCCATGGATAGCCAGTGCCCCTCAGCCATCTGTGAGAGTGACCTGCAGTCCTTAGGTATGTGGACCAGACATGTGCTCTGACACCTCCAAGAAGCCAAACCTAAATCAAGTAACCATCTAATAAGGTATTTCCTACTAATGCTTTTACTGCTATTACTTTCATACTTCAATTATTCTATTGTTGGTGGTGGTGTTAAAGAGACTTGACCAGGCTGATTTTTTTTTCTTTTTCTTTTAGGTTGGAAGACAAAAAGCATGAAAGACACTCCACAGCACTAGAGCTTACCCTAGTGAGGCGGGGTCAGGCTTTATGCACCTGACAAAAATAGGCACTCTCTTTTATTTTTTTTATTTATTTATTTTTTTATTTAAGAAAGGATTAATTAACAAAACCATAGGGTAGGAGGGGTACAACTCCACACAATTCCCACCGCCCAATCTCCATATCCCACCCCCTCCCCCGATAGCTTTCCTATTCTCTATCCCTCTGGGAGCTTGGACCCAGGGTCATTGAGGGTTGCAGAAGGTAGAAGGTCTGGCTTCTGTAATTGCTTCCCCGCTGAACATGGGCGTTGACTGGTCGGTCCATACTCCCAGTCTGAACAGGCACTCTCTTAAGTGGGCTAGTTCACTGATCCTATGGTTAAGTTCTCCTTTTGCTTCCACTTTTCTTATGTACTTTACATTTTATTGTTATTTGCTATTGGGTAGAGACAGAGAGAAACTGAGAGGGGTGACGGGGGAGGGGGACAGAAAGGGAGGAAGACATCTGCAATCTGCAGCCCTGCTTCACCATTTGTGAAACTTTCCCTCTGCAGGTGGGGTCCAAGGGCTTGACGCCACCACCTGGACCCCCTTTTCCTCTTATTTTAAGGCTCATTTTGTTTATATCATGTGAGGTAGAGAGAAAGAGAGAAGGCAGAGTACCACTCTAAAACTTATGGCACCAGGGATTAAACTGAGAGCCTCAAATTTGCAAATGGAGTCCTATTCCTGACCCTTGTCTGTAAATAATCAATTAGTATTAATTAATTAAATGATAATCAATATATTAGTATTAATTAGGGGACATAAAAGAGGGAGGGAGACACCTATAGCACTTCTCCAGGACTCATGAAACTTCCCTCCTGACAATAGAGACTGGGGCCTCAAACCCAAGTCCTTGAACACCTATACTTAAATTCTTAATCTATTTAAATTCACTTTACTGGAAGCTATATAACAATCCATTTTTTTTTCGTTTCTTTAGGTTCATTCATTTCTAATGCTAAGAGTTTAGTGATCTTCACCAATAAATAAGCTAGCTTTGTAATATAGTAAAGTTTTACATAACATAGGTCTTTTTCCATACTTGTTCTTTGTGATTTGGTCTGTTAGATACTGTGAATATAAGACATATAAAATTATGAAACCAGGAGCCCGGCGGTAGCGCAGCGGGTTAAGTGTACAAGGACTGGCTTAAGGATCCCGGTTCCATTCCCCAGCTCTCCACCTGTAGGGGGCTTCGCTTCACGGGCAGTGAAGCAGGTCTGCAGCTGTCTTTCTCTCTCCCACTCTGTCTTCCCCTCCTCTCTAGATTTTTCTCTGTCTTATCCAGCATCAACAACAACAGCAATGGCAACAATAACAATAACAACAACAATGATAAACAACAAGGGCAACAAAAGGGAAAAAATGACCACCAGGAGCAGTGGATCTGCAGTGCAGGTATCGAGCCCCAGCGATAACCCTGGAGGCAAAAAAATATCAATAATAATATGGAACCTGGTGACAGATTCCCCTGTAAAGCACATGTCACTATGTGTTGAGGACCCAGGTCCTCAGTCAAGTCTCCAACCCCCACTTGCAGAGGAGAACTTTGAACAATCATGAGACAGTGCTACAGATGTCATTCCTTCTCTCTGTCTCACACTGACCAGTGGAATAGAATTGAGAGCTCCGAAGTTAGCCCCCACACCTATGGACATCTAATCTTTGACAAAGGTGCCCAGACTATTAAATGGGGAAAGATGAGTCTCTTCAACAAATGGTGTTGGAAAAACTGGGTTGAAACATGCAGAAGAATGAAACTGAACCACTGTATTTCACCAAACACAAAAGTAAATTCCAAGTGAATCAAGGATTTGAATGTTAGACCAGAAACTATCAGGTACTTAGAGGAAAATATTGGCAGAATGCTTTTCCGCATAAATTTTAAAGACATCTTCAATGAAACGAATCCGGTTACAAAGAAGACTAAAAAATAAACCAATGGGACTACATCAAATTAAAAAGCTTCTGCACAGCAAAAGAAACCACTACCCAAAGAGAACTCCCACAGAGTGGGAGAAGATCTTTACATGCCATCCATCAGACAAGAGGCTAATAACCAAAGTATATAAAGAGCTAGCCTTCTCTCTGTCTCTCCATTCTATGTCTCTCACTCTTTATCCAAAATAGTAACAATAATAATATAAAATAAAAGAAAGAGCGAGAGAAATGACCAATGGGAACAGTGAAATCATGAAGGCACCAAGCAATAAGCCAGGTGGCAAAAAAAAAAAAGTATTGGGGGCCGGGCAGGCAGTAGCGCAGAGGGTTAAGCGCACGTGGCATGAAGCACAAGGACCAGCATAAGGATCCCAGTTCGAGCCCTGGCTCCCCATCTGAAGGGGAGTCGCTTTACAGGTGGTGAAGCAGGTCTGCAGGTGTCTGTCTTTCTCTCCCCCTCTGTCTTCCTCTCCTCTCTCCATTTCTCTCTGTCCTATTCAACAACGATGACATCGTCAACAACAATAACTACAACAACAATAAAACAACAAGGGCTACAAAAGGGAAAATAAATAAATATAAAATTTTCAAAAGTATTATGACAGTAACATAATAGTGACAAGACAAGCGCTTCCTCCCTTTTTCTTTCTTCTATCTTCCTTTATAGATCTTGTATCTTACTGATTCCGTTGGAATAAGTAAATAGTTGTAAAAATAGTTATATAAAAATACAACTATTGTGGTCCAGGAGGTGGCGCAGTGGATAAAGCATTGGATTCTCAAGCATGAGGTCCTGAATCTCATCTCTGGCAGCACCCGTACTAGACTGATGTCTGTTTTTTTCTCTCTCTTCTCCTATCTTTCTCATTAATAAATAAATAAAGTAAAATTAATATTTTTCACATTAATTTTCTATATATCAATTTAAAATTATATTTGTTGAGCTTCCTCCAAAGTAGTATTGAAAGTTTTAAAAGTGGGCTTAGGGCTGGGGAGATAGCATAGTGTAGTTCTGCAAAATGACTTTCATGCCTGAGGCACCAAAGGTCCTAGGTTCAATACCCAGCACCACTATAAGCCAGAGCTGAGCAGTTTTCTCATAGGTATAAAAAAATAAATAAAGCGGTCAGGTGGTGATGCACCCGGTCAAGCACACACATAGCAGTGTGCAAGGACTCAGGTTCAAGCCCCTGTCCCCACCTGCAGGGGGAATCCCAGACAAGTGGAGAAGTAGGGCTGCAAGTGCCTCTCTGTCTCTCTCCTTCCCCCTCTCCACTCAATTTCTGTCTCTACTGAATAATAAATGAAAATATTTTAAAAATTAAAAGAATAAATAAAAGTAGGCTTAATTTTTAGAGTTTATTGTTATTTTAAAAACATGTCATTCCTAGGGCAACAAAGGGAATTAATAAATTAAATAAATAAATAAAGAGAAGAAAAAAAAAAACAAAAAAAACATGTCATTCCTGAGGCTGAAGAGATAGCATAATGGTTATGCAAACAACTTTCATGCCTGAGGCTCTGAAGTCCCAGGTTCAATCCCCAGCACCACCATAAACCAGAGCTGAGCAGTGCTCTGGTCTCTCTCATATCTTTCTCATTAAAATAAATAAAATAGTTTAATTGAAAAAAAATGTCATTCCTTGGGCTGGGGTGATAGCATAATAGTCATGCTGCAAAAAGACCTTCCATGCCTGAGGTTGTAGAATCTCAGGTTCAATCTCCTCTTTTTTGTTTAAGTTATATTTATTTATTTATTTATTTATTTATTTATTTACTGGATAGAGGCAGCCAGAAATTGAGAGGGAAGGGGGTGATAGAGAGGGAGAGACACCTGCAGCCCTGCTTTACCACTCACAAAGCTTTCTCCCTGCAGGTGGGGATGGGGGGGCTCGAACCCGGGTCCTTGCGCACTGTAATGTGTGCTTTCAACCAGATGCAATACGAGCTCGGCGATACGAGAATCCGGCATGAAGCCCAGCCAGTCTATCTTGGTGTTACTCTCGATCGCACTCTGTCATTTCACGAACATCTCATAAAAACTGCAGCAAAGGTGGGCGCGAGGAATAACATCATTGCAAGACTGGCCTGCTCCTCATGGGGCGCGAGCGCTTCCACACTACGATCATCATCTCTGGCATTATGCTATTCCACTGCAGAATACTGTGCCCCAGTATGGTTCCGTAGCCCCCATGCCCACTTGGTCGATTCCAAATTATATTCCTCCATGAGGATAATTTCTGGAATCATCCGTTCCACCCTGGTTCCATGGCTGCCAGTTCTTAGCAACATCGCCCCACCAGATGTTCGTCGGGAAGCGGCATCATCTAAGTTCATTTCCCACATCTACGCTCGACCGGACCTACCTGCCAATATACGCGGATATCTTCGCCCACCCTGTCCAATGCTTGACGTCTCATCACCCAATCTGGTCCCCTATGCCTACACTGAACTTCTCTGTTCCAGACTCTTGGAAACAGAGTTGGCAGTCAGCTGAGGTAAAGAACAAACACCTCATCACAGACCCCTGCAAGTGTCAACCCGGCTTTGAACTAGCACGTTATGACTGGGCCCTCCTCAATCGCTATCGAACAGGCCATGGCCGGTGCGCCGCTATGTTCCATCGCTGGGGAGCCAGAGACGACCCGAACTGCCCCTGCTCCAGACAGACTATGACCCACATAGTCAACGACTGCCACCTCTCCAGATTCAAAGGAGGTCTCGAAACTTGACATCAGGCTCAACCTGACGCTGTTGACTGGCTACGGAAGAAGGGCAAACGCTAGAAGAAGAACCAGATGCGCGACCACCCGGCCCCTCAATCTCCTCTTAACGACCATAAGCCGGAAATGGCCAGTGCTCTGGTGAAAACATACTTCCTGTGTTAGTGCCAATACTTCCTTGTTACTTTGTTGCTTTGTTATTAGTATTACCAGATCACTGCTCAGCTCTGGCTTCTGATGGTGCAGGGGATTGAACCTGGGATTTTGGAGCTTCCGGCATGAATGCCTCTTTGCATAACCAATATGCTACCTCCCCCGGCCCAATCCCTTGTTATATATAAGACTGGTTAAGTCTAATAATGATTACTTTAAGCGTTCTGCCTTTGGTTATCATGTTTACAAAATCTTTCCCTACTCTTCATAGTAGGAAAAAGTATGTCTTTTTAATTTTTTTAATTCTGCAGACAGAGCTGGGACCTCTCGGTCTTCCTGCTCCTGAGCGTTTTCATTCAGTCAGACACAGGAGGGAGACAGGGAGACATACCTTCTCCAGGTGCTGTGGCCTCCACATGTGGTACTGGGAACTAAATCTGTGCAGTGCACATGGCTAGGCATATATCTTACCCAGTGTGCTCTATCTTGAGCCCCTTAACCTTTTTTTTTTTAATTGTTATCTTTGTAGAGGTTAAAGAAAAGCCCCGAATATTGAGAACAGCCGTTAACCCAAAACCAACTGTTCCTTGTTCTGTGTAAATATTTCCACCTGTACCCACCCTGTGATAACTATAGAAAGGTGGGATGAAAAAGGTGGCCCAAACTTAAGCTTGCTAATAAAGGCTCTTGCTATTGCATGTGATTCTGGTCTTCTTTGCATGAGATCAGGACTCAAACCTCTGGGCATAGCAATCTTTATTTATTAGATAGAGATAGCCAGAAATTGGGGGGGGGGAAGAGACCTGCAGCCTTGTTTCACCACTCACAAAACTTTCCCCCTACAGGTGGGGACCAGAGGCTCGAACCTGGGTCCTTGTGCATTGTAGCACATGCACTCAACCAGGTGTGCCACCACCTGGCCCCAAGCCCCTTAACCTTTTAAAGTACATTTTGATGAGTTCTGACAAATAATGCAGTTATGTAGCTAACCTTCCAAGTTCCCTCTGATTCTCTTACCATCTCAGTTCTATTGAAACCACAGGCTAGCCTTAAGTAAGGAGAAAATTAACATATTCACGTTGATTTACTAAGAAACTAACTGCTTACTGTTCTCTAATATTTTAGTGCTCCTCCCTCCCCACGCCTGAGTTTTAAAATTCTTTTTATGAATCCATTACTTTTTTTTTTTCCTGCCTCCAGGGTTATTGCTGGGACTCTGACTGCACTACAAATCCACTGCTCCTGGAGGCTACTTTTTTTTTTTTTTTTTGCCCTTGTTGTTGTTGCTATCCTTGTTGTTGGATAGGACAGAGAGAAATCAAGAGAGGAGGGGAAAACAGAGAGGGGGAGAGAAAGATGGACACCTGCAGACCTGCTTCACTGATTGTGAAGTGAACCCCCTGCAGGTGGGGAGCTGGGGGCTCGAACCGAGATCCTTATGGTGGTCCTTGCACTTCGCACCATATGTGCTTAACCCACTGTGCTACCATCCAATCCCCAAATCCTTTACTTTTCTTACCTATCATGATATATAGGAAACACTGATTTTTATATATTTATACCTAGGCACTAAGTAGATACATAAAAACACAAGAGGGAACAATTATAGGCATAATGGCTGGCAAACTGTTAAGGTAAAAGTGATCTATAAACTTGTTTACCTGTGTAGTTATTTACCAAAACCTGAGAAATTCTTCAGACACTGAATCTATCTATATAAACATAATGAGTATATGTGTTACAACCACCTAGCCCAACACAGATATTGAGACAATGTTGAAATTAGCTAATGAATCAGTGAATGACAGTTCTGAACTGTGACCCCTCCTATTCCAGACAGCTTTCTTCTTTTCTCTTCTCTTTTTTTTCTTTCTCTTTCTCTTTTTTTTTTTTTTTGCCTCCAGGGTTATCACTGGGGCTTTGTGCCTGCACTACAAATCCACTGCTCCTAGGGGCCATCTTTTTTTTTTTTCATTGTTGTTGCTGCTGCTTTTGCTTTTGTTGATAGACAGGAGAGAAATTGAGAGAGGAGAAGACAGAGGGGGGGAGAGAAAGAGAAAGATAGACACCTGCAGACCTGCTTCACTGCTTGCTTAGCGACCCCTCTGCAGGTGGGGAGGCAGGGACTTGAACCTGGATTCTTGTGCTTCTGTGTGTGCTTAACCCAGTGTGCTACCACTCGGCCTCCCAGACAAAGCTTTCTGCATGTGTGGAGGGCTGGCGTCTTCTATACTTGGAAAGCCAAGGACTCAGGAGTTAGAGACAAAAAAAAAAAAAAAAAAAAAAAAGGCATATACAGGCATATACAAAAAAAAAAAAGGCCTGGGAAAAGCCTGTTCTGCTGTAGATATTAAAGCTTGCCTGTCCCTCTCAAGAATAGAAGTTGATTCTTGTTGGGTCCTTGCCAGTTTCTTCTCTAACTTCAAAGCAGCCAGACCCTGAGGTGACCAGGGGACAGGCAGATATAGCCTGAATTCCAGTAATTACATCATTTATTCTCATCAGCCTGGCTGCTTTAGGTCACATATATCCTCAATCGAGTTTTAATTCAGTATTTCAAAATGCCCAAATGGTAATCCTGTATTCAGCTGTGGTAAGGTCTTTCAGCCTAGCTAAACACTGTATCTGGCTTTTTGTTGTTTTTACTGCAATTATATCAGCCCAGTGCAGAAACCCTTGGTAGCCTATGCTGAACACAAGGAATGATATATGTCTTTGATTAAATTTTTTTAAATGAGCCAAGCAAAAGAGTATCAGAAAATTATTTGAGAGATTCTTTCAAGTTATGTTTGATGGCCACAAAAGTAATTAAAGAGCCTTCTGGTTAGGGGAAGATTAATGACTTTATTCTTCTTTCAAATTTTCCTTCTTTGAGAACAATTGGTAGGCTCTGTGGTAATGCAAGTGGTAAAATGAACATGCTATCTATCTCTGGTTTACTAAACATTAATGCAAAAAAAAATCACATAGGAAGGGGTCTTTACAGACAGATTCTGATTCAGATCTGGAGTAGAGAGCCCAAGATTCAGCATTTATCTATGTTCTTCTGTGATGTGACATTTGTCAATACAGAGGACTCATTTGGAGAGTAGACTTGTGGAGAAAGGGTTAGAACTAGCTTCTCACACACTTGGACAAGTATCTCACTGGACCACACAGAACAAAGGTGCGCTGGATGGTTTTTTTTTTTGTTTTTTTGGCATCTAGTGCCAATGGTAGAATCGCAGAACAGCTACAAGGTTATCAAGAGACCTGGTCAACAGCTACAGAACCCAGGCTTCCTAGTAGAGCCCGTGAGCCTGGGGAGATTCACACATGGCCACCAAATCCAGCTGGGCACTTACCTTTGTGTCATCCTGTATGGAAAATGGATAAAGGACTGCCAATTGGTGATCCACCCAAGAATACTTGAGATTGCTGAAGTATTAAGGGCAGTGCCACAGGCTTAGTCCATAAAAAGGGACTCGGCCAGACAGAAGAATAGTCAGTGGCTCCAAAGCTTGACTGACAGTGACCAGCTGCCTGCAGATGTAGGAGGGACAAACCTGCTTGGGCCTTGAGTTTGTTCTTGCTCAGAGTCTGGGCTCCAGAAAGCTTCTGAGCAAACCTTTCTGCTTCTCAAAGCTGTGCCAGCCTTAGATGCTGTCCTCCAGCTCACACTTACAGAGTCACTAATTTCCTCTATCATTGAACGAGATGAAAAGACATTTAAATATGAGACCTAAGTGCAGTTACTCTGCTCTGATCATTTACATTAGACTCCAGCCCTGTTTTGTGATGACCTTTCTTCTGGTTTTGTTCAGTTTGAGGGGAGTTCGACTTGCCATGCAGCCTAGCTCTTACCTGGTCACCTGTCTAATAGTTCCTACCAACCTATCTATACTCTAGAATGAGCTGAGAAGTAATGGCCTCTTCATCATTTTTCTTTCAACCCTGATTTTCACTAGTCTTCTTGCCTTCCTCCAATTTCTTCTGAGTTATAGACTACATGCAATAAAAAGCATATTCCTAAGCTTATAGCACAATACATTTTTAGATATGGGCCATCACCCAGTATCAAGCTATAGAATATTTCCATGGCTCCAAAAGTTCCCTTTGCATCACTTTTTTTTTTTTTTTTAAATCAATAACCATCCAACTCCTGTTAGTGGTGAGCACTGTTCTGACTATGACCACAAGGTACTTTCTTCTACATTTCATTTATTTTATTTTCAAAGTAAGATTTCTTTCTGTATATGGAAGAGAAGGCGTAAAAAGAGAGAGCCAAAGTTATCACTCTGGCATAGGTAGTGCTAGGGATAGAACTCAGGCCCTCCTGCTTGAGAGGTCAATGCTTTATCCACTATAGCCCCATATAGGTATCCCTCTCCCTTGCCAAGGGTAGGTGGTAGATTAACTAGAAAAAACCGTTAGTTTAAGGGTAGACTTCAGTTGTCCCCTCAACCCACCTTACCTTCCCTGTCCTCCATTGTTAAGCAGTTAATGGAGTTATTTCAAGTATACTCATGTGCACACTTAGTTCTCTGACAGTGACAGTGTAAAGCTGGAAACCATATAGTGCTCCTTAGACTTGGCAAGATACAGGCTTCTAAGGGTTGACTGAACCCTATCAACTTAAGGTTGCACAAAAACCAATTAGTTGAGGGCTGGGCAGTGGTGCACCAGGACAAATGCACATAGCACAAAGCAAAAGGACAGGCTCAAGGATACTGGTTCAAGCCCCTGGTCCTCTACCTGTAGGGGGTTGCTTCACAAGCGGTGCAACAGGTCTGCAGGTGTCTATCCCTCTATCTCCTCTTCCCCCCTCAATTTCTCTGTCCTATCCAATAAAATGGGAAAAAATGGCCTCCAGCAGTGGATTCGCAGTGCAGGCATCAAGCCCATGATAACCCTGGAGGCAAATATATATATATATTATTAAAAAATTACTTGTGTCCACCAGGCTCCTGAAGGCAATCTTACCTAGTTACCCACTCTAATATAATCATGATACTAGTCTGTCTCTCTCTCTCTCTACACACACACACAATCATAACACTAGTCTGTCTCTCTCTCTCTACACATACACACACATATAATCATAACACTAGTCTCTCTCTCTCTCTACACACACACACACAATCATGACACTAGTCTGTCTCTCTCTCTCCACACACACACACACACACACACACACACACACACACACAATCATGACACCAGTCTGTCTCTCTCTACACACACACACACACACACACACACTCTTACTGGTCTGAACACATTTTTCAAGAAAGATGTCTCCAAAATTAAATGCCACTGAAAAAAAGCAGGTGGGAATGTTCATTAAGGCAATCAGATCGATCAGTTCTTGAGTTACTGAATTAGTTACCCCTCTCTGTCATGGTTAGGTAATGAATTAACTACAGAAAAGTTTAGTTAACATATAGCTATAGCTAGGTAGCTATAAAGTCAACCCATTATGATGACACAGAACTCTGGTGGTGGGGATATTATGGAATTCTACCTTGACTATCTTATAATTTTGTAAATCAGTATTAAATCACCAATTAAAAAAATTTAGATCGTGGTTGTCGCCTCACTCCACCACCACATACACACACCTGTGCCCCATTATTGAACAATGCATGGCATTACTGGTTTTTTTTTTTTTTTTTGCCCCCAGGATTATTGCTGGGGCTCTGTGCCTGCACTACAAATCCACTGCTCCTGGAGGCTATTTTTTCCCCCTTTTGTTGCCCATGTTATCACTGTTATTATTATTGCTGTCATCATTGTTGGACAGGACAGAGAAATGGAGAGAGGAGGGGAAGACCAAGGAGAGAGAAAGATAGACACCTGAAGACCTGCTTCACCGCCTGTGAAGCAACCCCCTTGCAGGTGGGGAGCCAGGGGCTCGAACCCAGATGCTTATGCTGGTTCTTGAGCTTGGTGCCATGTACCCTTAACCCACTGCGTTACCGCTGGGCCCCGGGCATTACTATTATTTTTAAGACTTATTAGGAGAGAACCACAGCCTCTTTCTGGCACATGTGGCACTGAGGGCCAAACCATGTGGCACTGAGGGCCAAACTCAGGACCTCATGCTTTAAGTCAAGAGCTTTAGCCTCTGAGTCACCTTCCAGGTTGCAAATGACACTTTTTGTCCTGCAGAGTGGATTCACTGTGCTAGACACTAAACCCTTGATAACCCTGATGGCAATGGGGGAAAAAAAAAAAAAAGGATGAAAATTTGGGGGATTTGAATGATTCTGATTTCTTTTAACCTCATATTTAGAAATAATAAGGGCTGTTTAAAATAACTTATGCAGGTGCCATTTATATTAGGTTACTGGAAAAGCCATGGCTGGCATATTTTTGCATGGGAAAAAAAATACATCATGACTTTTCCAGCAATCCGGTAATTTCTAATCACAATACTGGGTTCACATTACAGTCTCTTGGTTCATAAGGGCATTTTACTGTTACTGGTGTGTCCTGGCTCTTACACCCAAGATCTATCAGTTGTCTCCTGGAAACCAGGTGTGTTATGTATTTCTATGTAAACTCCAAAACCTAGATTGTTCTCATTTTCAAACAGCCTCACTGAAAAAAAAAAATATATATATATATATACAAAACATTTAAAGAATATATATTAAATATATATTACATTGGAGAACTCAGCAAAAGATACTTGCAAGTGATATTTTGTAGAAAGGCAGCCCTGACTTCATTTCCTCCGAATTCACAATTGTCAGGTTGCACAAGCTCACTGCACACTCCGCCTTGGCTGGATCTACAAGGCCATTGTCAACAGCTCATACTAGAGGAGTATATAGGGGACTTGGGGCTCAAATTCTAATCCAGGCTTACAATTAGGACAGCACTTTTAATCCCCAGGATTGTTTTCTCATGCATAAAATTATTTGGATGTCATCTCTGAGCCCCGCCTCCCTTCCCTGCTCCTACTATCCTCATACAAAGTTAAGTCTTTAAGAACAGTTGACTTCACCGTTTTCAGCCGATCTTGGATGGACCTTGAAAAATTCATGTTGAGTGAAATAAGTCAGAAACAGAAGGATGAATATGGGATGATCTCACTCTCAGGCAGAAGTTGAAAAACAAGATCAGAAGAGAAAACACAAGTAGAACCTGAACTGGAATTGGCGTATTGCACCAAAGTAAAAGACTCTGGGGTGGGTGGGGTGGGGGTGGGGGAGAGAATACAGGTCCAAGACGGATGACAGAGGACCTAGGGTGGGTTGCATTGTTATATGGAAAACTGAGAAATGTTATACATGTATAAACCATTGTATTTACTGTCGAATGTAAAGCATAATACCCAATAAAGAAATTAAAAAGAAAACTACACACACACATATATATAAAAAGTAAGTCTTTAAACTGGACACTGGAATGAAAGGCAAATGCTATATTCTACAACTGCTGTTCTCTCTTTCTGGATCATTACACAAGCTCTCTAACCTGCAACAGCTGAGAATGAAGGCTACATTTTTATCAGGAGCTTGCTTGCTGCAGAGTTATCCACACAAATGTTCCGTGGCTTAAATTAACAGACCATCTTTTTAAATGTCTGGTATTTTAGATACTCGCGTCTTTTTTATTTTTTGTTAGATGAGACTAGTCTTTTAGTTAAGTCCCTCATCTTGACTAGATCCCTAGGAAAATCATGCCAAATCAAAGGTTTCTGCGTTGAAGCCTATAGACTAAATCTTGTTTATTTAGGAGCCCACCTTAAAAATAACTACTGTATTAGTTTCCTAGGCCTACTGGAACAAAGTACTACAGACTGCTTGGTTTAAGCAATGCTTATTTATTTTCTTACTGTTTTAGAGGTTAGAAGTCAAGAGAGCAAGGTGTTGATAGCTGGTTTCTTCTGTATCTTCACAGTCTTCTTTCATTATTCCAGTGGCCAAATCTTTAAAAAATGATCTGCCCGGTAGGGTGCCTCTACCTGGTGTATTAGGATTTACTGAAAACCGTTTAGAAAGATTTCAACAACTTCCAGTGAGAAAGATAACAGTCAAGCCTGGATGTCCAGGGAAGTTCAATTCAGAAACAAATGTAGGGATTCATTTCATCACCGGAAACGACACTTGTTTTCTTGGATAGCACTTTGTCAGTCGATGCAAACGATCCCTTGAGTTTTCACTCATCCAGATCAAAACCTTTTGCTTCTCCACAAGAACCTGTAAAGCATCCAAAAGCACCCCAAAAGCACCCCAGACCAAAGCACCTGAGACAACTGGGATGTTCGCTATGAATACATCTTTATTTCACATATAGCACAATCCAGCAAAGGCAGACAAGTACTCTACCAGATCTATGATTGATTCCCTCTTATATCCATTACTGAAAACCTGACATACAATTTCGCCAAAAATCACATAAAACATCTCTAGAGAACCTGACTTAATTATCCCCCCCAAACAGATTTCCACTTTATTACGCCTGGCTGGGGAACACAACGCAAACCTGAGAACAATTTTCACCAGTGAGGGAGGCAACGCTTGCACTCAAGTATAAAAGATCGACTCTCAGGGGCCGTGAGCCTAACCTGATTGTCATCACCCACCCAGAACTCCAAGAGGAAACCAAGGACATGGTGGAAAATACACTCTTCCTAGAAATCTAGTCCCACAGCCTGTGGGAACAAGAGTTCAGAATACCAGATAGGCAACCCCACAGAGCAGAGGGGTCCTGTTAATGTTGGGAAAATGCACTGACTCTGCCTGTCCACCAACTGAGTTCTACTCCATGGGCTGGCTTCACATGAACTTGGTCTTTGGATCTCACAGCAATCATCTGGGAGAATCTGACTGCAATCTGTACATTTCTAAGCGCTATCTTGGTTAACACAAGGGTAACATGCCCTGTGCAAAATATAGGCCGTTCTTAAGATATGAAAGTAGTCTGCATATACTAATGAGTGTGTGAGTGTGTGTGTGTTGGCTCCTATGGGAGGCAAAGTTTCCTTTCTCTTTCGCAAGAGAATGAGGTGCCCAGCAATACTGCTCTGACTACTTGTTTTTCCTGTGTTCCCTCATGTGCGCAGCAATTTTACCAGCTATTTCTCCTTTCTTCTTGTTCTGGCCAAAATAATCGAGAAACCCACCATCTGGTCCAATCAAGTACATTACTATTGTATGATCCACCTGCATAGAAAAGCGGGGGGGGGGGGGGGAGGGATAACATGAAGGTTAGCAAAATGAACTGTTTATTTTACTGAATAAATGCTTCAGGACATAATAATTCACACATTAATGCTTAAATTATTTTTGGTATGGCTTATGCCTTTTATATTAAAATACTGACACGTTATCTAAACTCTTGCATTCCTGAGATTTGCACTAACTGATGCTTGAAACATTACCCAGATTTTCTTTAAGAGTACTTTTCTCTTTTTCAAATTTTATTTATTTATTCACTGAACAGAGACAAGAGAAGTAGAGAAGGGAGGGGGAGATAAGAGAAGGAAAGAGACAGAGAGTCCCCTGTGGTCTTGCTTCACTCATGAAACTTTCTTCCTGCAGGTGGGGACCACGGGGCTTGAACCTGGGTCCTTGCGCCTAACCAGGTGCGCTACCACCTGGCCCCCATTACCCAGAATCTCAAGTTTGGTTCAACCCTTAGCATACAGTCACAATCTGCAAAAAAAGAATCTACTTCTGTGAAATGGCTGCTGCTGGGCTTCATTCACAGTCAAAGCTGGTGGAACAGCAAGGCTTCTTCAAAATGGTACATTTATCAGTGTATTTCATCTGACCTGTAACCATATAACATGTTCTTGGGATCTATTTTTAGGAAGAACTGGTTTTCATTCATTGCTATCTCAATTCTTTACATTTTATGAAAAGAAGCCAAAAAAAAATAATAAATAATGGGGTGGTGGCATACCTGGCCGAGCGCACATGTTACAGTATGCAAGGACCTGGGTTCGAGCCCC
This sequence comes from Erinaceus europaeus, assembly GCF_950295315.1. Classification (NCBI taxonomy): domain Eukaryota; kingdom Metazoa; phylum Chordata; class Mammalia; order Eulipotyphla; family Erinaceidae; genus Erinaceus; species Erinaceus europaeus. The sequence continues at coordinate 89,003,875 of NC_080173.1, forward strand.
CGGTCCCCACCTGCAGGGGGAAAGCTTCACAAGTGGTGAAGCAGGGCTGCAGGTGTCTCTCTGTCTCTCTCCCTCTCTATCACCCCCTTCCCTCTTGATTTCTGGCTGTCTCTATCCAATAAATAAAGATAATAAAAAATATATAATTTTTAAAAAAAAAATCTGACTATAATTTATAAATTCTGATACAATTTAGTACCTGGTATTAGTGATTTAAATGAAAACAAGTGTCGTTCCACCCGCACCCCCACACCCTCACCTACCCAAGAAATGTTTATATATAACACTGCACAATCCTAGCTGGCGCAGATCATGTGTGAACGACTCCGGACTCATAAACATCCCTAAGTATTACATCTCAAGGGGTTAGCTTCAGTCCATTAGCAAATCCTTAAGATGGCCCTGTGTTTAGATGAGCTAACAACTTTATTTATATACTTCCACAGAAGTCAATTTTAACTGAGCAGAAGACTTGGCACTTTCACTCCTAAGAGTTTATTGCACTTTTGACTGCTATTTGGCAAGACAAAAAGAGACTGGAATATTATCGCAAATACCTAGATGGAGACATCCCTACAAATATCCTTCAGCATGCACTGTGCATCTGTGAGGTAATTACTTTTTTTATATAAGCACATTCACAAAGCTATAGCAAATGGAAAGGGTGATTTGCCTCATGCTCACATAAAGCATGGAAACACACAAAGAGCACAGCTGCTGATCCCATGTGTCTTGGAAAAAATGTATTGCGGGAATAGAACAAGGGGGTCTACATTTCTTTCCATATTTGAGGAGCACGCCACAACTGATTTGCCAGCTCTCTTTATGCCCCACTCCATAGTTTATACCACTCTTTTCTTCCTCTTCTCTACCTTAAACTGTATAAAATCGTTTTAATATCAATTCCTTTCTAATACAGTAATAAAATATTGTTGTATATCCACTTGTTAGACTCCCAATGATCAAGTCTCAGTGCTCATCTGGATTGCTGGCAAATTAATCATATTTCTAATATAGACGTTCTTATAATTCCTAGTCTTGAACAAACATTTACTGGTATGCTTTTTCACTCAGGAGACAGGGATCCTAATACTTTGCAAACAATAAAATAGGCCTGAGAGGGTCAGCTGTATAATTAGCAAGTGTCAGAACTAAGCTGGGAAGCTGTATTACTTCTATTTAAAAAATAATTTCTGGGTGGGGGAAGATAGTATAATGGTTATGCAAACAGACTCTCATGCCTGAGGCTCCCAGGTCCCAGGTTCAATGCCCCCACACCACCATAAGCCAGAGCTGAGCAGTGTTCTGGGGAGGGAAACAAACAAAAAAAATTCAATGTTTCACATCACCATGTTGCTCCTATCTCTAGTGAAATCTTACTGGAGAGTGGCAAGTTTTTCTAGTATGCAATGTGGGGATTTTTTTTTTTTTTTTTGAAAGATTTATTTATGAGAGACAGAAAGGGAGAAAGAGAATCACTCTGGCACAAACAGTGCTGAGACTCAAACTCTGGACTCTATACCTGGGTTTGTGACACTCCTGGGCCACTGCATGTACACAGATATATATTTTTAAAAGCTTCATTTTCTTTATATGGAATAAAAGAGTTTTGAGAGAGAAAGAGAAGCCAGACCACTACTCTGGTACGTGTGATGTTAGGGATCACACCAGGAACCTCAGATACTCAAGTTCTACCAGATGACCTCTTTTCCTGCCCTTAACCCTTTATATTTTTTAAAAAGGTAATACATACACATAAAAAATGAACAGAAGAATACACATGCTACTAAAGTTTTCTGGTCTTTGTAGACTCTCAAAGTTTCTCAGTGCTCTCCCTCAGAGACAACCAGTGCCACCAGTTTCCTTTACATTCTTCTAAAAGATTCTTAACATTTCTTTTTTTTTGTTTTGGGGGGGTCCAATGGGCACGTCACCTGGTGAGCCATCTCCCAACCCTTCTTTGCATTTATTAATGTGAATATATATACACACACACACATGTACTTTTTTATACAGAAATATTATATACTATACTTTTTTTTTTTCATTCAACCGTGGACACTGTTCTGTGGCCTCTTAAAAACTAGTAGTCATGGTCCAGGAAGTGGCACAGTCGATAAAGCAGTATGAGGTCCTGAGTTCAATCCCTGGCAGCATATGTACCAGAGTGATGCCTGGTTCTTTCTCTCTCTCCTCCTGTCTTTCTCATGAATAAATAAATACAATCTTAAAAATGATGAGCCTGTGGTGTATTGCACCAAAGAAAAGGCCTCAGGGGAAGCGGGGGAGGGGAGGTTGCTTTCAGGTCCTAGTGCATGATGGTTGGAGATCTAGGCTAGGGTGAGAGTGTTTTGCAGAAAACTGAGAACTTTTACATATGTGTCAATAACTGTACTTACTGTGAACCATTAATCCTCCCCCAATATAATTTATTTTTAATTGGGAGCTTAGTTTTCGGTTTTTTTCTTTCCTCTTACATTTTTTTTTCATTAAAAAAAGACTTTCTACCTATTTATTTGACAGAGAGAAAAAGAGAGGGAAAGGGAAGATAAACAGATAGAAAGAAATAAAAACAGATATACCTGCAGCACTGTTTCACTTGTAAAACTTTCTAACCTATTGTTTGGGGTTAGGGGCTTGAATCTGGGTTCTTGCACATGGTAACATGTGCACTCAACCAGGTGTGCCACCACCTGGTCCCTCCTCTTATTTATTTTTTCTTTACAATGAATGCTATAAGATAAATTCCAAAAGACAAAAAAAAAAAAAAAAAAGTAGTAATCTAAAAAATAATCTCTTGCACCAAAGTAAAAGACTCTGGGGTGGGTAGAATACAGATCCAAGAAGGATGACAGAGGATCTAGTGGGGGTTGTATTGTTATATGGAAAACTGGGAAATATTATGCATGTACAAACTATTTTATTTACTGTTGAATGTAAAACATTAATTCCCCAATAAAGAAATTAAATAAAAAAAAAGATTAGTCCTGATCTTGATCCCTGGTACATGCCAGAGTGATGCTCTGGTTCTCTATCTCATACTTATAAACAAAAATATTTGGCTAGGGAGACAGCATTATGATTCTGCAAAAGGTTTCAAACCTGAGGCTCTGAGGTCCCAGGTTCAGTTCCTAGCACCATCAGAAGCCAGAGCTGAGAAGTGCTCCGGTTTCTGTTTCCCTTTGCATCTGTCTTTCAATTAAACAAATAAATATTAAAAAAAAAAAAATAGGCCCCACACTTATGGACATCTAATCTTTGACAAAGGTGCCCAGACTATTAAATGGGGAAAGCAGAGTCTCTTCAACAAATGGTGTTGGGAAAAATGGGTTGAAACATGCAGAAGAATGAAACAGAATCACTGTATTTCACCAAATACAAAAGTAAATTCCAAGTGGATCAAGGTCTTGGATGTTAGACCAGAAACTATCAGATACTTAGAAGAAAATATTGGCAGAACTCTTTTTTCGAATAAATTTTAAAGACATCTTCAATGAAACGAATCCAATTACAAAGAAGACTAAGGCAAGTATAAACCTATGGGACTACATCAAATTAAAAAGCTTCTGCACAAAAGAAACCACTACCCAAACCAAGAGACCCCTCACAGAATGGGAGAAGATCTTTACATGCCATACATCAGATAAGAGTTTAATAACCAACATATATAAAGAGCTTGCCAGACTCAACAACAAGACAACAAATAACCCCACCCAAAAATGGGGGGAGGATTTGGACAGAATATTCACCACAGAAGAGATCCAAAAGGCCGAGAAACACATGAAAAAATGCTCCAAGTCTCTGATTGTCAGAGAAATGCAAATAAAAACAACGAGTTATCACTTCACTCCTGTGAGAATGTCATACATCAGAAAAGGTAACAGCAGCAAATGCTGGAGAAGGTGTGGGGTCAAAGGAACCCTCCTACACTGCTGGTGGGAATGTCAATTGGTCCAACCTCTGTGGAGAACAGTCTGGAGAACTCTCAGAAGGCTAGAAATGGACCTACCCTATGATCCTGCAATTCCTCTCCTGGGGATATATCCTAAGGAACCCAACACATCCATCCAAAAAGATCTGCGTACACATATGTTCTTGGTAGCACAATTTGTAATAGCTAAAACCTGGAAGCAACCCAGGTGTCCAACAACAGCTGAGCAAGTTGTGGTATATATACACAATGGAATACTACTTAGCCGTAAAAAAAAAATGGCGACTTCACCGTTTTCAGCCGATCTTGGATGGACCCTGAACAATTCATGTTAAGTGAAATAAGTCAGAAACAGAAGGATGAATATGGGCACTCTCAGGCAGAAGTTGAAAAACAAGATCAGAAAAGAAAACACAAGTAGAACCTGAAGTGGAATTGGCGTATCGCACCAAAGTAAAAGACTCTGGGGTGGGTGGGTAGGGAGAATACAGGTCCATGAAGGATGACAGAGGACCTAGTGGGGGTTGTATTGTTATATGGGAAACTGGGGAATGTTATGCATGTACAAACTATTGTATTTACTGTTGAACGTAAAACATTAATTCCCCAATAAAGAAATAATAATCCCACTTTAGTGTTAATAGATACTGACAAAATGCCCTCTAAAGATACATCAATTTACTTCCTATTAGCAGTGCATATAAGCACTCAATGTTCCAAATTCATTCTAATAGTAATTTCCTCTTTTCCCAGATAAAGTTGTGGCAGTGTTTCAATTTTTTTTTTTTATTTTGTAGTATATGTCTCAAATTTTTACTTAATGTTTCTCCCCTACCAATCCTACTCATTACCAAACAAAAATGAGATAAAGTGTATGAAAAAGATGCTTGACTGGTAGTGTTTCAATTTTTATCTTTGTTTATCTAACACATGAAAAAATGACATCAGCATACAAATCATATTTATTTAATTATTATTATTTTTATCAGAGCACTGCTCAGCTCTGGCTTATGGTGGTGTGTGGGACTGAACCTGGAACTTTGGAGCCTCAGGCATGGGAGTCTCTTTGCATAACCACTATGCTATCTACCCCCTCTTCCATATTTCTCTTATTATGAGCAAAACTGTTGTATGCTTTACATTGGGTTGTTCTAGCTCTCACCCTGCCAAGAAAATTGGTTCAGTCCTGCTAGTTTCGCAGGCCCACTTGTCCCTGCCCCAAGGAACCCCGAGAGAGTTCCAGAGTTCGAGAGTGCTTGGCGCCGCTGCGGGGGAAAGAGGCAACAGAGTTCTGTTTGGGTTAGTTTATGAATCGTTGTTCCTGAATAAAGAAATACAGCTTCCCTGCCCAGCCATATGTCTCTGGTCATCTGTTACCCGCCTGTGAAGCTAGCCCGGCCAGCTAGAGCCTCCGAATTTTAACAACAAATAGCACCCACATGGACCTGACCTGCACATCTCTCAGATAAGTAAAGACAATTTGGCTACCTATGTACTATGGCCTTCTCTTCTGCTTGTGAAGAGATCTCCAAAGGCCTCTGCTCTTTCTTCACGAGACTGTTTTGCTGTTTCTGGAACATTTATCTCTGGACCACTCCGTGGTTTCCACTCGCTCGGGCGCACTCAGAACAGCCAGCGGAGTCGGGAAGAGCCAGTGGGCAAGAGTTGAGGCGCGGAGCTGCCTTTTCCACCTGGTGGAGCAGCCAGCCAGCTGGCTGCACCCAGACAACCCCGCGCACCGTGCCCGCAGCCCACAGGAGGCTGACACCAGCACACAGGAGCCCAATGCCAACACGCTAGAGCCCGATGCCAACACGGAGGAGCCCAATGCCAGCACGCAGGAGCCCAATGCCAGCACGCAGGCCAGCCCACAGGAGCCGGCTCTCCACCACGTGGCACAGGGCACTGGACGCATGATGCCTCCACGCTGCTCGGCCACTACGAGCAGGACAGCAGACATGGCAGGGCCATGGGGCAGGGCCGTGGCAGCCTATCATGGCCGCACCCCTGGGCACCTCGGCCCACGCCTTCTACAAGGCTGGCCCGCCCGCCCTCGTGCTATGAATTCTGGAACGATCCTGGACCTCCCGGACCCCCAGGCTCCCTACCGAAACTGGGCACACTGGCCGAGATCCTCAGCTCCGGTCTGAAGGCAGACAAGCTAGAGTACGCAGAGATTCGTGCAGAGATCGCAACCTGCAATTCCTTGAAGTGGAGCTGCGTGGGAGGCCACCTCTGGATGGTGACCCCCCCCCAACAACTAAGACAGTACATATCTAAATTTGTGTTTAAAATGACATGTCTTCGTAACAAAGGTTTCTCTCCTTGTGTATTAATGACCATGTTTATGTGTCTGTTTAAAGTTTGGTAAACAGTAACTTTAAGGCTAAATTCTTACTAGGCAAAGTTAAATGAAAAAGGTTTTCAACGTAATTCTCATAAAGATAAAATTAACTTACATTTAAAGTCTGAGATAAAAATTAGTTAACAATATATTTTAACTAAGTTGGTCTAAACAAAACCTGCACACACCTAGGGTGTGTCTCCATCTTGAATGGGTGTAACAAAAGGTTAAATAGACTTGTTGATATGTACAACTCTCCATTACCTTCTCTATTAGAAATGGTAGATTACACAATGGCTATGCTAATTATTCTCATGCCTGAGGTTTTCTTTCCTGCGCACACCTAGGGTGTGTGTCCATCTTGAATGGGTGTAACAAAAGGTTAAAAAGACGTTGTTGATATGTAAAAGTCTCAAATTCCTTCTCTATTAGAAATTTTAGATTGTGCTGTGGTTATGCTAATAACAAGTTTTGTTTCATAGTAAGTAAATTGCAGCCAGCTGCCTTTGGGACTCTAGGCCATTCCCCACCCCCATACAAATGCCTGTCGAGGCAAGTATGCCTCCCAGAGGCAAGAAATGTTTTTTTTTTAAGCTGATAAAAGTTTTGGCCACAGAGGCAAAAAAAATGGCCCCCTCAGGCCTTCCCTTGGCAGCACACTGGTTCTTGTTACTTGCTTACATGTTTCTCCATGTTTGTGCCAGTTTCTTTTTAAAGAAATGCCTGTATGATAGAGGTTTCTGTTCACCCCACACCCCTAATACTGTGGTCATTTAGTTAAAAAGAAAAGGGGGAATTGTTGTATGCTTTACATTGGGTTGTTCTAGCTCTCCCCCTGCCAAGAAAATTGGTTCAGTGCTGCTAGTTTCGCGGGCCCGCTTGTCCCCGCCCCAAGAAACCCTGAGAGAGTTCCAGAGTTCCAGAGTTCGAGAGTGCTTGGCGCCGCTGCGGGGAAAAGAGGCAACAGAGTTCTGTTTGGTGATTAGTTTGGGTTAGTTTATGAATCGTTGTTCCTGAATAAAGAAATACAGCTTCCCTGCCCAGCCATATGTCTCTGGTCGTCTCTGTTACCCGCCCATGAAGCTAGCCCGGCCAGCTAAAGCCTCCGAATGTTAACAACAGTTTATCTAACACATGAAAAAATGACATCAGCATACAAATCATATTTATTTAATTATTATTATTTTTATCAGAGCTCTGCTCAGCTCTGGCTTATGGTGGTGTGTGGGACTGAACCTGGAACTTTGGAGCCTCAGGCATGGGAGTCTCTTTGCATAACCACTATGCTATCTACCCCCTCTTCCATATTTCTCTTATTATGAGCAAAACCAACAGGATTTTTCTGTCATGCACTTGTGCATGTGTGCTGGTAACCAGGGCCTTGCAAACATGTCACTTTATTATCCTTGGGCCAACTTCTTTTCATTCAGATTGAGAGATGGAAAAATCAAGAAACACCACGGGACTGAAGCTTCTCTCAGTGCCTGGGTACCTTCCATGTCATGCTGGGACTTGAACTTGGGCTGTGCGCATGGCAAAGCATGTGCCAGTCAACAAGTTATCTCCCCAGTCCTTGTGTTTGTTCTTAAAGCATTTGCTAATCAATACTAACAGAAGGCTATAGGAGTGTACACACACACACACACACACACACACGAAATTCAGATTGCAATAGAATCCTAAATGCTTCACAAGTCGTGTTCACTTATACTGTCAATACTAGCCTGAAGGCTTGCCAGCATTCAAAGCTTCTGGTGCTATTATGTGAGATTAAGAAAAACCTATACCACCAATGTCTAGACCTTTAAAGCACTTGCGTACGCTACAGGTCCTTGAACCAGGTTTCACCTACATACCATCTTGTGAAGGGACAGAAAGCACACTAACAAAGCACCTTAGAAGTAGGAGAGTGTCTCCCTCTATTGGCTGATTTAGCAAATGAATCTGGGACATACTCTAGGTAACCCATGAAGGCTCCACAAGTCTTTAAACATTTTCTTTTTTTTTTTTTAAGATTACAAAAACTTAACTCCCATACTCCGAATTATCTATATAACTGCCTGATCATTAGAACTCACTGCCCAAACCTGCTTATGAAAATAAAGACAGGTCTTCAAAAGAACTGAATAGGAGCCAGGCGGTGGTGCACCAGGTTAAGTGCACACACTACAATGTGCAAGGCCTCGGGTTCAATTTTTTAAAAATATATTTTATTTATTTTCCCTTTTGTTGCCTTTTTAAAAAACTGTTGTTGTAGTTATTATTGTTGTTATTGATGTCATCGTTGTTAGATAAGATAGAGAGAAATGGAGAGAGGAGGGGAAGACAGAGAGGGGGAGAGAAAGATAAGACACCTGCAGACCGGTTTCACCACCTGTGAAGCGACTCCCCTGCAGGTGGAGAGCTGGGGGACCAGAACCAGGATCATACGCCAGTCCTTGCACTTCACGAGGCCTCGGGTTCAAGGCCCTGGTCCCTACCTGCAGGGGGAAAGCTTCACAAGTGATGAAGCAGATCTGCAGGTGTCTCTCTGTCTCCCTATCTCCCTTCCCTCTCAATTTCTGTCTCTTACAATAATAAATAAAAAAGAAAAAAGAGCTGAATACCTACTTATTGCCACTGAAAAAGTATATAGACACACCTAACTGTAATGCCTATCTATACTTGAAATGACAGTAAACCTTACAGAAAAGCTACTTTCTGGGCTGGGAAGATAGCATAATGGCTATACAAAAGATCTTCATGCCTAAAGCTCTGAGGTCCCAGGTTCAATCCCCAAGCACTACCATAAGCCAGAGCTGAGGAGTGCTGGTCTTTCACTAATAAATAAATAAATAAATAAATAAATAAATAAATAAATAAATAAATATAGATAGACACCTGCAGACCTGCTTCATTGCCTGTGAAGTGACTCCCCTGCAAGTGGGGAGCCGGGGGCTCGAACCAGGATCCTTAAGCAGATCCTTGCGCTTTGTACCACCTGCACTTAACCTGCTGCACTACCAACATCAGGTTTTCTTTCATCTTTGATGTCACTCCTCAGCTACAGCTGTATAAATGTCTGGGTCTGGGAGCTGTCCTATGGGTTGAAACCAGAGCATTTACTTACTATGTAGTCCTCATCTTCATCCTTGGGGCCAGGACTATAATACACTCGGTATGCTCGGGCTACTTGATCAATTGCTTCTTTTGTACCAGTCAAGCCAATCAGTTTGGGAGAAAAGTCTTTAGAGGGGAAGAGATACAGCAAAAATTGATCAACAATACAAGCATTTCTACTTTAAAAAAGCATCGTTATTGGTACTGAATATAAATATCAAGTTGCACTATTGACATTTTCTTCCTGTCACAAAGTTAATTTCCTCATGATTTGAAGAGAAAGATTCAGAGGACAAATGAAAATCTTCTTTGTAACACATAGGTCACATTCACCAGACAAACTGTATTCCATGTCATGAAACACACCGACACTACCCTACATGGCTGGTAGGAATGTAAATCGGTCCAACTCCTGTGGAAAAGTCTGGAGACTTAACAAAATGCTAGATATGCACCTACCCTATGGCCCAGCAATTCTTTTCCTAGGGATATACTGAAAGAAACCAAGATGCCCGATCTGAAGCGAGCTGTGCACATCTATGTTCACAGCTGCTGGGGATGAAGGGTGTTTTTAATAGCTTAGCTGTGATGGTTTCACAAATGTATATGCATGACAAAGGCAACAAACTGTATACTTGATTTGTTTTTGACCAGAGCACTGTTCAGCTCTGGTTTATGGTGGCACAGGGGACTGAACCTGTGACTTAGGAGCCTCAGGCATGAGTCTATAATTGTATACTTTAAACATAACACTTTTTTAAAAAATATATCAAAATAATCTCCATATAGCTGCTGAATAAAATTTTAAAAGTCCCTCAGAGGGAATTGGGCGGCAGCGCACATGGTGCAAAGCTCAAGGATTGGCGGAAGGACCCCGGTTTGAGGCCCCGGCTCCCCACCTGCAGGGGAGTTGCTTCACAGGCGGTGAAGCAGGTCTGCAAGTGTTTATCTCTCTCCCATCTCTGTCTTCCCCTCCTCTCTCCATTTCTCTCTGTCTTATCTAACAACAACATCAATAAGAACAAGAACAATAATAACTACAGCAATAAAAGAAAAAAAGTTAATAAAATTTAAAAAATAAAATAAAATAATACATAAATACAATTTAAAAAACCACATTTAAAAAACCCCAAGTTTAAGTGGACAGCTGGTGGCACACCTGGTTGAGTGCACATACATTTAGCGATCAAGGACCCAGGTAGAAGCCCTGATTCCTACCTGTGGGTGGGGGGGGAACTTCACTAATGGTGAAGTGGCATTGTGGGAGTGTCTCTCTCTCTCTCTCTTCCTATGTCTACCTTCCCCTCTTGATTTTTCTGTCTCTCTCAAATTAAATTAAAAATTTCAAAAACCTTATTTAATAGAATAAACATTAGAATTATAGTTTTACAAAGTTATGATTAGTTCTGGCATGAAAGTCTTTTGCATGACCATTCTGCTCTTGCAGGATATGAGCCGGGATCTGGCTCCATGTGTGTCCCTCCTGAAGCTGTGTGCTCGGCTGAAGAGGCTGGCCTTCCCCGAACAGAGAGGAACAAGACGGCCCAGTCTTCGGCTGAGGGTATGCGAGTAGCTGTGCTGCCCTGCTAGAACCTCCAGACAAGCTCTCAAGGTCCATTATGCTCTCTCCCCCACCAGAATATCAGAATTTTTATTTATTTATCTTTTAAATTTATTTATTCCCTTTTGTTGCCCTTGTTTTTTTATTGTAGTTATTATTGTTGTTGTTATTGATATCGTCATCGTTGGATAGGGCAGAGAGAAATAGAGAGAGGAGGGGAAGACAGAGAGGGGGAGAGAAAGACAGACACCTGCAGACCTGCTTCACCGCCTGTGAAGCGACTCCCCTGCAGTGGGGAGCCGGGGGCTGGAACCCGGATCCTTATGCCGGTCGTTGCGCTTTACCAATAGGCGCACTTAACCTGATGCGCTGCTGCGCGACTCCTAGAGTTCCCGAGTTTTAAGCAATCACATTTGAGATGTGATACATCACGTAAAAATAACAAAACAAAATCAGTCTGATGAGATTGTTTTCATCATTTTTTTTTATTAGATGAAAGAATCTGAATTTAGAGCAATTAAGCAACTTGCTCAAAACCAGATGAATTCAAGTATATCCTCCCAATATCTTTAAAAAGTACCTTCTAGGGCTTTGCCATGTACATGACCCAAGTGCGAGACTGGCCCCACCGCATTGTTATAGCTCTTTCTCTGCCTACCTTTATCTAAAAACCTAAGCAAAACAAGCAAACAAATAAAAAAAAAAAAAAAGGAAACAACAACAAAATACCTTCTAATAGATTTTACCCTTTATGTTAAGATGTTCAAGTTGACATTCCCATTTATAGTTAAAAGTATATTTCTATCACAAATATTTGGATTTATAAAATACAGACCGCCAAAAAAAATAGACTACCAATTCAAAATGTGCTTTTATTTAACACCTTATTTTTTATCTCCTAATGTATATACATATAGAGTATCTTAATTTACAAAGGAGAAAATGAGGTACAGGGTTGGAATTAGAAGCAATGTGCCTTTTCTCAAATCAAGGCTCTGTTAACCTTGTATGAAGGCTACATTCTTTTTTTTTTTTTTTTTGCCTCCAGGGTTATTGCTGGACTTAGAATCCATTGCTCCTGGAGACTATTTTTGCCATTTTGCACTGTTGCCCTTGTTGTGCTTCTTATAGTTGTTATTGTTGTCATAGCTGCTGTTGTTGTTGGATAGGACAGAGAGAAATGGAGAGAGGAGGGGAAGACAGAGAGAAGGAGAGAAAGATAGACACCTGCAGACCTGCTTCACAGCTTGTGAGGCGACCTCCTGCAGGTGGGGAGTCGGGGGCTCGAACCATGATTCTTGCGCCAGCCCTTGTGCTTTACATCATGTGTACTTAACCCGCTGCGCTACCGCCCAGCTCCCAGAAGGCTACATTCTTAAAAGGAGCACTGTACTAGGAACTAAGGGGTCTATATATATTTATTCAATAGCCACAGTCATAGCATGACCCTCATTTTTAAAATTCACCTGTTAAACTGCTCATACTCCCCGTTTCACAAAGTATTGCTGAAATGACTTATCCATCTAAAGCTACATGAAATAAATATGAAGCATCACTAATAAATCATACCTTTCACATAATTTGCGATGGCTTCTTTTGTGTCCCTCTCCGGGTCAATAGTGATGAAAAGTGGAGTTAAGTTTGGCAGAGTTGAGCAGCTGTCTGAAAGAAAGTTCTCATTAGGCCATATTCATCCTCTAAAAGGGAAAAGATGAAGTAAGCCGGAATAAGTGTAGTTGAGTGCTACTACCATCATTCAACTTTTTTGTCTGTTTTGCTAGGGACAGAGAGGTAGAGAGAGAAACAGAGACACAGAGAGAGACAGAGACCACAGCATCAAAGCATAAATGCCGTGGGGGCCGGGCCTGCAGGACAAGTGTTCAGGAAACAGAGAGGCACAGAAGATGAGAAAGCCTCTAGCTGGAGAAGATCCATGTATACTTTGTGGCAGAATCAGCTCTCCATTTTAACCTAGTACTGCCACAGTGTCTCCTCATCTAAATCTATCCAATCCAACGCTTACAGCCCCTCCTCCTATACTGTTCCATAATTCCAGGCTCAGAAAGACCATACTTTCTTGCTGGTACTGATTAACTGTCATGAACTGCGTATCACCAGTGTCAGTGACGGAAGACAATGCCAAGGGGCACAAATAATTAAAGGACAGGCCACACGTTGGACATCTTAAAGCAAACAAACACTAGCTAGCGCTTATCATCCTCTAAACAAGTTAACTTTGGAGGAGAATAAACAGGAATCAGAGCAATATACAGGTCCAGAGATGAGAATTCATGTTCCCGCAAACCAAATAATCACAACACTCTGCCCAACAGCAATACAAGAATATGAAAAGCTTAGTGGCATTAAGTATAAACATTAACTTTCTATAGTAGTCCTGGCTTGCTTACCTATTTCATCCACAACTTGAATCATCTTTTCAAGTTCTTCTGGGCAGATGTCAGGGCAGTGAGTGAAACCAAAATATATCAAAACCCACTGACCCAGGTAGTCTTGATCAGTTTTGGGATCTCCAAGATGAGTTATAAGGGAAAATGGTCCCCCAAGTAAAGGCCTCCCGATGCTTCGCTGCCTTTGCTTCTCCAGATCTTAGACAAAAACACACACCAAAAAAAGAAAGAAAAATAAAGTCAACTGAACCACAGTTACGTAATGCCTGATACATGATCTCGACTAAACTAGTGATTGCAGAATTATAGGGACACAACATATGGAAGACATAATTTGTTTCTTAAAAAAAGCTTAAAGGAATCTTTCAGAGCCAGGTGGTAGCCCAGCTAACTGAGCACACATGTTATAATAATGTACAAGGACCCAGGTTCAAGTCCCTGGTCCCCAAATGCAGGGAAACGCTGTGTGAGCAGTAAGGCAGTGTGCTGCAGGTCTCTTTTTCTCTTCTCTCCCCCTTCCGCCTCAATTTCTCTCTGCCTCTATCTAATCAATAAATGAGTAAATATTTTTAAACATGATAAAAAATCATTTAAAGAATTTTAATAAAAGTAAACATAAAAACAATGCAAATCAAAATACTTTAGTATATAGTAAGCAAAATTAAAATGATAGAAATATTTCTTCCTCCTCTGAAATAAGTCAGTCCTAAGTCACTAAGGTGTGGTCATGATGGAGAGGAGGTTCAGCAGAGCAGAGGGTCTCCCAAGTGGGCAAGGTAGACAGCTGCATGGGGAGGGGGAAGCAGTAATGGGAACGTAGTTACATGAAGAGGATTGATTACGCAAAGAAATTCATTCAATAGCTTATATTGTAATGAATGGAAATGAACTAAAATGATGAGAGAAAAATGAAAACGGGAAGTGGAGATACCAGTGAAAACCTAAGAGTTTTCATATATATATGGATACAGGCCTAGAAACAGTACATACATATAACTACATTGATTTTCTTTCTCTCTCCCTTCCTTCCTTTCTTTCTCCACGGTAATCACTGGGGTTCAGTGCCTGCACTATGAATCCACTGCTCCTGGAGGCCATCTTTTTTCCATTGTTGTTGCTGTTGGATAGGACAGAAAGAAACTGAGAGACAAAAAGAAGACAGAGAAGGGGAGAGAAAGATAAGATACCTGCAGATGCGCTTCACGCTTGTGAAGTGACTCCCCTGCAGGTAGGGAGCTGGGGGCTCAAACTGAGATCCTCAAGCGGGGGGTCCTTGTGCTTCGCACTATGTACACTTAACTCAGTGCGCTACAGCCCAGTCCCCAAGGTACATCTATTTTCTCTGAGAGGACCTGGGAATAGAAACGCTCCAATAGTGTATCCTATGCCTTCTAATTACCACTTTCCACCAAAAGTACAGGTGCTTTGGCACATCTTATGCCAGAATTAAGGAGTAACCTAAGGAATATTGGAGACATGTCTAAAGAGTTAAAGGATGGGTCTGGGTGCTGGTGCACGTGGTTGAACAAGCATGTTACCAAGGACAAGGACCCAGGTTTAAGTCCCCAGTCCCCAGCTTCACAAATGGTGAAGCGGTGCCGTAGGTGTTGCTCTTTCCCTGTCTCACTTCATCTTCTCAATTTCTCGCTATCTTATAAATTTTTTTAAGTTAAAAGGGCTTAAAGTGTCTCCCAGTGACTAGTCTGGGAAATTCTGAACGTTCAAATAAAGAGGATAACGAATCACAGTTCATCAGATATACAGGAAACCACAAATCCATTTTGATAAAAATGAACTGAGATGGATCAGAATCCTAACACATAAATCTGCTTCACAAGATACACTACCAGAGTAAGACACATTCAATCTGGAGGCGCCTGTCTCTAGGTACTGAGCACATTCGTAATATTACAACTGAAAGTACATGACTTGAGTCTAATCATCAAGAAATACCAAAAGCAATCTAAGGGATGGTCTGTGAAATCCTGTTAACCTTCAAAGCTGTCGAGTTCATCTACGTTACCTGAAAGCTAGAAATCTGTTTTACATTGAAGGAGAAGAAAATTGCAAGTTGGAAAGAGGTGCAGTTCCGAGCTACATCCCCTAGCTATTAAGGCAATCAAGTTTGAGACTTGAATGAGGTCTTAAAATTGACTGGTGGTAACACATCAATGTTAATTTTCTGATTTTGATCATTGTACTGTGGTCATAGTGGAGAATATCCTTCCACGCAGAATAAAAAAAAAAAACCACAATATAAACTTGGAGATAATAAGGCATTTTGTCTGCAAATATTCTAAAATGATTTAGGAATGAGTTTAGTATTGTTCCGTAATTTTTAAAATAAATTGTTACTGCAAGCAAATTTCTGAACTCAAGTCAACAGAAGCTTATCTGTTATGTAGAATTGTCAATGCTTTCCAAGCTTCTTAGTTTTGTCTGGGAAAAGTTTTATCAGAATATGACAATATTATCAATAAGCCACTCTTGTTATACAACATAAATGCACATATATCAATAAGAATATTACACTGGTGGGGGTAGAGAGCATAATGGTTATGTGAAGAGACTCTCACACCTGTGGCTCCGAAGTCCCAGGTTCAATCCCCAACACCACCATCAAAAGCCAGAACTGAGCAGTGCTCTGGTAAAAAAAAAAAAAGTATCATACTGTCATGTCTGAACTCCATGAATTCTCACTCCCAGATTTAAACATTATCCTTTGTAAAATTGCATTAAAAGATACTAAGCGGGGGGGGGGGGGGATCAAAAGGTTTAGAAGAATTCAAACTGGTTCCCTACCTGGCTCTCCCTTGCTCCCTATCACCCACAACTGGCTTCTCACTTTTTCTGATACTCAGTGGTTAGGCCTTTGGTTCTTAGAGCCTCCCACCCCCACCCACAGGCCTCGGAAAGTCTTGTCTACAAAATTCTATATCTATTTCTCCGTCATGTGCACCTTAATGGCTAGTCTGTATTTTAGTCATTTCTGTACCCGCCAGGTTTTGTGCTGCCCACATGCGGATCTGTCTACAGTCAATCTTTTAATATTGTTGGACAATGGCATTCTGGAACAGATAAAAAAAATATTAATGGAAAAGCTGGTGAAATATAGTGTGTGGTTTAGTCAATAGTATTTTGGCAATTTAAATGTCTGAAGCTTTGATAAAGGAGTCATGATGAGACCTGAAGAGATTAGGAGAAGGTGTGTGGGAATTCTCTATGCCACCACTACTTCTATAAGTCTAAATTTATTTCAAGATAAAAAGTTACTAATGGGGCCATGCACAAAGATCCGGGTTCGAATCTCCTATTCCTCACCTGCAGGGAGGTGTAGCGTCTGCAGGTGTCTTTCTCTTTCCCTCTCTATCTCCCCTTGCCTCTCAATTTCTCTCTGTCCTGTCAAATAAAAATAAAGTCGAAAAGAGAAGGGGAAACAAAAAAGGCAAAAATGGACCTCAGGAGCCATAGATTCAACGTGCCCGCACCAAGCCCCAGCAGTAACCCTAGTGGCCAAAAAAAAGAAAAAAAAAAAAAAGCTATATACAAAAGAGGAAGAATTTACAGCCAGGAAGAATTACATTTAGCCATTTAGCAATAACTAGATGGTGTCTACTCACATTTTGTCTTTTCATTCTTGAAGTATTTCATTCCAGCCAGCAAAGCTCCTCCAACAGCAAATGTGAATGCTAGAGATTTCCAAGAAACAGGCTATTGGGACAGCAATTCAAAAACAAAAACCAAAAACACTAATAAGATGCAAGCATTTAACTAAACTAAATTTGGTGTGATGCTTTTTAATATATGTATTGTAAATGACGTCCAATTAAAATTACTTGTCCAGGCAAAAGATAAGGAGCTGAAGAAAGGCATTTCTTCTTTTGCAAAACCAAAGTGGCAACAGTGGCCGTCAGGCAGCAGCAACGCCTCCCCTCACCTTTCTCCCATCTTTTATACCTGACGCAGAACTGTCTTCTCGTACAACTATCTCCTCCACCCCTCAGCTGGGCTTCAGAGCTCACAGCCTCCCCGTTGTCGAAATAAGGAAGGAATTATGATCTGACCTGAAGAATACAAAACTACTGGCCACCGGTGGTCATAGATAACAGTTTATAAAATGTAAAGAGAAAAATCCGACCTTGCTCAATCTATGATGTGACTCATATGGGGTGAAACAAATATGTTTCTGTCGATGAACTTACATCGGACCTAACACAATACACAAAGGCCTTTACTTTCATGAGAAAGTGTCCCAAGTCAGTTTCTTTTATTGTAAGCAAAACACACTCCAGATCTCATGTCTGGTGGTGGCACAGGACCCTGAAGCCAACTGCTGATTTTAAAATTAGTTAATTACCTGTCAGTTATTTTTATATATATTTTTTAAAAATGTATTTTACTTTAATGTGTGTGAGAGATTCAGAAAGACCAGAGCACTGCTCGGCTCTGGCTTGTGGGGGAGGTGGTCATTGAACCTGAGACCTTGGAGCCTCAGGCATGAAAGTCTTTTGTAGAACCATTATGCTCTCTCCCCAGCTCTATCAGTTCTTCTTCTTTTTATTAAGGGTTTATTTATTGGGTGGGGGTAGACAGCATAATGGTTATGCCAAGAGACTTTCATGCACAAGGCTCCAAAGCCTCAGGTTCAATCCTGTGCACCAACATAAGACAAAGCTGAGCAGTGCTCTGGTAAAAAGAAAAAAAAAAAAGTTTATTTCTTTGGGTAAGGACAGAGAGACATCGAAAGGGAAATGGGGAGACAGACAGAGAGACACCTGCAGCCCCGCTTCCCTCCTACAGGTGGGGACCAGGGGCTTGAACCTGGGTTCTTGTGCATTGTAACGAGTGCATTGTAACCCGGCCCCCTTCAGTTATTTTTACGTTCTTTTCCAAGTTCCAGGGTGAAGTCGACTACCTTAGCCAGACAGAGTAACCCTGCTGCCGCTTCAGATACTCACTTCTCTTGCTAGAGAGCAGTGACTCTCCATTCTTGGGGAGATGAGGTTAGAATAAGAGAGAAGCCGAGAGAAAGGGACTAACTCCATCACACAACCCTGACTCAACTTACACACCCAGCCACCACCCCCACCTCCTTTCGGGGGGACTTGTGACAGCAACAACCACAGTGAACTTAAATTTAAAACGGAGAACGATCAAAGAAAACTTGAAACAGGGGTCGGGTGGGGGTTCACCTGGTTGAGCGCACCTGTTCCGATGCGCAAGGACCCGGGTTCAGGACCCAGGTTCCTACCTGCAGGGGGTAAAGCTTTGCAAATGGTGAAGCAGGGCTGCAGGTATCTCTCTGTTTCTCTCTCTTTCTCTTTTTAAAAAAGATTTTACTTACTTATTAATGAGAAAGACAGGAGGAGAGAGAGAGAAAGAAGCAGACATTACATGTGCTGCCGGGGACTGAACTCAAGACCTCAAGCTTGAGGGTCTGATGCTTTATCCTCTGTGCCACCTCCCCGACCACTTTCTCTCCCTCTCTATCTCCCCCTTCCCTCTCAATTTCTGGCCGTCTCTAGCCAATAAATAAAGATGCGGGTGAGCATAGCTGCCTACCAATAAATAAAGATAATAATAAACAGAAAATCTGAAACCTATTGGGGGAGGTGGGGGTGCAAAGCAGGTCAAATCCAACAGCCTGGAGGGAATGTCAAGTCTCCAATTCTCCTGTGAAGGGGTGGCGACATCCCGCAATATAAAGAGGACCCGGGATGAGGTGCTGTGCCCCAGGGGACGCGCGCCGACTTGAGCACAATTCCAGGTGAGGCCGACAGCGCTTTCCGTGGTGCAGGATCGAGCGCGGGGGCCCTACAGTGCACAAGGACCAGGGTTCGAGCCCCCTCCCGGCCCCCACCTGCAGGGGGAAACCTTTGCGAGGGGTGAAGCAGTTCTGCAGGTGTCTCTCTCTGTCTCTCTAGCTTCCCTCGTCCTCTCAATTTCTGGCTGTCTCTTTGCAATAAATAAATAAAGATAACAAAAATGAAAAAAAAAGGGGAAAAAAGGATCGAGCGCGACAGGAAGGTCACAGGAGTGTCTGGCAGGCAAACCAAGGCCTGCAGGAGTGTCTGTACTCACCCCGGGCTTGGAGGTGCGCCGAGGGTCCCCGCCATCCTTAGACTTGGCCTCCGAGGACCCCGGCGGTGGCGGCAACCTCGTGCTGAAAGCCCGGCAGGAACCCGCTCGCCCCGAGGCCTGCCACGCCTCCACACACAGCTGCCTCGGCCAGACCTCTGCGAGCCTGTCCACCGAGCCACTTACTCCGGGTCGGCTAGGCCAAAGACGCCACAGACTAACCCCCGGAAGCCACCGGTGGCGGCCAAGTCCTACGAACAGAACGCCCGCCATGAGCTTAGGAGACCGCGCCTCCTTTTGCCCCGCCCCCCGACTTCCGGCGCCCTTCCGCTTTTCCCGGAAGTCATCCGGAACCGCTCTATCCGCCTCACTCGATGGTGTCACGGCCGCTTTCCTGGTAGTCAGGGCGGCTTTGGTTTCCCAGCCCGCGCGCCGGGTAGGTGGTGTCTATCTGTCGGAGGCGGGTCCCGCCCGGCTGTTGCCTGCATGAGCCTCAGGGCCGGGAGGAGGCGGCTGCTGCCTGGGGTCCAAACGCGGCGGGAGGGTCACAGTGCAGTGGGCTTCTGCTCCTGCGCTGCTCGCTCGGGGCTTCCGCCACCTGAGCTGCTTGCTTCCCCCAGCACCTCCAGCCATGGCCGGAGGCAACTCCAGCCCGGCGGGCGGCTGGCTCAGCTGCCAGAGCCGCACCCCTTCCTGATCATGCACGAGGACCTGGGTTCGAGACCCGGGCCTCCACATGGGCGAGCCTGCGGGGCGGGAGGAGAGCTGCAGGAGTAGTGGAGCGGTGCTCGGTGCTTCTTAATTTTGGTTAGCGACTGTGAAGAATTAAGAGGGGAGGGAAATGAAGAGGGAGAGAGAAGCCTGCAGCATTGTTTCAGCGCATGTGAAACTTTTCCCTCCCTGCAGTTGGGGACCTGGGGCTTGAACCTGGGCCTTTGCACATTGTAATGTGTGTGCTCAACCAGGTGGGCCACCATCCGGCTGCTGCTGCTGCTGCTGCTATTATTATTGTTGTTCTTATTATTATTACCAGAGCACTGTTCAGCTCTGGCTTATGGTGGTGCGGGGGTATTGAACCTGGGACCTGGGAGCCTCAGGCATGAGAGTCTGTTTGCATAACCCTTATGCTATCTCTCTCCCACCCCCCTTTCTCTCTTTCACTCTTTAGAGGTGGGGGAGAGGGGAGACAAAGAAAAAGTTGGCCACAAGACTAATTGTGTCCTGTAGGTATGGGGCACCACAGATGCCCTTGGTTGTTGGGGAAAAGGAACCCCATCCAGAGACCTACAGAAAGGCCAGTCCCTCCCCCCTTACCTACGTTGTCCCCACCTTCCAGCGCAGACTGGACAGCTGCCAAATGCACCTGCAAGGTGCCAGTCGCCTTCACTTATAACTGAGACTTTGACTTAGACACAAATTGCTCGTAAGCATAGTTTGAGTGTTGAAGGTGGCAGGGACCGGCCAGGTATGACTGAAGTAACCCAGTGCTTCCAGCTGCCAGTGATACAGTGTCAGCTGAGTATAAACATCACTGGAAGAAGTCTATAGGTCGTGCCATAGCCCATCCCTGAACTTTTATATCCCACCCCCCACCCCCGTCCCAGTTTCTGAGTTGACTGCATCCTTCAGTTTTATGGTCTAAAGTAGGAGTTTCTATCTGGGATGCTTTTTTTTTTTTTTTTTTAATATTTATTTATTCCCTTTTGTTACCCTTGTTTTTTATTGTTGTTGTAGTTATTGTTGTTGTTATTGATGCTATTGTTGGATAGGACAGAGAAATGGAGAGAGGAGGGGAAGACAGAGAAGGGGAGAGAAAGACAGACACCTGCAGACCTGTTTCACTGCCTGTGAAGCGACTCCCCTGCAGGTGGGGAGCCAGGCTGGAATGGGGTTTCTTTAGCCGGTCCTTGTGCTTTGCGCCAGGTGCGCTTAACCTGCTGTGCTATCGCCTGACTCCCTTTTTAAAAAATTTTATGAAATGGAGATATTGACAAGACTGAAGGATAAGAGGGGTACATTTCCACACATTGCCCACTCCCAGAGCTGCATATCCAATCCCCTCCCTTGATAGCTTCCATCTTCTTTATCCTTCTGGAAGTATAAACCCAGGATCATTGTGAGGTGCAGAAGGTGGAAGGTCTGGCTTCCGTAATTGCTTCCCTGCTGAACATAGGCATTGGCAGGTCGATCCATACTCCCAGCCTGTCTCTCTCTTTCCCTAGTGGGGTGGGACTTTGAGGAAGTGGAGCTCCAGGACACATTGGTGGGGTCGTCTGTCCAGGAAGGTCAGTTGGCTTCATGGTAGCATATGGAACCTGGCAGCTGAAAAGAGTTAACATATAAAGAAGAACAAATTGTTGACTAATTGTGGACCTAAAGGCAAGAATATTGCAGATGAAGGATTGGGGTCTCTGTTTTCGAAAAAGCTAGTAGGTCTGTTTTAGGTATATTCCAAGTGGCCCGTGAGTTTACTAGTTTTTGACATCTGATATGCAACTAGACCCAGGTTATTGTCTCTGTGTGTGTGTGTATGTATGTGTGTGTGTGTCCCGCAAGGGATCTCTCCATATTACTTAACTTTCTTTAAAGAAAAAAAAAAAAAAGCAAAATCTGGGGCCAAATGGTGGCCTGTGGAACTATGTGAAAGCTTAGTACAGCTTAGGGAAGCTCTCCCATCCTCTGATGGAGGTCTGGGAAGATACCCCACTTGTTAGCCTCTCTCCATAGAGACCTTTAAGAAACTTGTAATTTCTGACGTATTTGAAAAATGTTCTTTGTTTCACTCTCTCTATAAACCCAAACCCACCTTCAAATAAATGAGTGTTTGTACCAAAATACTCCCCAATGCCTCTTTTCTGAATCTCTGAGTCCCTTAGAGCCAGAGAGGGAGGGTCAGTGACTTATCTCCTGGCTGGATCCACTTCACAGGAGTGCCAGCAGTGGCCCACCTGTTTGAGAGCACATGTTACAATGCACAAGGACCCAGGTTCGAGCCCCAGGCCCCCACCTGCAGGGGGAAAGCTTTCCAAGTGTTGAAGCAGTACTGCAGGTGTCTCTCTGCCTCTCTATCTCCCCCTTCCTCTCAATTTCTGACTGTGTCTATCCAATAAGTAAAGATAAAAACAAGAAAAAAGTCAGCAAAATCTTACTATACACTGAATGTCCCTAAAACTGTTCAGTAGGTGGAACTCAGCCATACAGACAGAGTGAGGAATTGAGTGCATTGGGGTGCTCTTAAACAAAAGAAGATAAAAATGAATAGTGGATTCGCAGAAACTAAAACAACTCTGTACTGGAGAAGATCAAATTATTTAGGACTCAGTGGCCTTCAGAAGATCCGCAGTACATATTACCTTCAAGTCGTAGTTCAAAGATAAAGACAAACAATCCCCTCTGGCAGGGAATAAAAGCATTTCCAGAAACATGGTTGGTACTGATGTTCCCTGTGATGTCATTGCTAAATGGTCTGTTCTCGTTTGATGATCTTAGTGAGTCTGTACTAGAAATTGCAAATGCTTGAGACCTAATAGTACCAGCGATTTTTCAGCTAAGTTAGATGAGCTTTTGTGTGTATCGCAATGGTAGCACAGTTGTCTACTTTTTTAAATTGGATTATCTCGTGCGTACTGACCTGCATACCTATTAGCTGACTTGCTGCCAAGTGGGGTTTTCAGATTTCTTTCTCCAGGAAGAAATGAGTGAACAGAAACATAGCAACGTAAGCATATCAAGTTCATTTTGATAAGGATTTCTCTCTCTTTTTTTTTTTTTTACATGTGTCAGGGCTAGTTACAGTTCAACAGAAGACTAAAATAGCTAGAAAAAAGAAAAGCAGTTGAAACTCCTAGTTGGATGTAGCAAATAGAAAAAGTGTCATTAGAATTTAAAGAGGCCCCTGATTGTGATACAGATCAGATTGAAGTGTGACCTTCACTGCTAACTGTGGATGGAGTTGTTGCCTCCACTTCTTAAAGGAATGCTATTGACGAAAACAGTTCATCTATTGATGGCAGAACAAGGACGCTGTGGTAGATTTTTTTTTTTTTTTTTTGGAGATTATAATCCAGAGATCAAAAATGAATAGATTTAGATCATAAACAATCTAATAAAATAGCTTTTATTAAATCTTTTTTTTTCTTTTTCCCTTTTTGCCTCCAGGGTTATTGCTGGAGCTCGGTGCCTGCACTAGGAATCCACTGCTCCTGGCGGCTAATTTTCCCATTTTGTTGCCCTTGTTGTTGTGCTTGTTGTAGTTGTTATTGTTGTCATAGCTGTTGTTGTTGGACAGGACAGAGAGAAATCGAGAGAGGAGGGGAAGACAGGAGGAGAGAAAGACACCTGCAGACCTGCTTCACCGCTTGTGAAGTGACTCCCCTGCAGGTGGGGAGCAGGGGCCTCCAACCAGGATCCTTACTCCGGCCCTTGCGCTTTGCGCCATATGCACTTAACCCGCTGCGCTACCGCTCAGCCCCCATAAAACCACTTTTCAAGTCTCGGTCTCTTACTCTTGGCTTCTGAGGTAGGACCCATTTAGGTTGCTTTACTTGTCTTCTGTTTTGGGTGTAGATACAGAGGAGTTAGTATTCAGGTTGTAAAATGTTGGTTCAAATTCAGGAACTGCTACTCAAAGAAAGAGAATTCCTAGTGGGGCCAGGTGGCGGCGCACCTGGTGAAGCACTCACATCACAGTGTGCAAGGGCCCAGGTTCAAGCCCTTGGTCCCCACCTGCAGGGGAGAAAGCTTCACAAGTGCTGACGCAGTGCTGTAGGTGTCTCTCTGTCTCTTTCCCTCTCGATCTATCTCCCCATCCCTCTCAACTTCTATCTTTATCGAATAATAAATAAATGAATTTTTTAAAAATAAGAAAGGGAAATAGTCATACCAATAACTTTTGTGCAAGATTTGAGGGGGTTGAAAATTATTTTTTTTCTCATTCTCATTTCCCTTTGCTATTCTAGATATAAAATATAAGAGATTTATTTGGACTGGCTTAGCCACAAAGAATGAGGATCAACCTGACACTAAATAAGCCATAAAGGGCATCTAAGGTATCAAGGTTAATGGGTAAATGTTATATATACATCTTTCAGAAAAGCTTCAAATTTACATAGATTTGGAGTTTATAGAAAGAGTCATTTATGTATGTGCATGTTTAAAATGAATGCATATTTCTTTTTAAAAATACTTTTTAATTTTTAAAAAATATTTATTTATTTTACCTTTGGTTGCCCTTGTTGTTTCATTGTTGTAGTTATTATTGTTGTTATTGATGTCATCGTTGTTGGACAGGACAGAGAGAAATGGAGAGAGGAGGGGAAGACAGAGAGGGGGAGAGAAAGACACCTGCAGACCTGCTTCACCGCCTGTGAAGTGACTCCCCTACAGGTGGGGAGCCAGGGGTTAGAACCAGGATCCTTACGCTGGTCCTTGTGCTTTGCGCCATGTGCGCTTAACACACTGCACTACCGCCTGGACTCCCTTAAATATTTTTTTAATATTTATTTATTCCCTTTTGTTGCCCTGTTGTTTTATTGTTGTAATAATTATTGATGCCGTTGTTGTTGGATAGGACAGAGAGAAATGGAGAGAGGAAGGGGAGAGAAAGACAGACACCTACAGACCTGCTTCACTGCCTATGAAGCAACTTCCCTGAGGTGGGGAGCCAGGGGTTCGAACCGGGATCCTTATTGTGCTTTGTGCCATGTGCACTTAACCTGCTGTGCTACCACTTGACTACCACCTGACTCCCGCATATTTCTTAAAACTAACATTTGAATTTGATTTCATAAAATTAGAATACCTACTTGTTAAGGGATTTCATTTTCTGTAAATTGTAACTTTTCTGAAGAATAGAGGTTTCCAACTATCTTACCAAAAAACAGAAGCATTTCGAGTATTTGGTTATTTTTTATTATATTTTATGACCTTTATTTATTTATTTATTGGATAGAGACAGCCAAAGGTTGAGAGGAGGGGGGAGTTAGAGAGGGAGAGAGACAGAGAGACACCTGCAGCACTGCTTCACCGCTTGTGAAGCTTTCCTCCTACAGGTGGGGACTGAGGGCTTGAACTCTGGACCTTGCACATTGTAACATGTGCGCTCAGCCAGTTGTGTCACCACCCAGCCTGAGTACTTGGGTTACTTTGACCTAAAACCATCAGTCTCTAAAGCCCAGGTTTTTGTTGTTTTTTTTTTTTAAGATTTTATTTATTTATTTATGAGAAATGATAGGAGGGAGAAAGAACCAGACATCACTCTGGTACATGTGCTGCCGGGGATTGAACTCAAGACCTCATGCTTGAGAGTCCAATGCCTTATCCATAGCGCTACCTCCCGGACCACTCCGTGTTTTGTTTTTTTTTCTTTACACCCAGCCACTGAGTGAATTAACAGGTAAGCTTACCATTCATTTTAGTCCACTTAGAAAATTAACATACTTATAACTGGGTTATTTATTTATTTTTTTTACTTCAGTTTATTCTGGGAATCTGTTTGGAGGTTATGGATGATGAGCCCAAGCCTGCAACCCAACTTCACAATTCAGAACCCCTCTTCTCCTTTGGAGTCATAGCAGATATCCAGTATGCCGACCTAGAAGACGGCTATAATTTCCAAAGAAGCAGACGGAGATACTACAGACATAGCCTTCTCCACTTGCAGGGCGCTATCGAAGAGTGGAACAGAGAAAGCACCTCACCTTGCTGCGTGCTTCAGCTTGGAGATCTCGTCGACGGCTATAACGCACAGCACAACACATCGGAAACGTCCCTGGGACACGTACTGAGCACATTCCAGATGCTTCAGGCTCCCGTGCATCATGTGTGGGGGAATCACGAGTTCTACAATTTCAGCAGAGACTACCTAGGAAACTCAAAACTGAACACAAAGTTCCTCCAGGACCAGATCGCACACCATCCGGAGACGACGCCGTCAGACAATTATTATGCTTACCATTTCGTACCGTTCCCCAAGTTCCGGTTCATTCTACTTGATGGTTATGACTTGAGTGTCCTGGGCGTAGAACAGTCTTCTCTGAAATACCAGCAGAGTCTGAAGATGCTGAAGGAGCATAATCCAAATACAGAATTGAATAGTCCAAAAGGTGAATTATTCCTTTAAACTGAGAATCTTAACACATAATCTTTAATTCTCCAGCAGGAAGATGAAAAGATTAAGGTAAAAACATACTGTCACTATTGTTCAGGGTCAAGATTTTTTTTTTTTTTGCAAGATTTTTTTTTCCCCCTGCAGGTGGGGAGCCAGGGGCTGGAAACGGGGTCCCCGCGTGGGTCCCTGCACTTTGCACTGTGTGCGCCCATGGGTCAAGATTTCTCACAAGCTCATGGCAAATGGATTAGCTGCAGTTGGTTTAAGATGTACTTAGAAGTAATCTGAGTGGCACACCTTGTTGAACGCACGTGATCATATGTAAAGACCTGGGCTCAAGTCCCTGCTCCCCACCTGTGGGGGGAAGCTTGGCAAGTGGTGAAATAAGCATTATAGGTATCTTTCTCTTTTTCTCTCTCCCTCTCTATCTCCTTTTCCCCTCTCAATTTCTCTCAGTCTTTATGTCATATATACATATATATGTATATATATATATATTTTATCTAAATGCCTCTTTTGGGATGAGGATTTTTTAAGTAAGCAAGGCTGGCAATACCACTTTTTCCCCCCAATGAATAGAGTAGAGGGAACAAGATGATTTCCACAGTGATAATATGACCAAAATATTAATTGTAATAACATAACAATATACTACTGGGTCTGTTTTATTCAGGTGGGCAAAGGCAGCCTTTCCAAGGAGGAAAGAAAATTAAACTAAAGCCTAAATAAATGAGAGTAAGGGGGGAAGAGAGAGAGGGGGGAAGAGAGGGAGGAAGAGAGGGGGCAAGAGAAGGGGAAAGAAAGGGGAGAAGAGAGGGGGGCAGCGGGGGGAAGAGAGGGGGAGAAGTGGCTAGCGAAGGAAGCAGAGGAATAGCATGGTTCTATGTCACGACTACAGTGAAATTTACTTGAATGTTGCTCAAAATTCTACAGGAAACTATTTCAAGTCAGTTGCTCTCAAATATTCGTTGAGAAAAGTACAAGTGTCCCCATACTAATTAAGCTTTAAGTGTCTTATTATGGAAAAATCACAAAGTGTTCCCATATTAATTACATTTTCAATGTCTTATTTGGTAGATCTGACTTGCTACATTTATTCTAGGACTTTCCAAGCCCCACTTTGTCAAATTTAATGGTGGATTCAGCCAAGAGCAGCTGAACTGGTTGAATGAAGTTCTTACATTCTCTGACAAAAACCAAGAAAAGGTGGTGATTGCCAGTGAGTATTTAAATTATTCAATTACGGGAGTTGGGCGGTAGAGCAGTGGGTTAAGCGCACGTGGCACAAAGTGCAAGGACCAGTGAGGATCCCGATTTGAGCCCCCGGCTCCCACCTCAGGGGAGTCACTTTAAAGGCGGTGAAGCAGGTCTGCAGGTGTTTCTCTTTCTTGCCCCTCTGTCTTCCCCTCCTCTCTCCATTTCTCTCTGTCCTATCCAACAGTGACGACATCAATAACAACAATAACTACAACAATAAAAACACGAAGGGCAACAAAAAGGAAATAGATAATAAAATATTTTTTAAAAAATTAAGAAAAACAATAAAAAATTATTCAATTACACTGATATTTTAAAGAACAGAAGAGTTATATTTAAAACATGCTGATAATATTTTTATTATGATATTTCCATTTTGGGAAATGAGTATTTATTTATTTTATTATTGAGAAACAACTTGAAAATAAGATTGACATGTACGGTGAAATCAGCAAATAGCTGTAATTTAACAAAAACACCTTCCCAAATATGAGAACATATGAGTTGGCTTTATAGGTTTCAAAGTCGAATTTACCCAAATGAGATCAATTATTGAAATAACATCTCTTTTTTGTTTTAATTTTTTTTTATTATCTTTATTTATTGGATAGAGACAGCCGGAAGTCAAGAGGGAAAGGGGTGATAGGGAGAGAGACAGAGACACCTGCAGCAGTGCTTCACCACTCGCAAAGCTTTCCCCCTGCAGAGGGACTGGGGGCTTGAACTCAGGTCCTTAAGCTTTGTGATAGGTGCGCTCAACCTGGTGCGCCACCACCCGGCCCCTGAAATAACATTTCAATGAGAGACTCCCTCCAGGTCTCTGTGCTACCTCAGCGGTAAGAGAGTGCAATAGTCAGCATCAGATGGACATCTGTGTAGCTGGAAGCCAAGCTGGAATAATAGTGAACAAGTGTTAGAGACTTCGCTAGCAGTGAAAATTTAGTTCTTTGACAACCCCTGCTGTATGGTTGCAAGGAGATTAAGATTCATGTTATTTTTTATTTTAATTTATTGTATTACTTATTAGACAGAGAGCAAAGGGGAAAGTAGGGAGGGAGAGAGAGGAGACACCCGCAGCCCTGCTTCACCACTTGTGAAGCTTTCCCCCTGCAGGTGGGGACTGGGGGCTTGAACCAGGATCTTTGTGCACTGTAACAAGGGTTCTCAACCCAGTGTGCCATTACCTGGTTCCTTCATGCTGTTTCCATACAGGTGGTTTTAGACAGTCATACTGCCATTAGGGATCATAGGAATGGCAGGTACTCACACCACAACAAGGGCAACAAAAGGGGGGAAAATGGCCTCCAGGAGCAGTGGATTCATGGTGCAGGCACCGAGCCCCAGCAATAACCCTGGAGGCAAAAAAAAAAAAAAAAAAGACACTTAGATAGGAGCCTGAGAGTATGTAGTAGGTGTTGCACTAGTACACACACAAACACATACTCACATGCCAAGAACTAACTAGAGCTTATGGGGTGGCTGGTATTGGTAGCTTTGGGGACAGAGACTAGATTCCTTGTCTTAAGAGAACTAATTTGATGTGACACTATGCATGAGAAGACTGGTCTTCTGGTTACGGCCCTTACTCATTTCCATAAGCTGAGTAACTGGACAAAAAGTTGGGCTTAAAAACTGGAGTTTCTCAATATTGCAGTAAATGATCTAGCCATGAAGATAAAATCATTTATCTTTAATGATAGGCTATTTTAAATAGTTGAATATATATATATATATATATATATATATATATATATAATCACTAGTCACTGTTGGGGGCTGGGAGATGACTCACCCAATTATTTTTTCTCTCTCTCATTTATCTTTAATGATAGGCTATTTTAAATAGTTGATCATATATATATATATGTATATATATATATATATATATATATCTGTTGGGGGCTGGGAGATGACTCACCCAATTATTTTCTCTCTCTCTCTCATTTATCTTTAATGATAGGCTATTTTAAATAGTTGATCATATATATATCACTGTTGGGGGCTGGGAGATGACTCACCCAATTATTTTCTCTCTCTCTCCCTCTCTCTCTCACTCTCTCTCTCTCCCACTTCTTTCTGTGTTCCAGAGAAATGTCTGTAGATCACCCAGTTCTTTCTGTTTGTGGATTCTTCCTGGTTTCATTCCATGTAGGTAATAAAGTCACAAAACACCCCCCCCACACACACACACACCACCAAACACTCATAGTACTTTTTAGCCACCTACTTAGGTGATAATCTTTTTCTTTTCTTTTTCTGCCTCCAGAGTTATTGCTGGGGCTTGGGTGCTGGCACTATGAATTCACTACTCTGGGTGGCCATCCCCCCCCATTTTATTTGATAGGACAGAGAAAAATTGAAAGGGGGGAGGGAGACAGAGAAGGAGAGAGACAGAAACACCTGCAGGACTGCTTCGCCGCTTGTGAAGCAGCCCAACTGAAGCAGGGGCTTGAACTCGGGTCCTGACATGGGTCCTTGGGCTTCATACTTTGTGTGCTTAACCGGGTGCATCACTGCCCGGCCCTGTGGGTGATATTCCTTTACTAGCTCCTAATTCTTTTTTTTTTATTTTTATCATCTTTATTTATTTATATTCAATAAATAAAGCCAGAAATTGAGAGAAGGAGGGGAGATAGAGGAGACAGAGAGATACCTGCAGCCCTGCTTCACCATTCGCAAAGCTTTCCCCCTGCAGGTGGGGACCGGGGGGCTCGAACCTGGGTCCTTGTGCACTTTAACATGTGCGCTCAACCAGGTGCGCCACTGCCCAGCCCCTTAGCTCCTAATTCTTAATGTCTTTAACAGGCCACATTCCTGTTTACCCAGAGGCCTCTGACACTGTGTGCCTGGCCTGGAACTATGAAGATGCCCTGGCCGTCATTTGGTCTCACAAGTGTGTCGTATGTTTCATCTCGGGTCACACTCATGACGGTGGCTACTCCGAGGATCCTTGTGGTGTGCACCACGTCAACATAGAAGGAGTGATTGAAACAGCCCCGGACAGTCAGGCGTTTGGCACAGTTTATGTGTACCCTGAGAAAATGATATTAAAAGGGCGGGGCAGAGTTCCAAGCAGAATTATGAACTACATGAAGGACATTGCTTTTCATCCTTAGTCCGATCTATTGTTTTTACCTTCATAAGAAAGGGAACAGTTTGCTTTTAGGTTGTGTCCCCTCCTCCCACCAAATCCTCCCCCCAAATCATTGTTTAGTACATAATCAGATGTACTTCTGACCATAGCCTAGATCCTCTCATGTTGAAAAGTGACGTTTTTTGAGTAATATTTCCAGTGCTGGAAATGAGTAACAAAATAAATAGACGTGTCACAAATAAACCAGATAACAGACTAAGTCTGAGTCCTGAGGTAAGGTGGGGCCTGGGGGCAAATACAGCCCACAAGATGGACTTTGTTTTGCTTTACCTACACTTAAACAAAACAAAACAAAACTTTTCACAGGAGGAATATATCGTAACACATGAGTTCAACCAGGTGCGCCACCACCCGGCTCCTCACAGGAGGAATAAGTTCACAAGTTAACCATGTAACTGAAATTCATAATAAGAAAAATAAAATTAGCTTAGGTAAAATTTTTCTGTTTATCTACTATATATATATATATGTGTCTGTGTATATATACATATATACTACATATACATATATATATATATGGGGTTTTGCTCCTAATGCCCATATTTGGACTTTTGAAGGTTTGCATTCTTTTCTCATAGTCCTGAGATAACTCCTGCAAGGAAAAAGTCAGATTCCTGCTCCGTAAACAGAAAATATTGATAATCACGTCACAGGTGATTGAATGGTGCTCACACATGAGGGTGTAAGAAATTCCTCAAAGTCTTAGGACTCTAACCAGTGCAGTTCTGTGTCTGCTGACATGGCTTGTTTGGGCTTTTAGGAAAGTAGATTAATTTACCCTTCAGTGCTCAGATTTTCTACTTCCTCTCTCGTTATTAAATATTTGTTCTCATATTCAGTTTTATTTCAGTTATTTAGACACATCTGGGAGGGGCCCTGGCGTGTCATGCACATGAGCAAACTTTGCTAAGCTGGGGTAAGCTCGGGTGCTGCTGAGTCTCTTCACAGGGAAGTCTATGAAAATCCTTCCCGCGTTGGGCAGTAGCGCAGCGGGTTAAGTGCACGTGGCGTGACCAACGTAGGGTCGAGCTCGGCTCCCCACCTGCAGAGAGTCACTTCACAGGCAGTGAAGCAGGTCTTCAGGTGTCTATCTTTCTCTCCTCCTCTCTGTCTTCCCCATCTCTCTTCATTTCTCTCTGTCCTATCCAACAACAAAGGACATCAACAATAACAATAATAACCACAACAAGGCTACCACAACAACAGCAACAAAGGGGGGGTGGTGGTGGAATGGCCTCCAGGAGCAGTGGATTCATGGTGCAGGCACCGAGCCCCAGCAATAACCCTGAAGGCAAAAAAAAAAATCCTTCCCCGGGGGCTGGGCGATGGTGCACCCAGTTAAGCACACACATAATACTAAATGCAAGGGTTTGTGCAAGGGTTTGAGGTCCTGGCTCCCCATCTGCAGGGGGAAGCTTCAGATGAAGCAGGTCTGCAGGTATCTCTCTCTCTCTCCTCTATCTCCCCCTCCTTAAATTCTTTCTGTCCTATCCAATAAAATGGAAAAAAAAAAAAAAAAAAACCAGCCACCAGGAGCAGTGAATTTGTAGTGTTGGTACCCAGCCCCAGCTCTTACCTTGGAGGTAAAGAAAAAAATACAGAGGGAAAGATAGATAACAGAACACCAAATCTTTTCCAAATTGGCAGAGCCTAGGCTTAACCCAGGCTCACATGCATGATAGAAGTAGGTCCACTATCCAGGTAGACTCTTTTTCTGGTCCCATTTTTAATTCTTAATTATGAGGGATTTTGAAACAGTATCAGACATTCCTGTCATATCATCTAGTTATAGTTCCACATATTTATTGATTATATGTCCTGTTGCTCTTTTTTTTTTCTTTTTTGTACTTAACCATGATTCAGTTTTTTCTAATTGTATTATATCAGGGCACAATGTCTCATCTTTATTTTTAAAACATATTTTATTTATTTACTTACTTATTTATTTATTAATGAGAAACAGGAGGAGAGAGAAAGAGCCAGACATCACTCTAGTACATGTGCTGTTGGGGATTGAACTCAGGACCTCATGCTTGAGAGTCCGATGCTTTATCCACTGTGCCACCTCCCGGACCACAATGTCTCATTTTTCTGCCATCAGTGTCTGTTCCAGTCCTTGACTTTGCTGTAACAGACCATGTTTAGTCCAAGTTTCAAGTTTTGTCTTTTT
The DNA here is from genome assembly GCF_950295315.1 of Erinaceus europaeus. NCBI lineage: Eukaryota > Metazoa > Chordata > Mammalia > Eulipotyphla > Erinaceidae > Erinaceus > Erinaceus europaeus. The sequence continues at coordinate 89,036,985 of NC_080173.1, forward strand.
TCTTAATTTCCACCTATAAATAAGAGTATCTGGTATTTCCTTTCCTTCTCCTGGATGATCTTCCTTAGCATGATACCTTCAGGCTGTATCCAAACTGAGGCAAAGGAAATCATTTCATCATTTTGGATAGCTGAGTAAGTAAATACATCTTTAAAAAAAAATACACACACACATACATATGGCTTGGGGCTGAGTGGTGGGATTCCTGGTTGAGTGAATGCATTACAGTGCACAAGGACCCAGGTTCAAGTCCCCAGTCAACCACCTGCAGGGGGAGCTTTACAAATGGTGAAGTAGTAGGATGCAGCTGTCTCTCCCCCTCTAGTTCCCCCTTCTCAGTTCCTGTCTTTATTCAAAATAAAGAAAGAAAAATATTTTTTTAAAAAACTAGTACTACCTAACTTTCAATAATTTCCTGTGAAAGTGCTTCATCACGATCATGTTTCTTTATGAAAAGTCATTGAAAATAACTGTATTAAGACAATTCTGACTTTCTTTAAATTGCAGTCTTGCAATGAGTTGGCCAGGACGACCTCATCTCCTTATTGATAAATACGTAGATCCATGAGATAAATGGGAAAAGAGTGATTACAGTGGCAATAACCAACTGAAGTCTTCCACCGACTGGATGCCTATAAAGACACACAAAAATTATGATTAAAAATCCAATAAGATGTAGATTGCTTTAGAAACAATAGACTGAATTGAATAAAATATATTTAATGATTGTCTTCATTTTAATGTGAAATATAACTCACTGATTGATAGGTCGTATATATATATATTTTTTTTACCAGTGCAATTCTCAGCTCTGGCTTATGGGACTTGGGAGCCTCAGGCATGACAGACTCTTTGCATAACCACTATGCTATCTATCCCCACCCCCATATATTCTTTTTGTTTTCTTTATATATTCTTAAGGCAAATCTTGGTTTTATATGTTACAAATACTTTTTTTTTTTTTTTTTTTTTTTTACATGCATAACATTCCCCAGATTCACATTTAGCAATACAACCCCCACTATTTCATTCATCATTTTTCATGGACCTGTATTCTCCCCACCCACCCACCCCAGAGTCTTTTACTTTGGTGTAATACTCCAATTCCATTACAGGTTCGACTTGTGTTTTCTTTTCTAATCTTGTTTTTCAACTTCGGCCTGAGAGTGAGATCATCCCATATTCATCCTTCTGTTTCTGACTTATTTCACTCAACATGATTTTTTCAAGGTCCAGCCAAGATCGGCTGAAAACGGTGAAGTCACCATTTTTTACAGCTGAGTAGTATTCCATTGTGTATATATACCACAACTTGCTCAGCCACTCATCTGTTGTTGGACACCTGGGTTGCTTCCAGGTTTTGGCTATTACAAATTGTGCTGCCAAGAACATATGTGTACACAGATCTTTTTGGATGGATGTGTTGGGTTCCTTAGGATATATCCCCAGGAGGGGAATTGCAGGGTCATAGGGTAGGTCCATTTCTAGCCTTCTGAGAGTTCTCCAGACTGTTCTCCACAGAGGTTGGACCCATTGACATTCCCACCAGCAGTGCAGGAGGGTTCCTTTGACCCCACACCCTCTCCAGCATTTGCTGCTGTTACCTTTTCTGATGTGTGACATTCTCACAGGAGTGAAGTGATATCTCATTGTTGTCTTGATTTGCATTTCTCTGACAATCAGAGACTTGGAGCATTTTTTCATGTGTTTCTTGGCCTTTTGGATCTCTTCTGTGGTGAATATTCTGTCCATGTCCTCCCCCCATTTTTGGATGGGGTTATTTGTTGTCTTGTTGTTGAGTCTGGCAAGCTCTTTATATATGTTGGTTATTAAACTCTTATCTGATGTATGGCATGTAAAGATCTTCTCCCATTCTGTGAGGGGTCTCTTGATTTGGGTAGTGGTTTCTTTTGCTGTGAAGAAGCTTTTTAATTTGATGTAGTCCCATAGGTTTATACTTGCCTTAGTCTTCCTTGTAATTGGATTCGTTTCATTGAAAATGTCTTTAAAATTTATGCGGAAAAAAGTTCTTCCAATATTTTCCTCTAAATATCTGATAGTTTCTGGTCTAACATCCAAGTCCTTGATCCACTTGGAATTTACTTTTGTATTTGGTGAAATACAGTGATTCAGCTTCATTCTTCTGCATGTTTCAACCCATTGTTTCCAACACCATTTGTTGAAGAGACTCTGCTTTCCCCATGTAATAGTCTGGGCCCCTTTGTCAAAGATTAGATGTCCATAGGTGTGGGGCCTCATTTCTGGGCTCTCAATTCTATTCCACTGGTCAGTGTGTCTGTTCATGTTCCAGTACCAAGCAGTTTTGATGACAATGGCCCTATAATATAGTTTGAGATCTGGCAGTGTGATGCCTCCGGTTCTGTTCTTTTTTCTCAAGATTGTTTTGGCAATTCTAGGTCTTTTCTGGTTCCAGATAAACATTTGTAGCATTTGTTCTATTCTCCTAAAAAATGTGCTTGGGATCTTGATGGGGATAGCATTAAATTTGTAGATGGCTCTGGGTAATATATTCATTTTGATGATGTTAATTCTTCCAACCCATGAGCATGGAATATCTTTCCACTTCTTTGTGTCTTTTTCAATTTCTTTGAGTAGTGACTCATAATTTTCAGTATACAAGTCTTTCACTTCTTTGGTTAGGTTTATTCCTACATATTTTATTGTTTTTGTTGCTATAGAAAAAGGAACTGATTTCTGGATTTCAATTTCTTCTAACTTAGTGTTTGCATAGAGGAATGCCACTGACTTTTGAATGTTAATTTTATAGCCTGACACATTACTGTATTGCCTGATGATTTCCAAAAGCTTCTTGCTAGATTCCTTAGGTTTTTCCATGTATACTATCATGTCATCTGCAAATAAGGAGAGTTTGACTTCTTCTCTTCCAATCTGTATTCCTTTAATTCCTTGCTCCTGCCTGATTGCTATGGCAAGAACTTCCAACACTATGTTGAATAGTAATGGTGATAGTGGGCAGCCCTGTCTAGTACCTGATCTGAGGGGAAATGCTTCCAGTTTTTCACCATTGAGTATGATGTTGGCTGTAGGTTTGCTATATATAGACTCCACTATCTTCAGGAATTTTCCATCTATTCCTATTTTTTGTAGTGTTTTGATCATAAAGGGATGTTGTATTTTGTCAAAGGCTTTCTCTGCATCTATTGATATGACCATGTGGTTTTTGGTCTTGCTTTTGTTGATGTGGTGGATCACATTGATTGATTTACGTATATTAAACCAACCTTGCATGCCTGGGATAAACCCCACTTGGTCATGATGAACAATCTTTTTGATATACTGCTGTATCCGGTTGGCTAGAATTTTGTTCAATATTTTCGCATCTATGTTCATCAGAGATATTGGTCTGTAGTTTTCTTTTTTGGTTGTGTCCCTGTCTGCTTTTGGTATCAGGGTGATGTTGGCTTCATAGAAGCTGGCAGGGAGTATTCCAGTGTCTTCAATCTTCTGGAAGACTTTTAAAAGTAGAGGTATTAGTTCTTCTTTGAAAGTTTTGTAGAATTCATTTGTAAAACCATCTGGTCCAGGACTTTTATTTTTGGGAAGATTTTTGATAACTGATTCAATTTCATTAGCTGTGATGGGCCTGTTCATGTTATCCACTTCCTCTTTACTTAGTTTTGGAAGTTGGTAGGTATCTAGGAAATCATTCATTTCTTCCAGGTTCTCTAACTTGGTGGCATATAGTTGTTCATAGAAGCCTCGCATGATATGTTGAATTTCTGCAGTGTCTGTTGTGATATCTCCTCTTTCATTTACTATCTGATTTATTTGGGTCTTCTCCCTTTTTTGTTTTGTGAGTCTGGCTAAAGGTTTGTCGATTTTGTTTACTCTTTCGAAGAACCAACATTTACTTTCATTGATCTTTTGTATGGTTTTCCTATTCTCAATGTTATTTATTTCTGCCCTAACTTTAGTAATTTCTGTCCTTCTGGTTGCTTTAGGGTTCCTTGTTACAAATACTTTCATCACATATCTTTTTGAGGTACACTAATCACTATTTAATTAAAAATGCTAAAATTGACCTTTTGGTTGGAGAGATAACATCATGGTTATGCAAAAAACATTCATATCTCGGGCTCCAAAGTTCCAGGTTCGGTTCCCAACACTACCATAAGCCAGAGCTGAGTAGTGCGCTAGTAAATAAATATATCTTTTCCTAATAATTTATTTGTTGTTGTTGTCAGGGCATCACTGCTCCAAGTCAATTTTTAAAAAAATTTTTAATGTAAACAGAGGAAGAGAGATAAGGATACCACAGCATGAGCGTTTCCTCAAGGAAGGTGCAGTGGAGACCTGACTCAAACCTGGGTTGTTGGTGCGACAAAGCACTCTCTAGATGAGCCCATCTTGCCAGCCCTCCTTATGATTTTTGTGTCCTGTTTAAGAAAACTTTCCTCCAGATGGTACTGAGAATATTATTATCATACTGTATTGGTTTTTCACTTCACATTAAACCTGTAGAACACTTGGAATTGATTTTTATGAAAGTTGTGAGAGAGACATTACTTGGCTTTTTTTTTTCTCTGTGATTCTATATGAATATCCAGTTGATATTGCACTGTTGAAAAGACTGCTTTTTCTTCCTGCCTTGTAGTGCTACCATTGTTTTAAGTCAGGCATCTGTTATATGCACAGATGTGTAAAAAAAAAAAATCCTAGATTCCTACTTTGGTTTTTATTTATCCTTTTGTCAATATAAGTATCTATTTTTCTAAGTGCTTGTCACATGAATAGATGTTGAATTTTTCTCAAGTCCTATTTCTGTATAGAACAAATAGGGTCTTGGCATTTGCTGTTTTCTGGAAGAGTTTGTTGAAGAGGCATTGGCTATTTCTCCTTAAATGGAAAGTAGACTTCTTCAGTTGAGCCATGTGGTCTACAGTTTTTGTTTAGGAAAAGTATAATTTATGGATCTAGTTTCTGTTAAGTTAGGAGAATGTTTTTAATAGATCATCTGTTAATTTTGATAAATTGTGTTTTTTTCAGAGAGTATGTCCGTTACCCTTACATTTTCACATTTATTGATAAAGAGGTCTATAATACTATCCATTTAGGGTTTCTGCAATATCATTTAATCCTTTCATTTTTTATCATATTAGTTTGTTTATTTGCCTCAGGGTTATTGCTGGGCCTCAGCGCCTGCATTACAAATCCACTGCTCCTGGCAGCCATTCTTTTCCATTTTGTTGCCATTGTTGTTATTGATGTTGTTAATGTTTTTTGATAGGACACAGAAAATCAAGAGAGGAGGGGAAGACAGAGAGGGGGACAGAAAGACACCTATAGACCTGCTTCAGTGCTTGTGAAGTGACCCCCCTGCAGGTGGGGAGCTGGGGCTCAAACCAGAATCCTTAAGGCAGGTCCTTGTGCTTCTCACCATGTGCACTTAACCCGCTGTACTACTGCCCCGCTCCCAATAATGTTAAATATTTTAAATTTATTCTTGATTTTTAAATTTTTGACACCAGGGCTATTGCTGGTGCTCAGTGCTGCATTATGAATCCATTACTCCCCGGGATATTTTTTCTTTTCCTTTTTTTTTCTTCCTCTTTTCTTTCTATTTTACTTTTTTTTAATGTATTCTTTTTTTAATTTAATTTTTATTTTTTTATATTTATTTTTCCTCTTTGTTGCCCTTGTTTTTTATTGTTGTAGTTATTGTTGTTGTTGTTACTGACATCGTTGCTGTTAGGACAGAGAGAAATGGAGAGAGGTGAGGAAGACAGAGAGGGGGAGAGAGACAGACACCTGCAGACCTGCTTCACCGCTGTGAAGCGACTTCCCTACAGAGGAGGCTCGAACCAGGATCTTTAAGCCGGTCCTTGTGCTTTGCGCCACATGCCCATAACCCGCTTCACTAATGCCCGACTCCCTCTCTTTTGCTTTTGATAGGACACAGAGAAATTGAGAGTGTGTGGGTAGACAGAAAAGGAGAGAAAAAGACACCTGCAGTCCTGCTTCACCGCTTGTGAAGCCTCCCTCCTGCAGGTGGGGGGTGGGGTTTCAAATCCGGGTCCTTGTGCTTGGTAATGTGTGCGCTTAACCAGGTGTACCAGCTCTTGGCCCCCATGGCTGTTCTTTATATTTTTAAACTCCACAAACAACATTACTGTTTTTATAGAGTTAATATTTATTTAAAGGTACTCACATTTTAATTTTTTCTTTTGCTTGTTATTCTTTCTTCGACTGCCCACTTTCCTTCTGAGATCATTTTCCCTCTCCCTGAAGAGTGAGTTACCCTTTAGGCTGGCAGTTCCACATGGGAAGCTTTGGTATTTATGGAAGTGTGAATAATCATGAAATTTTGAATCAGTGTTACTAGATTTTGCTTAGGAAAATGAAATATTCCTTTCAAATGTTTCTCATTTCCATTTGTATTATCAATATTCTCTCTTAACCTACATGACTGACCAACCTTGAAAGCATCTGATCTTTTTTTTTTAATTTTTAAGTGATATAATTTTCTTTTTTTAAAAAAATGTCTTTTATTTATTTATTATTGGATAGAGACAGAGAAATTGAGAGGGGAGTGGAGATAGTGAGAGAGAGATAGACACTTGCAGCCCTGCTTCACCACTCGTGAAGCTTCCCCCTTGCAGATGGGGACTAGGGGCTTGAACCCAGGTCCTTTCACACTGTAATGTGTGTGCTTAACGAGGTGCACTACCACCTGGCCCTGATACCATCTGATATTAACTAATGAGCTGAAAACTTACTTTGATGAACTGTAGCATAGGCACATCCAAGCTGTGATAATTATCAGGCCAAACAGCTCCCTACAAAATAGCATAAATATCATATTTCAAAGTGACTACAAGTGAGAGAGAGAAAAAGAGAAAAAAAATTTTTTTATGTCATGTCTGTCAGATGACTTTTCTCCAAAACATACAGCATCTAATGATATTTCTATATATGGTCAAGATTCACAATTTCTTCAAATAGCTTAAAACCTTGCATGAAAATAAACTGCGTCTTATGAAACAGATAAGAGCTCTATTCAATGACTTGTTTCCCAACTTCTAAGCACAAATCAGTTCATTTTTTTCTTGAATGAGTAATACAGCCAAGAAAATAATCACAGACTTGACCAAACAATCTTTTTTACATTGTTTTTATAGGGTTCAGTGTTAGGCTGAGTGAGCTGAACTTAATAAAGAACAAGCATAGATAGGAGACTTGATCACATGTTAGTGGAGAGGAGTGATTTGTAGTCTGTCGGATTATTTTGTGGGTGATTCTATGCTTCTTAGAAATAAATGTTCAGGGAGTCCAGGGGTAGCGCAGTGGGTTAAGCCAGGTGGCGTGAAACGCACGTGGCATGAAGTGCAAAGACCGGTGTAAGAATCCCAATTTGAGCCCCCAGCTCCCCACCTGTAGGGGAGCCGTTTCACAGGTGGTGAAGCAGGTCTGCAGGTGTCTATCTTTCTCTCCCCCTCTCTGTCTTCCCCTCCTCTCTCCATTTCTCTCTGTCCTAACGACGACGACATCAATAATAACAACAATAACTATAACAACAATAAAAAAAGACAACAAGGGCAACAAAAGGGAAAATAAAATTTAATAAAGAAAGCAAGAAATGTTTGAAGCATGTATCTTTTACACAGAATGAAAAACAAAAAAAAAAAAACCAAAAATCCCATAGCTGGCCATGATGCCATTGGAAGCCCCACTGTGTTTTTACCAGTCCTAATGGGCCTCAGGTCTGTAGAGCTGATCCAGCCCATCTGGCTATGTTCCCATTAACTGACCTAACCTGGTTGATCAATGAAGGTCGCAGCAGCAGATATTAGTAGTGGGATAGGAAAGCAAGTAAATGGAATCTCAGTGAGGCCAGTGAGTGTAGAGGGGAGGAAGCAAAGAAAGAAATGATAAAAGGAGGAGCATGTAGTTAACACAGGGAGGAGATGGCATAAAATATATCAGGGTTCCTAGGAAAGCTATCAGGGAAGGGGATGGGATACAGAGTTCTGGTGCTGGGAATTATGTAGAGCTGTACCCATCTTATCCTATGGTTTAGTCAATGTTTCCTTTTTATAAATAAATATATATATATATCACGGTAAAGTTGACCTTTAAGGTACATTAGATTTGGGCTTAAACCAGAACTGAAAATATTGACCTACCTCATCTCATTAGACTGGACTGGGTATGCTCCTTGTAAAGGGGCCAAGGGCCTAACTCCCCATCCCCCCACCCCCACAATTTGATGCAGTACATAATGGCTGTAGTAGTGATTAGAGAGTGTGGTGGATGATACTAGATTTGAATTCTGGCCCCATCATATTCTCAGTTTGTAAAAAAAAAAAAAAAAAAAGCTGGAAAGCTTACAAAGAAGAAAATTCTCTTTCCTGATTTTCTTTTAAATCTTTTTTATTACCTTTATTTATTTACTGGATAGAGACAGAATTGGAGAGGAAGGAGGGAGATAAGAGAGGAAGAGAGACAGAGAGACAGACACCTGCAGTACAACTTCACCACTCACGAAGCTTTCCCCCTGTAGGTGGGAACCTGGGGGCTTGAACCTGGGTCCTTGTGCACTGTAACATGTGCACTCAGCCAGGTGCGCCACCAACCTGGCCCCACTTTCCTGCTTTTCATGGTGTACTCAAGGGAATAAAATTATTGCACACAGATACAATGTTGTGAAAGCATAGACTTCTCAGTTTTTCTCTACCCTTTCCCAAGAGCAAAAAATAACTCAGTGCTCACCTGCCTTCTTCCTCATGGAAGATGTTCTGATGTATATGAAACAAGAGGTATACCACCAAGCAGACAGCCCACGCAATGCAGAATAGTATGTGTATTGCAGAGATAGTCTTCCAGAGAAAATGACCTAAAAAATAGATATGCTGATCCTACTAATCATGAAAGCACAACCAAGAGAAAATAACCTCTTTAATTCTCCTCTTAATCAAAGTATTCAGAACAAAGCTCTTTGTGGGGAGAAGTTATTTTGAGGATTATCATATACCAGATAAAGAAATAGTCATATATGTAAGTGAACATTTATCATCTTGGTTGTCCAGAATCACCTCTCTGTTTTTTTTGTTTTAAATTTATTAATTTATTATTGAGTAAAGACAGAGAGAAATTGATAGGAGAAAGAGAGAGAGCGACAGAGAGATACCTACAGCTCTGCTTCACCACTCCTGAAGCTTTCTCCCTGCAGGTGGGGACCAGGGGCTTAAACCCTGGTCCTTATGCATTGTAGTGTGTGTACTTAGCCAGATATGACACTGCCTGGCCCCTGAATCACGTCTCTCTACAATAAATATCCCTCCCCCCAATCCAGGATCCAGCCTTCCCACACCTCCACTCCATGTGTCCCAGACAACTGGACTTTAACCAGATCAATCAGTGTGCTTCATCACCTTAGTGGCAGTGAGGAATTGGCTCAGGATAAACAGAAGAGGGACTCAGTTCTAAGGTTTTTGAGCTGTCAGGAAAACAGATCCTGTATTCTTAGTTGGACTGATTATTATGAAGACGTGAACTTTGAACTGCAGAGCATGGAGTCTGGGATGATGTCAGCACAGTTGACGATGGAGCCAAGGGCAGCAGAGAAATTGAGTCATCACAGGTATCCAAACTAGCACCACACTCTGCCTTGCCAGAAGGTCTTTATCCAACTACTTTTTAGTCTATAGTCCATTATGTTATTTTTCTATTATTTGTAAAGAATGAATGAAGCCTTAACTGATAGACTTCAAAGGCACAGAGTTCAAAGAGCCCTAAAGACAGAGCCTGAGCATTCAGGGAAAGAGAAGGGTCCCCTACCCAGGTGGGAAACATTAGTCCTCATTCTAAGGCCCTGAGACTTTAAGATCCCACTCATAGAAGCTGTTTTAAAGAAATGGAAAAATAATATGTCAGGACGAATATTCTCTATTTGTAGGAAGATATTAGTAAACACTGCAAAATATATACCTTTCTGTTGCAAGTATTTGACATGTAAAACTGGTCCCCCACTGCACTGGAGGACACTTCAGTCAGTGCTGTTTTTTTTTTTTTTTCTTCCCCTCTGTGTGTCTTTGTCTCTTTGTCTCTGAAAATATCAGCCTGGAGTGATAATGACAAAAAATAAAAAAGGATGCAAAAAACTACTATAGACACTATGCTAATATATAGATGAAGGAGCAGTGCACAGTGATGGAAAAATGCAGGATTTTGTTGTGGACATTATAAACAATTAATCAAGATCTAACTACCAGTTCATATACACAAGTTTTAAATAAATTTGGAACAAAAGGACTGGGGAAATAACATAATGGTTATGCAAAAGACTTTCATGCCTGAGGACCAGAGGTTCCAGCACCACCATATGCCAGAGTTGAGCAGTGCTTTGGTCTCTCTGTGTTTCTCTCTCTCTCTCTCCCCCCCTCATTAAAATAAATTATTAAAAAAAATAAGATTACTAATGGAAGTAGCATTGGTCTAGGAAGAATTTTTAGAATAAATATACAGTATTGCTTGCCAAATGAGTTTGGGTATACAGAATTAGGCTTGGATTGTCTTGGTGGCTTAAATCAATGCATTGATTGAAGTCCTTCTTTTTCATGAATCAAAAAAAATTTGGATTTTATTTTTTTATTTTGCCACTTGGGTTATCACTGGAACTCAATGCCTAAATGAGTCCATCATGCCTAGTGGCCATTTTTTTTTACCTTATTGGTAAGGGTGAGAGACAGAGAGGTAGACATGGAGAGACAAAGACAGAGACAGCTCCACTTTTCATGAGGCTCCCCTCATGTAGGTGCCTCCATGTGGTGTCGTGGGGCTCAGGCACACAGGTCATTGTATACTGTAATGTGTTCACTCTTCTGGGTGAGCCACTAGCCAGCCCCTGGAATCTTGGGATTTTAAGTAAATAAAGACTTTATTTTTAATCTTTATTTATTGGATAGAGACAACCAGGAATTGAGAGGGTAGTGGAGATTAAGGCAGGGGTTGGGGGTGGAGAGAGAGACTTGTAGCACTGCTTCATCACTTGCAAAGCTTTCCCCTGCAGATGGGGGACTGAAGTCTCAAACATAGGTCCTTATGCATTGTAAATGTGTGCTCAACCAGGTTTGCCACCACTGGGACGCCAAGTATGGTGAGCCTTTGTGAATTTCTTTCAAAATAGTTGAGGAGAACCTACACTAGAATGACCAGAAATGAGAAGACCTGGAGAGTCCCATTTTTTATCCTGAGAGCTGGGAAGTTATCACCATATCTGATTTAGTATATGTCCATTCAGAATCCAAAATTCATACCTGTCACAAGAGGGTTAAATCCGACAAGCAGGGTCAGAACTGCAGGTATCGTATATATTACCTGTCAGCAAAAAGGAAATTATTCAGGTTAAGAAGTATGCCCATGGGGGTTGGGTGTTAGCACAGAGGGTTAAGCGCACTTGACACAAAGCGCAAGGACCGGCATGGAGATCCCGGTTTGAGCCCCTGACTCCCCATCTGCAGGTCTGTAGGTGTCTATCTTTCTCTCCCCCGTTCTATCTTCCCCTCCTCTCTCCATTTCTCTCTGTCCTATCCAACAACGAACAACATCATCAACACCAATAATAATAACCACAACAAGGGTAACAAAAGAGAAAAAAAAAATGGCCTCCAGGAGCAGTGGATTCGTGGTGCAGGCACTGAGCCCCAGCAATAACCCTGGAGGCAAAAAAGAAAAAAAAAAACCAGTATGCCCATATAGGAGATTTTCAGAGATAGCTAGACAGTGAAAAAAGATAACATTAGTAGCTATCATACTCCATAATTTATTTCTAGGCTTCAGGAAAAATCGAGGAAATAGTAACCTATGTTTCTAACCTATGTTTCATGGCCCTTTCCATGCCAGGTTTTAATTTTATCTGCCTTTCTTCCAGGCTAGGTTCTTCCAAGAAAGTCCCATTCATCGTTAAGCTCTAACACTGAATGAAGAGTTTGATTCTCAAGATACATCAACCTCCTGGTCTCCCACAAAACAACAGTGATGTTCAAATGACCTTTCACTGCTTGGAAAATAGTGAAGGAGGAGCAAGGTTCATGATCAACAGATGCCTTGTTAGCTAGAAGCCTATAAATACAATAATAATACATAGCTGGCTATGCTCCATGGACCATCAAGAACAATAGTCCATCTCTACAAGTGAAACCATGGAATGTTTATTTGCTGGGGCTCATGCAGGGTGACTCTCAGCCAGGAAGGTAAGCTTACCAGTTCTTCCTCGCTAGCTCGAGGCTCAGCAATATAGACAAGAAACACCGGGGAGGATTCTGGTATGAACACACTCATTTACTGGAAGGTGAGATTGGGTTTAAATAGAGATTCAAATAAAGAACATTTTTCAAATATGTCAGAAATTACAGGTTTCTTAAAGTTCAGCTTGCCCCTATGGTAGGGGGCTGGTATGAAAAGAATTGATGCAGATACATAAAGGTCAAGATAATTAGTCTCCTGATGCAGGCATTTAATTACCCAAAGGCATTTGAGAGAAGAATAGGGGTTAAACCAGTTAAGGAGAGATAGAGGGAAGATAAACAAAGTTTGATGTAAATTAAGGACATTAAGGAGCACTGTTAGGAGTGTGTGGTAAGGTGTGTTCTCCTTTGTGATCAAAAGGTGAGGTGAACTTTGAGTAAATGAACCTTAAAGCAGGCAGCCATGTGGCCTGTCACTAGCAGGGAGTAACTGTGAGATCTCTGTGGGCTTGAGAGGCTAACAAGGCAAGCTTAGTCTGGGAGACTTTTTCCCTCTTGGCTCATCTCTATTACGAGAGAGGCTAACAAGCAGGGTGTCTTTCCAAAACCCCATCCAAGGATGGGAGAGCTCCCCTAAGCTCTACCAAGCTTTCACATAGTCCCACATTTATTAATGATTTTTTTCTTCCTGGTTGTTGTTGAGTTGCTTTTTAATTATTTTTAACTTTTTTATATTTATTTGATAGAACAAAGAGAAACTGAGGGGGGAGGAACAACGGGCGAAAGAGAGAGACACTTGCGGCAATTCAGAGGGTGAAGCTTCCTTTGTGCAGGTGGGGAGTCTGCTGCTTGAACCCGAGACCATGTGCTTGGTAGGTAGTATATGTACTCAGTCAGGCGCACTACCACCCACCCCTTGAGCTGCCTTTTTTACGTTGTAGTTTTTGAGAGGAATCTCAAGAAAACTGGTAAGGAACGAGAGATGTTAGAGGAGTTAGATTTTGAGCAAGGGTGATGCAGGCTATGGTTTCGCTGATTAGTGAACATGGGTGGGTTAAGAAGAGAAGTGAGCTTTGCAGGCAAGGTTCTGGGTAGGGCCTAGTATATTTGAGGAGCATAGATCTCGAAGCCTTCTAAAAAGTTAAAAAGGCGGGTCTCTGAGACTTGTCTGCAGAGAAATAACATTTGGAACCTAAGCTAAGAATCAGAGTGCTGAGGAAAAGGTGATTTGATAAGATTCAAAGGCATGTGTGAATCTAAGTAATAAGCTATAATATCAGCATTTACCCCTGCTATCCTAAAAAAAAAAAAATGACTAGATTTTCTCATCATAATTTCAAATGCTCTTGGCACTAATCTGTACATGGTCAAAATTATTCAGAAAGCCTGAAACCATCTAGTTGGTGATATTGTAGTCTTTTGTATCTTTATTGAAAAAATAAAATTCTAATATTTTAGAAATGTGTGGAATGATTTCTTCCTCTGCCAGATGGTTCAAGTCAGCAATGGTTCCGTGTCCATAATGGGTTCTATGGGTTTTAGTTACTTCCTATAAATACAATGTGTTGAAGAGGCTAGATAGTATAATGATTATGCAAAGAGACTCTCATGCCTGAGGCACCAAAGTCCCAGGTTCAATCCCCCATGCCACTATCAGCCAGAGCAGAGCAGTGCTCTGGTTAAAAAAAAAAAAAAAAAAAAAAAAAAATATATATATATATATATATAAATATATATAATATATATATTTTAAATATATATATATAAATATATATATATTACTAGATAGATGTTCAAGAGAAGTGGTTCAATGGACCTTGAAAAGTTTACTATGGGGGCCAGGTGGTGGCACACCTGGTTAAGAGCACACATTACAGTATGCAAGGACCCAGGTTCAAGCCCCTGGTCCCCACCTGCAGATACAAAGCTTCATGTGTGGTGAAGTAGAACTGCAGGTGTATCTCTGTCTCTCTACCTCTCAATTTCTCTCAGTCTCTGCCCAAAATGAAGAGAGAAGGGGGAGGTCTGGCAGTGAAGCACCAGGTTAAGTGCACATAGTACAAATCACAAGGACCAGTGCAACAATCCTGGTTCAAGCCACTGGCTCCCCACCTATGGGGGGGGGCGGTCTCTTCACAATGAGTAGATCTGTAAGTGTCTATCTTTCTCTCCTCTTCTCTCTCTGTCCTATTCATTAAAGAAGAAGAAGGAGAAGGAGAAGAAGAAGGAAAAGTAGCCACCAGGAGCAGTGCAGGCACGGAGCCCCAGCAATAACCCTGGAGGCAATAAATTAATTAATTAATTAATTAAAATAAATAGAATATAGAAAGAGAGTTCAACTGTGTTTATTTTGAAAGTATCCTCTAGGGGACTGGTATAAAGCCTTGGACTCTGGGTGGGAAGATATAATAATAATAAAAATAAAATACAAAACTTTCATGCCTGAGGCTCTGAGGTCTGAGGTTAAAAACAAACAAGCAAACATACTTGTATCCACTCTACATTCCTGTCTTGGGTTACACTAGCACAAAGTACATGGGGAGTCCCGATTTATTTACAAAAGATTAAAAAGTCAGTTCATTCCTTACATATTAAACCCCATTCTACCATTTATACATGCACTAGATGGAAAAGAAATAATAAAAAACTTTAGACTTTTAATCAGGAGGGTTTGAGTTCCATTCCTGGCACTGAATATGCTAGAGTGATACTCTGGTTTTCTTCCTTCTCTCAGTCATGAATAAATAAGCAAAACTCTTTAATGTTAATATAAATTAACATTTGTTGGCCCATTTATTCAGAGGTGATAGCAGAAAGCCGTGTTCCTGGAAAGCTGAATTTATACGTGCACATTCATGAAGATACATTACATTATCACACTCATGACTTTCCCCCCTACCTAGTCCTAGGAAAAAAAAGAATTTACAGAGATCAATTTGATGTCGATATTCTGAAGTCTACAGAGGCAGGGAGGAAGGGCAAACACAAAACGTATGCCTCATTCAGCATTCCAGTTCTTTCAAATGAAGGAAAGCTGCTCATACTCACCATCCACAGTTCTGCATCTGGATCGTTCACCTGAAATGCCAAGACATCAGAGCATTAGCAGATATTCCGTCATTTGCCATCGCTAAATTTGGTCTGCTCTTTATTTGGTAAGTGACAGACAATGCAATACACGAGCATACTAAATAGGAATAAGACATAAACTAGTAGATCGTGATAGCTGAATGGTGCATTTGGTTGAACATAACAGGGCTGGTCATACATTCAAAACGTTTTTGTTGTTGTTTGGTTGGTTGGTTTTGTCTCCAGGGTTATCGCCGGGCCTCAGTGCCTGCACTACAAATCCGCTGCTCCTGGAGGCCATTTTTCTCATTTTGTTGCCCTTGTTGTTATTGTTGTTGTTCGACAGGATAGAGAGAAATCGAGAGAATAGGGGAAGACAGAGAGGGGAAGAGAAAGACACCTGCAGACCTGCTTCACTGTTTGTGAAGCAACTTCCTGCAGGTGGGGAGCCCGGGGCTGGAACCGGGATCCTTACGCAGGTCCTTGTGCTTTGAGCCATATGCGCTTAATCCGCTGCACTACCGCCAGGCCCTTCCAGTTAAAATGCTTTGTAAAGAACTGCACAGGAACTCTGAAAAAGGTGAGCCAAACACAGACTAGGTATTTTAAGGCCTTTCTCATCTCAAACAAAGAGGACAGCTATCATGAAGAGGGTGCAAAGCAGACTTGAAAGGATATACTCTAAGGGTTTTGCTCTGATTCTTTTTCCTGGAGGCGAATTGTGTTCAGTCTCCTACAGGCTGGGGAGACTGTGTTGACTCAGGTCCCTTCAGGTCCCTTCAGGTCCCTTTCAAAAGGACACACCCTGAACTGGCTCCTTTTAGTGTAATGGCAAAAAAAGTGCGGGGTAGGAACTGGGTGGTGGCATACCTGGTTGAGCACAGATGCTGCAATGCACAAGGACCTGGGTTCAAGCCCACTGACCCCCACCTGCAGGGGGAAAGCCTCACGAGTAGTGCAGGGGGAAAGCCTCACGAGTAGTGCAGGTGTCTCTCTGCCTCTCTCTCTATATATATTCCCCCATTCTCAATTTCTGGCTATCTCTATCCAGTAAATAAATGAAGTTTTTTATTTTAATTTATTTTCCCTTTTTGTTGCCCTTGTTGTTTTTCATTGTTGTAGTTATTGTTGTTGTTGCTGATGATGTCATTGTTGTTAGGACAAGAGAGAAATGGAGAGAGGAGGGGAAGACAGAGAGGGGGAGAGAATGATAGACACCTGCAGACCTGCTTCACCGCCTGTGAAGCGACTCCCCTGCAGGTGGGGAGCCGGAGGTTCGAACCAGGATCCTTACACCTGTCCTTGTGTTTCGCGCCAGGTGCGCTTAACCCGCTGCTACCGCCCGACTCCCAATAAATGAAAATTTAAAAAATGAAAGAAAAAAACCCTATTTTTAAATACATTTTTTTATTTAAAACGTTTATTTATTTATTAGATGAAGACAGAAATTGAGAGGGGAGGGAGAGATAGACAAAGAGACAGAGAGACACCGGCAGCCCTGCTACACCACTTGTGAAACTTTCCCCCTGCAGGTGCAGACCAGGGGCTTGAACCCGGGTCCTTGAACATTGTCATATGTGCACTTAAAGAGACACACCACTTCCTGGCTCCAGAAACCCTATTCTTAGGAAGACAGAAAAGAAAAAAGAAAGAAAGAAAGAAAGAAAGAAAAAAGTGAGGGGTGTGGCATGGTGCCTTAGATGTGAGGGACTTCAGAAGCATGAACCTTGTATGTAAACAGCTGCAGCTATGCAGGTGGATAGCTAGTCTAGACTGCAAGGTCAAGTTTAGGGGCGGACCTCCTAGCTCAGCTCCCCAACCAAGGGGCTTCCAGGGCAGCCTCCCACCGCCCTCCGCCTGACCTGCACGTAGGCCGCCAGCGCGAAGAAGGCGGCCATGAGCCCGTTGCAGGCCCTCCAGAGGGCAGGCTCCCAGCACCCAGCCGCAGGCTCCATGGGCTTGGCGGAGCAGGACCCGGGGCGGCGCGGGCAGAGTCCACCCACCCGCCTCTGCTTCCGCTGCCGCCCTCCGGGGCGGGTCCGCAGCCGGTCAGCTGGCCGCCTTTCCATGCGCTCTGGCTGTGGGGGCGGCGCTGCTGTGTGAGCCCTGCAACTGTTGGCGCCTCTTTCAAACAGCAAGCTTCTGGGGACTGGGGAAAAGTAGCAGAGACACAACACGACTTGTCACAGGCCCCGCAGGTTGTCAGTGGGAGAAAAGGTAGTCTGCCAGGTTCATCTCTCGTGCTTGTTTGCTTTTAAAACAATTTACAGTACAGAGACGGGTGTGTGTGTGTGTGTGGGGGGGGGGTCGATAGCATAATGGTTATGCAAAGAGACTCTCATGCCTGAGGCTCCAAGGTCCCAGGTTCAATCCCCCGCCTACCATAAGCCAGAGCTGAGCAGTGCTCTGGTTAAAGAGAGAGAGAGGCAGGGAGAGATGGAGAGAACTTATGCTAGACTTGCGTGTGTACATGCTGATTATTATTTATGTATTTCTTTTCAAAGCTCAGGAACTTTCAAAGCCCCGTAAGCGTTATGGTAATTTCTTAAGAGTGACGACAGTTATATTAGCACAGCTCACAGCTTTTCTGCAGACAAGCTCATTTATCTTCATGGGCTTTTATTATAAAAGGTATTTACATATTATACATATTTACAATTCCTTTCCCACCACCAAAACCAACAAAAGTTCCACACGCGTGGCTCATGAATTTCTTATGAACCAAAGACACTGAAATATGCACTGTTTTCCCCTCACTTGTATCACACAGTCTTTTCCTGTTTTGTAATCTACCCTTCTGATTGCTTCTTCCCCGGGCTCATTTACACATCCATAGGCCTCATCATTCTTGCTCCTTCTAAAGAGTCTTTATCACTTCAAATCAGGCCTGTGTGTGCTTCTGTCCTTTCCTTTTAGATAAATCTCCTAAAATTCTTTAGAATTTTTTTCCCCTCCTCCTCCAGTTTCATGCCTTTCATGAAATGCTTGTTTCAGAAACTCCTTTGCTTGGTGTCTGGCTCTGAGCTTGAAGCAGGTGACCCACCAAAATGGACTTGCTGTGTGTTCTCTAGGAAGGGAACCTGCAGGCAGGCGGTGGTGGTGATGGAGGCGGGGTGACATATATCTTACAGTAATGTCAGCATGTGTCTGTGTGTGTGTGGGGGGGAGAGCAGACAGAGATTCACAGTCATAGCAGTGGCTACTACTGCTTGAAGTTGGACAAGACTCGTCATTGAGTTCCACTACCAGCACAGTTTGGGAGTAAGGGAGAAATCATCTCTCACTAATTTTTTTTTTTCTTATCTGAAAAAATATAAAAAAATAAAAGCGAGAGTGGTGTGTGTTAGAGGTTCAATTATGTCACCCCTAGCCCTCAGTTCCTGTCGAACTGCCTAAACCTTAATACTTATAATTACTATTGTTTTGGAGACAAGGTCTTTAAAACAATTTGATTTTGGGGTCCAGGTTGGTGGTGCACCTGGTTGAACACACATGTTACAATGCGCATGGATGAGGGTTTGAGTCCCTGGTCCCCACCTGAAAGGGGAAAGCTTCACAAGTGGTGAAGTAGTGCTACAGATCTCTGTCTCCCTCTCCCTCTTCCCCCCCTCTCTGTGTGTCTCACCCTTCTCTCTCAATTTCTGTCTATATCCAGTAAATAAAGTTTTGAAAAGATAATAAAAATTATTAAAAAAAAACCAATTTGATTATGAGCAATTAGGATCATATAACATCAGAAACCCAACTACCATAATTAGGAGAATAGATTATTCCAACAGGCCATGGTGACTTTTTATCCCTGGAAAGAGGGAACATGGTCAACCCTGTTAGTACACAGGGCCAGGTCATGGGAACTTACTCTCCCAATGATGGAGTTTCTCACCCAGAAGAAGGGATACCTTCTGTGCAGGCAGAGAGCACAGGTGTCCACCTCAGTGATCTTGAAAGTCCAGAAACAGTGCATGAACTCTATCACTTCTACATGAACTCTATCACTACATGAACTCTATCACACCTACATGAACTCTATCACTACATGAACTCTATCACACCTACATGAACTCTATCACTACATGAACTCTATCACACCTACATGAACTCTATCACTACATGAACTTTATCACTACATGAACTCTATCACTACATGAACTCTATCACTACATGAACTCTATCACTACATGAACTCTATCACTACATGAACTCTATCACTACATGAACTCTATCACTACATGAACTCTATCACACCTACATGAACTCTATCACTACATGAACTCTATCACTACATGAACTCTATCACTACATGAACTCTATCACACCTACATGAACTCTATCACTTCTATAACAAAGCAACATAGACTGAGGGACTTTGACAATGGGCACTCTCTTCTGACTGTAGTTCTAGACACTAGGAGTTTGAAACCACAATGTCAAAAGACAGGAGAGAGAGAGAGAACCAGACGTGACGTCACTCTGGTACATGTGCTGCCGGGGATTGAACTCAGGATCTCATGCTGGAGACTCTTTGCTTTAGCCACTGTGCCACCTCCCGGACCGCAACCAAAAAATATTTTTAAGAATTGACAACAACCGGGGTCTGGGCGGTAGCACAGTGGGTTAAGTGCAGGTGGCGCAAAGTGCAAGGACCAGCATAAGGGTCCTGGTTCGAGCCCCTGCCTCCCCACCTGCAGGGGATTCACTTCACAGTCGGTGAAGCAGGTCTGCAGGAGTCTATCTTTCTTTCCTCCTCTCTGTCTTCCCCTCCTCTCTCCATTTCTCTCTGTCCTATCCAACAACAACGACAACAATAACAACAATAACAACTACAACAACAATAAAAAAAAGCAGGACAGAGTAGAACATGGCATTGGAGAATGGAGGACAACAGTGTGTCTGAGGCTGCTTTTTTGGCTCACAGATAGTGGTCTTCTGTTTTTGTTTGGTTTTCCTCTTATATATTCAGTTTCCTCCTCCTCTTCTTTATATTTCTTTTTTTCTTTTCTTTTCTTTTTTTTTTTTTTTGCCACCATCAAGATTATTACTGGGCTCACTGTCTACACAGTGAACACACTGCTCCCAATGGCCTTTTTTTTCCCTTTCTTTTTTTCTCTTCCACTGCCTCTTCTTTCCTGTACTTGATAGGACAGAGAGAAATGAAGGAGGGGGCAGATAAAAAGGGAGGAAAAGAGACACCTGCAGCACTGCTTCATCATTTGTGGAATTTCTCCCTAGCAGGTGGGGACTGGGAGCTTGAATCTGGGTCCTTGTGCATCTTTTTTTAAAAAATTATTATTATTATTATTATTATTATTATTATTATTATGCCCCCAGAGTTATTGCTGGGGCTCAGTGCCTGCACTACGAATCCAGTGCTCCTGGAGACCATTTTTCCCATTTTTGTTGCCCTTGTTGTTGTTACTGCTGTTGGATAGGACAGAGAGAAATCAAGAGAGGCAGGGAAGACAGAGAGGGGGAGAGAAAGATAAACACCTGCAGACCTGCTTCACTGCTCATGAAGTAAATCCCCTGCAGGTGGGGAGGTGGGGGCTTGAACCGGGATCCTTACACTGGTCCTGGTGTTTTGCACTTAACCCGCTGCAATTCCATCCGACCACCGGTCTTTGTGCATGTGTGCTTAACACCACCCAGCATGTCAGTTTCCTCTTCTTTAGGGAGGCCTGGCATATCGGATTAGAGTAATCTTCATTATCAGGTATGGTCAACTATCCTGGAGTCTGTGTGTGCTGTGAGGGGCAGGAGGCAAAGTTTACAACTGGGTCATCTTCAGAGAGAGAGAAGACCCTTTTCTTGCAAAGAATCCTGAGAAGGTGTTTGGTGATGCCTGCCAGGTAACAGGGCACAAGATCCTATGCCATATTAACTCCCCCTCCCATTTCACCTTTCTCTCTCCACCAGCGAAAGTTTCTTTCCAATCTCTGATGGTTCTGTGTCAGAAATGTATTAGATGGTAATTGTAAATAGGATGACTGGGATATGAAGTCTGCTCCTAAAATCTCTGAAATTGTACACCCACTTACAATCAGAAAGAATCGGCTTGCTCCTACAAACCCCACTGGGTCTCTACGAAGGACTTGGGTTTCTACTATTATCAAAACTCTGACCCTATTCTGGAAACCTCCAACCATATTCATATATTCATATTGATTGACAATGAAGGACGCTTGGCTCAAATATGGTTCCTTCAAATCCTTGATGTCTCCTGTGCTAGCAGAAGAAAACGAACATTTCACTGCACACTTGATATCCCTCTCCACACTCCTAAGTGTGCAATACTCACTGAGTCATTTTGTCCACTCATATGATAAATATCTACTCTAGACTTAACTATGTATCCCCGGGCTATGCTGATACCTGACCATGAACTGAAGAGAAACAGGCAGGTGATCCCAGCAGGTAGATGTAGTTGTTACTTTGAAGGAAGGTGAGGGCAACTGTGAGGAGTTGAAAAATGAGGAGTTGAAAAATCAGACCTCTTCCAAGGGTTTCAGGAGACTTTCTGAAGAAAGTGACAGTCAGGTATGCCATGAAACATGAAGAGGTGGGTGGCCTGGGAGGTGACTCAATAGCTAAAGCATTGCACTCTCAAGCATGAGGTCCTGAGTTTGATTCCCAGCATCCCATGTGCCAGAGTGATGCTCTGGTTCTCTCACCTTTTCTTATAAATAAAGAAAGAAAATTCTAAAAAATAAGGAAAAAGAAAAATGAAGGGGTGAATACCAATAAAAAACATTATGAGAGGATGCTGAATTCTTTACTTTTTTTCTTTATGGGAGAGGAGGTTAATGGTTTACTGTTGACAGTAAAATACAGTAGTTTCCCCATAACACTCTAACCCTCCACCTAGGTCCTACTCCACCATCATATTCCAGGATCTGAACACTCTCCCCTCTCCCACCCCAGAGTCCTTTACTTTGGTGCATTATACCAACTCCGGTCCAAGTTCTGCTTTATGTTTTCCCTTCTGTTCTTATTGTTCAAACTTCTGTCTACTAGTGGGATCATCCCATATTCATCCTTCTCTTTCTGGCTTATCTCACTTAGCAGGATTCCTTCAAGCTCCATCCAAGATGCAGTGAAAAAGGTGAATTCACCATTTTTAATAGTTGAGTAATATTCCATTGTGTATAAAGACCACAACTTGCTCAGCCACTCATCTGTTGTTGGATATCTAGGTTGCTTCCAGGTTTTGGCTATTACAAATTGTGCTGTTATGAACTACTTGTTTTTTTATTTATAGATAGATCTTTTTTTTATGGGTGTGTTTGGTTCCTTAGGATATATCCCCAGGAGATGCTGAATTCTTCATCTCCTTAGGCCAGATATGAGTAGAGACAGAGGAGGCTGCAAAGGTACAGGTTCAGGAGTTTGGTTTTCTCTTGAGTGCAGTGAAGATCCCTGAAGCACCTAGAATAGGGCAGAGGACTGGGAGGTTTGGTTAGTATGTATCGAGAAAACTCCAGAGAAGAAGCAGGCTTTGGCTGGAGGAGTTTGCGATAGATCAGGAAAAGATGTGATGCTGGTGAAGTTGGTCAAGGGAGGTGACCATGGAGAGAAACAAGCACCGTTGAATGACATGGATGAGATAAAATTACCAGGCCTGTGTATGAGGAATAAAAACTAAATCTACTCTTCATGTGATGAAGTGTTTGGGCCAAGGACTGGTTACATGCAGGAAATAATGAGACTCAGTACTTGTCCGCACTGGGACCTCTGCCCTGTGTTGCTTTTGCTCCGTACATTTTCCTAGAGGGCCAGGGATTATTGTTCATATCCTTTATCTCCTCAGATGGAAACATGAGTTTCCTTCTGCTTCTCTTTAAAAAACAAAACGCCTTTTAAATTATCTTCCTTTATTTATTGGATAGAAATAGCCAGAAATTCAGAGGGAAGGGGGAGATAGAAAGGAAGAGAGACAGAGAGACACCTGCAGCACTGCTTCACCACTCGCAAAGCTTTCCTCCTGCAGGTGGGGACCAGGGCTCGAACCTGGGTCCTTGCGAAGTGTAACATATGCGCTCAGCCAGGTGCACCACCACCCAGCCCCTTTCCTGCTCCTCTTTATGGATTGCTTTTGTTGCTCTTACAGTGCTTTTTGGTTTTTATCTTGCACTGATTGCACTATGTACACGTAGCTTGTTTTCTTCGACTACAAGTTGCAGGAGGTAAAGCCTATAGCTAACTTATTTTTGTTTAATCTCTCATAGTACCTGGCATACCTGTGTAACAATGGTCTCTAACCATGCCTGGGGATATCTTGAAATGTCAGAAGACTGTTGCTCAGAATGGGGTCTGATGGTGGTGAGGAGTTGGAGCAGTTAACATGTATTATACCTAGTGTGTTAGGCCATAATCTATACACTTTTTTCATTTCATACTTGCAACAGGTCAATTAGGTTGATACTATTAGAATTCTTGCTTCATGGATGGAGAAACGAAGGCAGAGCTTTTAAAACTATTGGTTGAGGAAGACTCCAATTATCTGACCTTTGAATTAGAATTGGAGTTTTGTTTTTTTTTTAATCCCCATAGATTTGTAGGTTTATGAAAGCCTCTTCTGCCCAGAAGAGTTCTTATGAGAGTTTATTTATCCGGGAGGGCTAGAGGTGTCATCTGAAGGGACAATCCAGAGACTGAAGGGACCATCCTTGAGGGCCAGGGTGATACCAGCTTGTTTACTTATCAGCTATTTTAAAGGCTAGAAAGATTTTTTTCCACCCATGCCTTTGAGTTTTAGAAACCAGTTGAAGGAAATTGCATTTGGAGATAATAAGATGCTTTTTTTAGCTTAATTTTTTTTAGTTTATTTCTTGTTTTATTAATGATTTATAAAATTCTGAGGTGACAAGGGTATAATTCCACACTGTTCCATCACCAGAGTTCTGTGTCCCCATGCCTTCCCTTGGAGACTGCTGTAGTTCTCCCAAGGTCATAGGTAGGGGTTGACTATTATATATTTGCCCCCCCCCACACTTTAAAATTTTTCTTATTTATAAAATAGAAATATTGGCAAGACCATAGGATGAGAGGGGTAGAGTTCCACACAGTTCCCACCACCAGAACTCCATATCCCATCCCCTCCCCTGATAGCTTTACTATTCTTTAACCCTCTGGGAGTATGGACCCAGGTCATTATGGGTTTAGAAGGTGGAAGGTCTGGCTTCTGTTATTGCTTCCTCACTGAATATGGGCGTTGACATGTTGGTCCATACTCCCAGCCTGTCTCTATCTTTCCCTAGTGGGGCGGGGCTTTGGGGAGGCGAGGCTCCAGGATCCATTGGTTGGGTTGTCTGCCCAGGGAAGTCAGGTTGGCATTATGTTAACATCAGGAACTTGGTGGCTGAAAAAGCGTTAAGATATAATGCAGAACAAATTGCTGACTAATCACGAACCTAAAAGGCTGGAATATTGCAGATGAAGATTTGGGGTCTCCATTTTGGAAAAAGCTAGTAGGTTTATTTTAGGTATATTCTAAGAGGTCCATGACCCAACTAGTTTTTGCCTGCATCTAACATCTGATATGCAACTAAACCCAGGTTATTGTCTGGGGAGATGGTGTCACAGTTGGAAAAAGGATTAGAAAGCTGGATCGGGAAAGAGAGTAGCTCCCAAATATGGGAACAGTATATAAATATTATTAACTGTAAACCCCATTGATTTGATCTGGGGCCATATCCAGCACAGGAGCCTGTGTAACCTCTGCATCCCTGTAGGTCTGAACTCACATTCTGTGGTCACAGCTAGAAACATTCCAGGCTGCACTAACATCAGGACCCATCTTCCTCGGGTGATAGGTAGAGTCTGTTATCCAACCTCCCTTCGGAGAATGGAACAGTCCCTACCATTGTTGATCCACATTGAGGGCAAGGTCCTATAGGGGCCCACAGAGGGGTCCATTATGTTGTTCCTGATGGAGAGGACCAGTGACAGTGGCTAAAAAGATGTTACAGGTCTAGGCCCATCCTGTCTGTGTAGGAATCCCAGAATTCCCTTGCCGGGGCCCCAAGTGATGGGGTGGCCTGGTAGTGACTGAAGAGTCATCGTTAAAGTATGCCAGTCTCTTGCCCTTATTCAACTTTTGTAGTCCTTACTTTGTCTGTCAAGGTTAGCTTTGAAGTGATTGAAGGACGTGTAATAGGAGGTAGGTGAGGAGAGTATCTAGGTCTAAGTAAAGACTATTTGATTAGGTACTTTATGGTGTCTTTTTAGGTTTTTCTACTTGCCTGCTGCAATAAGACGCTTTGAAACCTTTTTTTTTTCTTCTCTCTAATCTCAATTTCCTGATTTAGAACTCAGCTGTTGAGTTGTGTCTGTCCACAAGATGGCGGGCTTCTGCTGCCAAAGGAATCCACTTGGTGGGTCAGTGGTTGAGGAAGGGAAGGAGGAGAACAGGGAAGAAAGCTGGGGTTCTCCTTGGCTTCACCTGGATGGTTGTGATGTAGATTTTCTGGATGGGTGTGAAGTGGTATCAATCTGAAGCGAAGAGGTACAAACAGAACTTTGTAGCTGGAAATATTTGTGTCTAAATAAGGGTGTTATGAGGAGATTAAGTGAGCTTTGCTGCTATACTAGGGCGATATTTCCAATCCCAGGATTCCCGGGAAACCAGTTGTGTCTGAGAGGGGTAATCACTTCTAAAATTGAAGTGTTCCAAAAGCAAATAATAGTGATAGCAGCTATCAACGGCACAGCGGCCCTTTCTTCTCCTTAATGTCACCACAGATTTTACCTTTCTGAATCTAAGCTTGTGACTTCCCTTCCATTTCACATCACACAACACACCCTCCCTCTCTCTAGTCCCTATGTTCACTCCCTTCATAAATGACACTGTCTGCCATTTATTCTCAAACTCTTTGGACTAGTGGCTAAGGGCTGCCTGAACGAATAAATAATCAAAAAGCTGGTGACTTAAAAATAACAAGATTTTACTCTTATAGCTCTGGAGGCCAGAAGTAAAAAAAAAAAAAAAAAAAAAAATCAAGACTATTCCATATTTCTTCCCCTGTCTGTCCCTTCACATTCTGTGTCTGTGCCATGTCTTCTTTCTCTTTTATAACAAAATTTCTTATTGGATTTAGGACCCACCTAGATAATACAAGATTAAGCCAATTTCCCAAGATGATCTCATTGTGAGAGCCTCAATTTAATTATGTCTACAAATATATTTATTTCCAGAGCACAGGTCACCTCTCACTTATGATGGGTTCTAGGGATTGAAACTGGGACCTTGGAGCCTTAGACGTGAAAAAGTGTTTTCGCAGAACCATTATGCTATCACCCTATGCCTCAATTAAGTACCCCTTTGCTTTTTCTGAATAAGATTTCAGGATTTTTACAAGGAAATACACGTTTTCCCAGATCATAATTCAACTCAATATACATACTATAAAAACCTAGGAATCATTCTTGCCGCCTTTCCCTTCCTCTTTAACCTTCATGAAGTCCATCACTGATTTTGACAGAATTTCTGCTCCTTGTTCCTCTGTTTTTTTTGTCAATGCTTGGTCCAACTTCTTTTTTCTTAAATATTTATTTATTTACTTATCTGTTTTATTGTTGTTGTTGTTGATGTCATCATTGTTGGATAAGACAGAGAGAAATGGAGAGAGGAGGGGAAGACAGAGGGCGAGAGAAAGACACGTGCAGACCTGCTTTACCGCTTGTGAAGTGACTCCCCTGCAGGTGGGGAGCCGGGGGCTTGAACTGGAATCTTTATGCCAGTCCTTGTACTTTGTACCACGTGTGCTTAACCCACTGCGCTACCACCCGACTCCCTGGTCCAGGTTCTTAATACTTAACTGAGCCCAGGAAGCTAAATACATAAGGGTATGTGTGCTATGGTATTCTTCTTTTTCTAACCATCTAATCAATATCCTTACATCAACCTACCTACCCTTTTGTGGGCTGAATTGTATCGCCTCCAAAATTAATACATCAATACTTCCATCCCATATGAGCACACTTGGAGATAAATCCTTAAAGGTGATAAAGTTAAATGAAGGAGGATCCCTAATTTAATAAGAACTGGTGCCTAGCTAAGAAGAAGAAATCCAAGACACCTGTGTATGCACTCCCAGTGGAAAGGTAGTGGGAGGATACCGAGCATAGATGACCACGTACAAGCCAATAAAAGAAATTGTGCCAGAAGCTAACTCTGCTGCTGTCACCTCCACATCCACAGTGGCAAGAAAGTAAATGTCTATTGTTTCAGTTCCCCAGCCAGTAACCACTGTGGCGGCCTGAGCAGAGTAATACATTCTCTGGTTCTCTGAGCTTCCTCCCACTCAATCTCACATTGGTGCTGGTGACTGGTATGACATAAATTTTAAGCGTCTTGAAACCAACCCCCCTGGGCTGGTGAAATAGCTCATTTGGATTGTACACTGATTGGTATGTATATGTGACCCAGATTTGAGTCTGAATCTCACCACATTGAAGAAAGCTTCAGTGTTATAGTCTCTCTCTCTCTCTCTCTCTCTCTCTCTCTCTATCTCTCTCTCAAACAAATCTAACTTTCCCTCTGTTCCACAAATTTATCCAGCCACAGTTCTGAGCACTAGAGACTGGGCACTGAAGAGAAGGGACAACTCTTGCCCAACAGTGTTTTTTTTTAAATTTTTTATTTATAAAAAGGAAACATTGACTAAACCATAGGATAAGAGGGGTACAACTTCACACAGTTCCCACCACCAGAACTCTGTATCCCATCCCCTCCCCTGATAGCTTTCCTATTCTTTAACCCTCTGGGAGTATGGACCCAGAGTCATTATGGGGTGCAGAAGGTGGAAGGTCTGGCTTCTGTAATTGCTTCCCCGCTGAACATGGGCATTGACAGGTTGATCCATACTCCCAGCCTGCCTCTCTCTTTCCCTAGTGGGGAAGGGCTCTGGGGAAGCGGAGTTCCAGGACACATTGATGGGGTTGTCTGTCAGGGAAGTCTGGTTGGCATCATGCTAGCATCTGGAACCTGGTGGTTGAAAAGAGAGTCAATATATAAAGCCAAACAAATTGTTGACCAATTATAGACCTAAAGGCTGGAATAGTGCAGATGAAGAGTTGGGGGGCCCTCCATTTTGTAGATAGCTAGT
This sequence comes from Erinaceus europaeus, assembly GCF_950295315.1. NCBI lineage: Eukaryota > Metazoa > Chordata > Mammalia > Eulipotyphla > Erinaceidae > Erinaceus > Erinaceus europaeus. The sequence continues at coordinate 89,065,384 of NC_080173.1, forward strand.
AGGCATATTTTAGTTAAATTCCAAAGGGCCTCTGGCTATACTAGTTTTTTTTTTTTTTTTTTTTTTTTGGCCTTAGCCTGAAATCTGATATGCAGGTGGATCCTAATTATTGTCGGGGGGAGGTGATGTCATGGCTGGCAGAAGGACCAGAAGGCTAGATCAGGGAAGAGAATAGCTCACAAATATGGGAAAGGTGTATAAATATTGTTGACTTATAAACTCCATCAATTTGATTTGATCTGGGGCCCATATTCAGGTTAGGAGCCTATGTGACCTCTGCATCCCTGTAGATCTGAGCTCACATTCTGTGGTCATGAGTAGGAACGTTCCAAGCTGCCTCAGTATCAGGACCCATCTTCCTCAAGTGCACATAGATTATATTGTACAGCCTGCCTTCGGAGGATGGAACATTTTCTACCATTGTTGATCCAAATTGAGGGCAAGGTCCTATGGGGGCCCACAATGGGATCTATTGTGTTGTTCCTGATAGGAATGACCAATAACAATGGAGAGAGGGATTTATTCGAGGTCTAGGCCCATCATGTCTGTTTGGGAATCTCAGGATTCCCTGAATAGGGCCCCAGCTAATGGGGTGGCCTGATAGTGACTAAAGAGTCATTGTTAAAGTATGCCAGTCTCTTGCCCTTATTCAGCTTTTACAGTCCTTGCTTTGATGAGGTTAGCTCTGGAGTGAGTGAGAGAACTGTAATAGGAAGTAGGTGAAGAGAGTATCTAAGTCCAAGTAGACACTATTTCATTATGAATTTGATATTGACTCACTACAGACTTTTGTATATTTTTGCTTTCAGGTATATATTTTGCCCTAGTTTATGGATACATGTGAACATATGCTCTATCTTACGGGATCTGGTCTATATCTAGGTTTTAAGATTTTGTTAGGAGGTGAACCTCCTGTAATGGAATTTGAGAATACTATGAAAGGAAAGGTCTCACCCTAGTAATGAGGGTGAAGGGTTGACATTCCATGCCTGACATCTCTGGACACAGTCTGAAGTGAAGCATGCTGAGGTGGTACTCCTTGTGTTGATTAGGCTGGGATTGGTGGATGGAATATCATTTGGTATGAATTGAGAGAAGCGTGCAGGAAAGTGAGCCCCACCCTAGAGGTTCCAGGACTGGGGGAAATATAGTTTCTAAAGAGGAAGCAGGAGGTTCCTGCTGCCTGACAATGTTTTATGAAGTTCAAAATGAAGCCTAGTCAGCCTTCAATATATATATTTATTTAGTTTTAGTCAATTAATTTTATTTTTGCCTTCAGGGTTATCACTGGGGCTCTGTGCCTGTACCACAAATCCACTGCTCCTGGAGGCTATTTTTTTTCCCTTTTGTTGCCCTTGTTGTTTATCATAGTTGTTGTGATTATTATTGTTGCCATTCCTGTCATTGTTTTTGGATAAGAAAGAAAGAAATTGAGAGAGGAGGGGAAGACAGAGAAGGGGAAAGAACAATAGACACCTGCAGAACTGCTTCACTGCCTGTGAAGCTTCCCCCCTACAGGTGGGGAGCCAAGGGCTTGAACCAGGATCTTTAAGCCATTCCTTGCATTTTGTGCCATGTGTGCTTAACCAGTTGCACTACCGCCTGACTCCCTTTTTTTTTTTTTTTACTGGTGATTTTATAATGATTATCAAGATTGTAAGGTAACAGGGGTACAAGTCCAAACAGTTCCCACTACCATAGTGCTGTGTCTCATCCCCTCCATTGGAAGCTTCTCTATTCTATACCCCTCTGGGAGTATGGACCAAAAATCTTTATGGGGTGCAGAAGGTGGAAAGTCTGGCTTCTGTAATTGCTTCTCCACTGGACATGGACGTTGACAGGTCGATTCATACCTCTCAGCCTGTTTCTGTCTTTCCATAGTGGGGTTGGGCGCTGGAGAAGTGAGGTTCCAAGACACATTGATGAATTTGTCTACCTAAGGAAGTCAGGATGACATCACGGTAGCATCTGTAACTTGATGCCTGAAAGATGGCAAGCTATAAAGTGGGGCAAAATGATTAATGAGTGGGCACCAAAAAGCAGGAGCAGAGCAGATGGGAATAGGGATCTTAAGGTGGAAAGAAGCTAGGAAGTTCATTTTAGATATGTTCCTAGGGATCAGCCTCTGGTATTCCTTACTCACTTTCCTCCTCACCACTTCACACACAACAGCTGCATCCTGAGGTTCTCTGAGGTTTTCCCAAGGTGAAGCTCTGATTCCCTCTGGGGGGGGGGGGGGAAGAAAGGGGGAGCTGTGGAGCTCTGTGGCTCCTGTCTGGAAGGGTTCTAGAGTTTTCTGCTTTCAAAACTAGGTTGATAATAACTGTGACTCAGACCAAGTTTGCTTAAATGTTGAGAGAATTCATGGACAAGGGAGATAGTATAATGGTTATGCAAACAGACTCTCAAGCTCGATGTTTCCAGGTGCCACACCACTGTGAGTCAGAGCTGGGTAGTGCTCTGGGAGAGAGAGAGAGAGAGAGAGAGAGGATTTATAACAGAAAGGCAGATGCATCTTAGCTAGAAATTTATTAAAGAATAATTTCCTTTTAAATATAATCACTGAAATCAATAGGAGAGCAGACAAGTAATCTGTGGTATACTGGTCTCATGGAAGGAATACCATTAGCAAAACAGCAAATAAGCTACTGACAACAGGTTGCCCTGATGCGTTGCAGAAGCTGGATGTTAAGTCAAAGAAGCCAAATGCAGAAGCGTATGTGCTCCAGGATATGCCAATTAAGAGGAAATCTAGAACTGGCAACACCTCTGGTGAACCTTAGGAGTGGTTTCCTCTCAGTGGGGATGGGAACCAACAAGGAAAGGTCTGAGGGGACTTTCTGGGGGTGGTGGCAGTGTTTCATATCTTGACACAAGGTTTTAGTTACTCAGGTGCGTTTGTGTTTGCCTCAGCATAGGTAGAGGTGAGATTGACTCATCCTTTTTTTCATTTTTCTGTTTGCAAAGTTTATCTCAAAAGAAGGGGGAAAAAAGCCCTTTTAGCCAATGCTGAATTTTAGTTAATGATATATATATGCTGAAGTGTTTAGAGGTGAAGTATACTAATGTCAGCCTCTTCAAAAAGTATCAAACAGGGCAGGGCAGTAATGCAGTGGGTTAAGCGCACATGGCGAGAAGTGCAAGGACTGGCACAATAATTCTGGTTCGAGCCCCCAGCTCTCCACCTGCAGAGGGGTCGTTTCACTGGTGGTGAAGCAGGTCTGCAGGAGTCTCATCTTTTTCTTCTCCTATCTGTCTTCCCCTTCTCTCTTGATTTCTCTCTGTCTATCCAGCAACAACAATAGCAATGGCAACAGTAATAACAACAAGGGCAACAAAATGGGAAAAATGGCCTCTAGAAGTAATGGATTCGTAGTGCAGGCACCGAACCCCAGCAAGCAGAAAAAAAAGGATAAAAAACTAAGAATGGGTTGATGAAGGACAGAGGAATGAGGGGTGAAGGATAAGGACTCTAGGTTGTGGCTTATGGGGGTTCACTGGACAGCACTTGCAACTTTGCTCTTCGTTTAATAAAAGGTTGATAAAATAAAATCTTAGCTGGGGGGGAAAAAGGTCTCTCCAAAGTAGCTAATGTTCATTCTGACCAATAAGGTAATCCAAAAAACAAACTATTATATTTCTATGCTAGAGCATAGACCATACATTTTTTACCCATCAGGGTGTCTCCGGCACCTGAAACAGCATAGCACACAGCTTGTCAATAAAGATTTATCGGTCCAATGAACAAGTGAACAAGTGAACAAACTCTGTTGGCCTGGAAAATGCACCCACGAAATAATCCTACATGAAGAGAACAAAAAAGACAGAACTGGGGAAGAAGGTAGGGGTGGGGGGTTGATTCTAGTCTCAAAGTCGAGACTGAAGTAAAAAGATAAAAAAACCAAACCTTAATCCCATGTGCAATTTCACTTATTTTTTAAATATATTTTTATTATCTTTATTGTATAGAGACAGACAGAAATCAAGAGGGTGGAGGGGGAGATAGAAAGGGAGAGAGATATAGAGACACCTGGAGCCCTGCTTCACCACTCGCGAAGTTTCCCCCTGCAGGTGGGGACCAGGGGTTTGAACCTGGGTCCTTGTGCATTGTAACATGCACTCTCAACCAGGTGTGCCACCACCTGGCCCCCAGCAGTTTCATCACTGGTGTAAGTCAGAGGTTTCTTTGTTGATTTTGGAAGGTAGAACATCACATGACCCAGAAATGACTGCCCCACTTCCAGGTGACTAATTCTGTCCTCCGGCCTAGACCTCTTCATGGACTCCTGGTTTCCTACTTCGTCTGAAGTAGGTTTATTTCAATAAACCTCATCCACCACCACACAGTAATAATACAAGCAGAGCATGGAGTTTCCCAGAGGCTACTTCATAATGTCAGTACACATTTCCACAGATTGCTTAAAAGACATTAATAGAGGCCCACTGAGTGTGCTTTGAAATTAGTTCAGCGTGGATATTGACCCTTCTTATCTCTGCAGACAAATAAATACAGCCCTTTGTACCACCTGCAGAAAGTAGGGCCTTTGATCTTTGGGGGTGGGGCTTGCTCTGTAGTTCTCTTAAAAAATTGAATTATGTTCTGTGTAGATAAGCGTGTTTTTAACATGCCATGGTCTATGATAAGAAGCAGGGTGTATTTATCAGAAAGGATATTTTAAGTTCTATAGTCATAGAACAAATATTGGGTGCCTATTTGATAATATAGTATCTGTGTTTGGGAGCATTCAAACACCTGATAAAAAGCAGCAAAACAAGAAGAGGAGACTGAAACACACACACACGCATACGCGCGCGCGCGCGCGCACACACACACACACACACACACACACACACACACACACGATAGTGGAAGAGAGAAGAGAAATAACCCTTCACATCTGAGAAACAGTATGTATTTTGTTTCTGGATCCAGTCAGTGAATTGAGAACTAGAGCAGAGTAAAAGTTTGGTGGTTCCTTCATTTTATGTTCCTTGATTGTCTTCAAAGACAGTCTACTAATGAGGCTAGAGCAGTGCCCTGGCCCAGCGACTGAACATGATCCTGGGATGGGGAGACCCAATTTGGTCCCTCCAAATCACGTGTGCAAAAGATGGTTATCCTGAAGTCTGAGGGGGCCAGGATGGCTTGTTGGTTCACAGAATTGGGGACATATTCCTTGGAAGACTATATTTCAGATGTTCAGCTTCCTTCCCCAGCCCCTCAACACTCCTTCCCCCTGCTTCTTCCCCAATGCAGGGGGAAATATATGCTGCAGTTGTAGAAAGTGACATTCTCTCTTCTTCTGGTCCTAGGGTATGGGGGACATAGAGACTTATCTAAAAAATAGAAGCCTGTGCATGATACTTACACTGCATAAGACAAGACACACACACACACACACTCATTCCACACACACTTAGATCAGTAGTTGATTAGGTCCTGAATGACATGATTTGAGTTACTGGGTCAACTCTGATTTGAAATTAGAACTATTTCTGAACATCCAGAATTCTTTCTTTCTTTCTTTCTTTCTTTCTTTCTTTCTTTCTTTCTTTCTTCTTCTTCTTTTTTTTTAGCTAACACATTTTTTTTCTTTCCTTCAGCTAGTTTTAATTGGGCATTTAATTGAGTACTTTAATTGGGTTATTACAAGTGAAAGAATCCTGACTCACATGCCATCTTGACAGATATCATTGATGGACTGACTGCCGTGTGCTGTCTCCTCTCCCAGTTGGCCCCAGTGAAACTGGTGGAGTTCAGTGCTGTCCACTCTGAGGCTGAAACACCAAGACAGGCAGCTAATTACATGAACACTTACCATGAAGTCTGGCCATCCCATTGTTTAAAAACTGGGTGAATTGTTATCATTAACTGTCCTTTTTAAAAATGATATTCACAGTTTTTTTGTTTTTTTTTCCTTAATATTTATTTATTTATTCCATTTTGTTGCCCTTGTTGCTTTATTGTTATAGTTGTTACTGTTGTTGTTGATGTCATCATTGTTGGACAGGACAGAGAGAAATGGAGAGAGGAGAGGAAGACAGAGAGGGGTACAGAAAGACAGACACCTGCAGACCTGCTTCATTGCTTGCAAAGTGACTCCCCTGTAGGTGGGAAGCTGGGGGCTTGAACTGGGATCCTTACGACGGTCTTTGCTTTTTGTGCCACCTACACTTAACTCACTGTGTGACTGCCCAACACCCGATATTCACAGTTTTATGTATGCCTGTGCATAACATTTTTGTTATGGACACCCTGGCAATATGATGTTTTCCTTTTTAAGATTTATTTTTCTTTTTTATGAGTGACTTAGCATTGATTTACAAAATTACATGCCAACAGGGGTATAATTCCACACCATTTCCGCTACCAGAGTTCTGAATCCTCAGTCCCTCCCTTGCAAACCACTGCAGTTCTCCCAAGTTCCTTTTTTTCCAACACTTTTATTTTTCAGCAAAGCATAGTCACTCCAATAATTGAGAGGGAAAATATTATTAGAATAAAAATTAAAAGTGTTATGTTAGATAGCGATATGGCTGCTGTTAGGACCACTGAGCAGACGGCGGTCAGTGGTGAAGCAGGGCTGTGAGTGCCTGTCTCACCTCCTCTCTCAGTTTCTCTCTCTCCTTCTTTTTAGATATTTTATTTATTTTATTTTTGATAGAGATGCAGAAAAGGGGGGGGGATAGAGAAAAATACCAGAGTACTGCTCAGCTCTGGCTTATAGTGGTGCAGGGGATTTAACTTGGGACTTTGGAGCCTCAGACATGAGAGTCTGTTTGCATAACCACTGTGCTATCTCCCCCACCCCTGTCAGTTTCTCAGTGTCCTATCAAATAAAAAAAAGGGGGGGGGGTAAAAGAAAGGAAAACTTAGTTGCCAGGAGCAGTGGATCTGTAGTGCAGGCACCAAGCCCCAGTGATAACATTGTGGGACAAAAGGAAAGGGAAGGAAAGGGAAAGGGAAGGGAAGGGAAGGGAAGGGAAGGGAAGGGAAGGGAAGGGAAGGGAAGGGAAGGGAAGGGAAGGGAAGGGAAGGGAAGGGAAGGGAAGGGAAGGAAAGGGAAGGAAAGGGAAAGGGAAGGGAAGGGAAGGAAAGGGAAAGGGAAGGGAAGGGAAGGGAAGGGAAGGGAAGGGAAGGGAAGGGAAGGGAAAGGAAGGGAAAGGAAGGGAAAGGAAGGGAAAGGAAGGGAAAGGAAGGGAAGGGAAGGGAAGGGAAGGGAAGGGAAGGGAAGGGAAGGGAAGGGAAGGGAAGGGAAGGGAAGGGAAAGGAAGGGAAAGGAAGGGAAAGGAAGGGAAAGGAAGGGAAAGGAAGGGAAAGGAAGAGGAAGGGAAAGGAAGGGAAAGGAAAGGAAGGGAAAGGAAGGGAAAGGAAGGGAAAGGAAGGGAAGGGAGAAGAAAGAAGAGGAGAAGAGAGGAGAGGAGAGGAAAGGAAAGGTGAAAAGAAATTAAAAAAAAGAAAAGAAGAGAAAAGAAGAGAAAAGGAAAAGGAAAGAGCAGGGCCAGTAGTGGTGCACCTGATTGAGCGCACACATTACAGTGTGCAAGGGCTTGGGTTCGAGCCCCTGGTCCCCACCTGCAGGGGGAAAGCTGTGAGAGTGGTGAAGTAGTATTGCAGGTCTCTATCTCTCTCTCCCCATTCCTTTTTGATCTCTGGTTGCCCCATACAATAAATAAAGAAAAAATTTTAAAAACTTAAAGAAATAAAAGAGAAGAATAAGAGCACTTCTCAGGGATCAATGTTAGACAGCTGCATGGCAGTCAGCGAGCTGTCAAGGAGGCTCAGCCAGCCTCTCTTGTGAGTAGAGAGGGTCCTGCCTAGCCCCCTGTAGGCCCATCCTTTTCAAGGCCCTGAGAATGTGAGCTGATGGGGGAGTCAGTTTCCAACCCCTTCTTCACAGTGTCGGGGGTGTGGGCCCTCCCTAGGCCTGTCAGGAAGGGGACTCATCAGTTGATTCTCTGGCTTTGCCAGTAGGGAGATGGTTACTGGAAACATAAAGGGATTTGCTTTCAGGGCTCCAGAAGCTAAACATTAAGAAACCATTGCAAACACAGTAATTGCTCAGGATGAGCATTAATGTCCTATTAGAAAAAGAGGCAGCTGGCTTGGCTGTAACCTCTAATTCAGCTGTGTTTCCTGAGGACCACAGGGTAATAGGATTTGAGCTAATTTCCTTCTGAGCCTGGGGGCTCAGTCCAGAGTTGTCATAGGCTCTTTCCCTCCACTCTCTGCAGATGCACAAGACTCCTTCACCCCTTGCTCCTTGCAGGGGTACTCTGGAAGCCCAGGCAGCAAGTAACCATCAATTAACAAACTGCTGTTAATTGTTCCCTCTTGTGCTTGACAGTGAGTGGGCTTAGTGCTGAGGCCTGTGGGTGGAGAGGCACTATGAAATATCATGAAGCACCATTAGGGCATCTGTGTAAGGAGTCAGAACAACTGGGCTAACAAATGAAAGAACAGGAGAATGGACTGATACTGAATATCCTCCTCATTAACTTGCCCTTTCTGGGTGTACTGTGACAGCTCTAGTCCCCCGATGACATGCAGCTTCTTCTTTTTTTTTTTTCCTTTCGCTACTCTTGTTTTATTGTTGTTGTGGTTATTATTATTGTTGTCATCAATGTCCTTGTTGTTGGATAGGACAGAAATCGAGAGAGGAGGGGGAGAGACAGAGAGACACCTGCAGCACTCCTTCACCACTTGTGAAGCTTTCCCCCTGCAGGTGGGGACCAGGGGCTTGAACCTGGGTCCTTGTGCACTGTAATGTGAGCTCTTGACCAGGTGAGCGTGGTCAGAGTGTCTTTTTTCCCCTCAGATCAATGTGCACCTCCCCAGCTGTAGCTCCTTTTATATTTGTAGAAATGGGGGAAGGCTAAGAGCCTGAGTCCTGGATTTTCCTTACAATGGAGACTCTTCCTCCTCTCCCTAAGATGATCAGGAGGAAGGGGGGGGATCTGAGTCCCCAGCACTGTCTCTTTCATTCTCAGAATGAAAGAGACAATTGCTAGAGTCAAGGTTCATCCAATTTCTCAATCCTTGGCCCTCCTGCCCACCCCCACCCCCACAGCCATCTCAGAACAGTTTAGGCCCCAGGCCTTTGGTTTCCCAGATGAGTGACTCAGATACTGAGAATCCTCTCTGTGTGCTGTGGTCTAAGGTTCTTTTCACGGCTGCCATGCTTGGGTAGTAAAGCATCCCTCTAGAGGGGTGGGAGGATGCCAAGAGTACATCGAGGCCAAGTGGGGCCACTAGCCTGAGGGGGTAACGATGGAGCAGGGTAAGCAGTGTGGTGGCCAGAAGTGAGCTGTGGCACATCCTGAGCCCTGCAGCTTCACCACCCCCACCTTTTCCACTGGGCTGCCCTGTTCTCCCCAGACCCCCACAGTTTCCTTGGGGTGGTGTGTCGTGTCAGGATGCATTAGGACTCTTTGCAGGTGCTGGCAAAATTGCTCATGTGGAAGGGGGTCTGGTTTGCCAGGTACATCACCCAGATTCCAGCCTGACTTGCTCTGGACTGGGAGACGCTTGGGTGTTGTTGGGTCCTTTTCACAGGAAAGCTTAAGAACAACATAAAAAGCTGGTTGGTGGTATATCTGGTTAAGTGTACATAGGACTGAGTGCAAGGATCCGTGTTTAAGCCCCTGAGCCCCCAGTCCTGATCAGTTTTTGTAGAAAAACAGAGAAAGAGGAGCTTTACTGGAGGTGCTGGGGATGCACCTTGGGGGTGGGGGGCTGGGTCTGAGAGCCTCTGGAGACTGCTGATGGGTCTGTGACAGGCAGAGAGAAAGGGGGCAGGGAATCCGTGACCCATCTAAAGCCCTCTTGCCTTTAAGGATGGCAACATACTTGAGCCTAGTCTCTGAACTTGGCTGTCAGCATCTGTTAAGTGGGAGAGTTACAGTTCTTCACAAGACCGTAAGGGGTGCTCAGGGGTCTCCCACACATGAGTACACACATAATAAAGGCTGGACCCATGTTATTTTTTTTTCAGACTTTATTTATTTATTTATTCATGAAGATAGAAGGAGAGAGAGAGAGAGAAAGAAAGAGTCAGACATTGCTCTGGTACATGTGCTGCCGGGGATTGAACTCAGGACCTCATGCTTGAAAATCCAATGCTTCATCCACTGCACCACCTCCAGGACTACAGGACCCCATGTTCTTTCCACCACCACCCCCCACAACAGACTGTCTGGTAATTTTCCCCATGTGTGCCTATAGGGAAAATAAGAGAAGGATTTTCTTTCTTTTTTGCCTCCAGGGTTGTTTCTGGGGCTCAGTGTTGGCACTAAGATTCCACTACTCCTAGTGGTCTTTTCTTTCTTTTTTTTTTTTCATTTTATTGGATAGAACAGAGATAAATTGAGAGAGATGGGGAGATAGAGGGGCCAGGTGGTGGTGCACCTGGTTAAGCACACACATTACAGTGCACAAGGACCCAGGTTCAAGCCCCTGGTCCTCACCTGCAGGGGGGAAGCTTCATGAGTGGTGAAGCAGGGCTACAGGTGTCTCTCTCACTCCCTCTCTGTCTCCCCCTCCCCTCTCTCTCTCTGTCTCTATCCAATAATAAATAAATGAAAACAAACAATAATTAAAAAATGAAAAAAAAAACAACAAAGGTCTGATTGGCTTGGGACTGAGAGGGGCTGACTGTGCAGATATGTGTTGCTATGTACAAAGCAATCTAGGGAGAATGTGTTTGGGGGCACTGCCTGGTTACCTCCTGTCTGGCTTTCTGTTCCAGGCACCTGTCATATCCCTGTACTTTGTGCCCATGAGTTTGTGCTTTCCTCCCAGGAGGCTGACCCGGAAGTGCTGTCTGGAAGATAGTCACAGCTCACCCCCTTTCCTTTATTTATCCCAGAGCTCAAAGCCTCCGATTAAGGGAACCATCTGCTGCTTAGGCAATTTCCTTCCTCCCAGAGAGCAAATAGTATTCGCATTGTTTGTTCATCCTTCTTTCTGGTTCATTTGGACCCGAACAAGAACCTGATGTTATTCCGGCAGCAGAGTCTCTGGCCTCTCCCCGTCCCTGGGCCTGGAAAGCCCTGACTAGTGAAGGGATCCTTCAAAAGGACATAGGAAGAGGTTTGAACAGCAGTGAAGCTTGTCTTTGTTAACCAGCAAGTGAACACATCTGATTCAAATCACAAAGATTAAAACTCTTTGATTTGTTCTTGAAATCCAGCAGGAAATATGTCAGGGAGGAAAAGTTATATAAGGTAGACTATCCAAGTTAGGACTATTTCGTTACTTAGGGCATCAGCGTGGGCAGTGGGCAGAAGTGGAAGGAGACTTGCAGAAGGGATTCTTTTCACTCCCCTTCTATGCCTTAGAAAAGAATCTCACGGGGGTTGGGTAGTGGTGCTGTACTTTAAGCACACTTAGTGCAAAGCACAAGGACCAGCCTAAGTATCCTTGTTCGAGCCCCTGGCTCCCCACTTGCAGGGGGGTTGATTCACAGGCGGTGAAGCAGGTCTGCAGGTGTCTACCTTTCTCTCCCCCTCTCTGTCTTCCCCTCCTCTCTCCATTTCTCTCTGTCCTATCCAACAACAACAGCAACAACACCAACAATAATAAAAACAACAATGATAAACAACAAGGGCAACAAAAGGAAAAAAAAGGCCTTCAGGAATAGTGAATTCATAGTGTAGGCACCGAGTTCCAGTGATAACTCTGGAGGCAAAAAAGGCATGAACCTTTTTTTTTTTTCCTCCAGGGTTATTGCTGGACTCGGTGCCTGCACCATGAATCCACCACTCCTGGAGGCCATTTTCCCCCCTTTTGTTGCCCTTGTTGTTGTAGCCTCGTTGTGGTTATTATTATTGCCATTGTTGATGTTGTTCATTTTTGGATAGGACAGACATCAAGAGAGGAGGGGAAGACAGAGAGGGGGAGAGCAAGATAGACACCTGCAGACCTGCTTCACCGCCTGTGAAGCGACTCCCCTGCAGGTGGGGAGCCAGGGGCTCGAACCAGGATCCTTACGCCGGTCCTTGCGCTTTGCACCACATACGCTTAGCCCACTGCGCCACCGCCCGACCCCTTACATGAACCTTTTTTTTTATATGAGTTCACTGAGTGATCTCTCTGGTGTCCATTCTTCTCCTGTGGCTTGGTGAGTTTGTGAAGAGATCCCTGTCATAACTTGTTGAGTTTTCAGGTGATATTCCTTGCTTCTCCTAGATGATTGGGGCCCTTCTATTCTAACTCTTGTCACTGTCCAACTTTGTAGTCTTCCCAAACTTCACTCACTTCCTAGACAAGTGTTGGATATCTTGCAATTCCTCTACGGGAACAACCCCTCTGGGGTCTTTCTGATTTTACTTTTGTGTACCCTGTTCTCCCTGTCCAGAACTCTCATACCACCTTCTTGTTTTATTATATTTTTTGTTAGATAAAGACAGAGAGGGAGAAAGGAGAGAAAGAGAGACAGAGACAGAGACGGAGAAAGGGAGAGAAAGAGAGAGGGAGAGAGAGAGAGAAACAGAGACTGCTCCCTTCAGTGCAGTGGGTGCTGGGCTCAAACTTGAGTCACTCACGTGGCAAAGCAACACAATAGCCGAGTGAGCTGTTTCACTGGCCCTCACACCATCTTCCTGCTCTGACATCTCTTCCCCTCTGGAATTTCAGGGGTTTTTTGGCTTGTCTTATTGCCACCAGGTCTATCAATGGGGCACAGCATTTGAATGAAGAATCCACTGCTCTCAGTGGTTACTTCATTTTCCTTTTTAAAAATTCATGTTTATTTTATTTTTAATCTGATAGGGTAGAGAGAAACTGAGAGGGTAGGGAGAGATAGAGTGAGAGGGACAGAGAGAGAGAGAGGGAGAGACATCTGCAGCCCTGCTTCATCTCTTGTAAAACTTCCCTCTTATAAGTGGGGACTGGGGGCTTGAACTTGTGTTCCTTACACATGGTGGGTGACATGTGGGCTCAATCAAGTTCACCACTGCTGGACCCCTGGAATTTCAGTTCTTCCCAGGAGTCCTTCCTGTCCTCCCCACATGGGACTGGTGTTCTCAGCATGCTGTCGCTTCCTACTTAATCCCATCTCTGTCCTGCTTAGCCCAGTGTCTAACCATGGTTACACACACACACACACACACACACACACACACACACCCTCTGCTCTTTACTAGGCTAAATTGATCTCTTTTCCCCAGAAGTGGTTCTCAAGCTTTGACATGCATCAGAATCACTTAACGGAACTGAATTTTATTACCCATTGAGCTCCCTCAGCTTATTTTTTTCTTTAAAATTTTTTAAATATTTATTTTCCCTTTTGTTGCCTTTGTTGTTTTTTCATTGTTGTTATTGATATCGTTGTTGTTAGATGGGACCGAGAGAAATGGAGAGAGGAGGGGAAGACAGAGGGGAGAGAGAAAGATAGACACCTGCAGACCTGCTTCACCGCCTGTGAAGCGACTCCCCTGCAGGTGGGGAGCCAGGGCTTGAACTGGGATCCTTATGCCGGTCCTTGAGCTTTTTGCCACGTGTGTTTAACCTGCTGCGCTACTGCCCAACTCCCATTTTTTTCTTTTTTAGGTAGTTTTTTTTTTTATTGGAGGGATTAACGGTTTACAGCTGACAGTAAAATACGGTAGTTTGTACATGTATAACATTTCTCAGTTTTCCACATAACAGTTCAACCCCCACTAGGTCCTCCTTATGTTTCAGGACCTGAACCCCAGGCCCCCCCCCCCCCCACCACACATACCCCAGAGTCTTTTATTTTGGTGCCATATGCCAACTCCAGTCCAAGTTCAGCTTTGTGTTTTCTCTTCTGGTCTTTTTTTTTTTTTTTTTAATATAATTTCTTTATTGAGGAATTAATGGTTTACAGTCATCAGTAAAATAAAATACAATAGTTTGTACATGTGTACCATTTTTCAGTGTTCCACATAACAGTCCAAACCCCACTAGGTCCTCCTCTGTCTTCTGGAACCTGAACCCTCCCCCACCCCAGTCTTTTACTTTGGTTCAGTACATCAACTCCAGTCCAAGTTCTGCTTTGTTTTTTCCCTTCTGATCTTATTTCTCAACTCCTTTCTCTGAGTGGGATCATCCTGTATTCATCCTTCTCTTCCTGGCTTATCTCACTTCGCATGAATCCTTCAAGCTCCCTCAGCTTTATAGGGGTATAAGAGTACCCATTCACTGGGGAAACTGATGATCCTTCCTAGCCAACTGAATCCACATGGATCCCAGTCACTTTCAAAGCCAGCAACAAGCAGCTCCTGACAGCTTTCAACCTGATGCTGTTGACTGGCTATGGATGAAGGGCAAACGCTAGAAGAAGAAGAAGGGACAGTTAAAACTTTTAGACGGGGGCGGGGGGGGTCAGTTCGTAGAGTATATGCTTTCCACATGGGAAGCCTTGGTTTCGATCCCCAGAGTGACAGGACACCACTGATGACAAAGACAAATGGAACTCCATGCATGGTAGAGCAGTGTTTCCATTCTTAGTGATGGAAAGACGGCAGTTATGCTTGTTACCCTGTTGTTCAAGGACAGATAGCAGTATCCATCACCTCTCTTAAATACTTTCTGGAAAGTGCATCTCTGCAGTATGATATTTAAACTTCTAAATGAGTTCAGTTTCAATGTAATTGCCATTCTAACTTTTTTATGGGAAGTAAAGGCCAAAACAGAGTTGTTACTGTCTGGGGGAAAAAAGAAAAAGAAAGAAAGGTGTCTCTTCTTCCCTTTCTTTCCTATTCTTTCTATCCCTTTCCTATAAAATATAAAGTCAAATACGTAGAAATAAGGTGTAAGATTTAATGAAGTTTCTTTTTATTTTTGCTGGGATGTTGTGACTAATCCTAGCAGATTCTTATGTTTTTCTTTTTACATAGAAGGAGAGGAAGAGGGGGATAGAGAGATCACAGTTCCTCTCCACTGCTTGTGAAATGTCCCCTTTACATGGTGCTCCCATGTGGTGGCTGGTGGTTCCTTAGATATGGTGCTCTACTGGGTAAGATATCTCTTGGCCCCTTATTTCCTGATCTAAAAGGAAAGCTTTATTTATTTACTTATTTTTATGGCAGAGCAGGAGAGAGACACCACAGCATTGCTTAGATCGGGTTTACAGTGGTTCCAGGTTGGCTCCTGTGGTCTCTGGGTCCTCAGGCAGGCATGTCTGTGCTGTAGCACATGGTGGCTATCCCTCTCCATTGTGAGGTTATTAGCACCACAGCTAACAGTCCCTTCACGTAGTTTCATATAGTTACCATTTGCTTTTTACTTTTTCTTTTTCAGTTCTTTCTTCTTCTTCTTCTTCTTTTTTTAAAGATTTTATTTATTTATTTATTAATGAGAAAGATAGGAGGAGAGAGAGAACCAGACATCACTCTGGCACATGTGCTGCCGGGAATCGAACTAAGGACCTCATGCTTGAGAGTCCAAAGCCTTATCACTGTGCCACCTCCTGGACCACGAGTTCTTTCTTCTTTTATTTTAAAATTTTAATCTTTTCCTTTTTTAAATATTTATTTATTTATTACCTTTTGTTGCCCTTGTTTTATTGATGTCGTTGTTGTTGGATAGGACAGAGAGAAATGCAGAGAGGAGGGAAAGACAGAGGAGGAGAGAAAGATAGACACCTGGAAACCTGCTTCACCACCTGTGAAGTGACTCCCCTGCAGGTGGGGAGCCGGGGCTGGAACCGGGATCCTTAAGTCGGTCCTTGCGCTTCACACCACATGCACTTAACCCACTGTGCTACCGCCCGACTCCCATCTTTTCCTCTTTTAAAAAATATTTTACTTATCTATTTTGGAAATAGAGTAATTGAGAGGCATGGGGTGGGGTAGGGTGGGGTGGAGACAGAGAGGGAGAGAGACACACACACAGCAGTTTCACTGCTTATGAAGTTTCCTCCCTGTGGGTGAACCCAGATCCTTGTTCATGATGACTTGTGTGCTTTACTGGGTGTATGAACATCCTTCCTTTCTATGTGTGGTTGAACTTCTTAAAATGTAGCATTAAAAAGTACCCTCTTAGCAAGCTGTATCTATACAAATACAGCATTATTAATGATAGTCATGCTATATATTACATTTCCAAAATTTAAAAGTCAGCATCCAACAATATACTAATCTCCCCTCTCCCCCCATATCTCAGTTTGAAAATGGACAAAGGATGGCAGGGAAATAGCTCAGCTGGTAGATTCCAGGACTTGCATGCTGGTTTGATCCCTGGCCACATACACCGGAGTGGAACTCTGGTGTTGTTTTCGACGGGCTATGTTGTTTTCGCTGGGCTGGCTTCACGGGCAGGTAACAGATGACCAGGGACTCATGGTTGAGCTGTAGGCAGTATCTCTTTATTCATGCAGGACGCAGCACAATCTAAGCCGAGCTAAGCTAAACTCAAGTACCCTAAAACTCACAATGCTGTCTTTATATATACTTGCCAAGTAGGGTGGAAACAGGATGTGACATAGAGAGGGTGGAGAGAAAAGTGACTGGTGAAAATCAGAGTGTGACAAGGAGAGGATCAGGGTGTGACAAGGAGAGGTGAGAATTCTATCACTGAACCACTAATGCCCTGGAGGGAGGGTGGTGCTTGTTAACAGCGGTTATGTAAATAGAATGAAGTGGTTATGTAAATAGAATAGTGTTAAGCAGGGGGGATTTAAACCAAATGAAACAGAAGGGGTCTCATGCATACCAACACTCTGGCATCTCTCTCTCTCTCTTTCTCTCCCTCCCTCCCTTCCTCTCTCTCTCTCCCCCTTCCCTCCCTCTCTCTCTCTCCCCCTCCCTTCCTCTCTCTCTTTCCCTCCCTCCCTTCCTCTCTCTCTCTCTCCCTCCCTCCCTTCCTCTCTCTCTCTCCCTCTCCCTCCTTCCCTTCCTCTCTCTCTCTCCCTCTCCCTCCCCCTCTCCCCCTCTCCCTCCCTCCTTTCCTCTCTCTCTCTCTCCCTCTCCCTCTCTCTCCCCCTCTTCCTCTCCCTCTCTCTCTCTCTCCCTCTCTCTCTCTCTCTCTCTCTCTCTCCTGTCAAGGGAAACGCTATCTCATGTGAGATAAATAAAATCAATATTTTCTAAGTGGACAAATGACCTGAATATAGACCTTTCTCCAAAGAAGATATCATATAGGTATATGGAAATGTATTTGAGTCTTAAATGAATCATAAGAGGAATGCTAACCAAAACTATCAATAGAATAAACATCACCCCACTCTATTAAGGGGCTATGATTACCTCAAACAAAAAAGTTAGCATGTGTCTATGAAGATGTGGCATAAATAGAATGTGGTTAGAAGACAGTCATGCAGAATCAGGGCTCTCTCATTCAGCTCGAATGTACCAGATTTGCATCTCTGAGGTCTCACAGGTCCCAGGTTTGATTCCTGGCACCACTATGTGCCAGACTTGATTGGTGCTCTGATCTCTTTCTGTCTGTATCTTACTCATGGAAATTCAAAAGAAAGAATTTCTTTTAGAGAAAGCACAGAGGGCCAGGTGGTAGTGCATCAGATTAAGCACACGTAGTATGAAGTGTAAGGACCCGCACAAGGATACTGGTCCAAGCCCCTGACACCCTACCTGCAGGGAGATCACTTCACAAGTGGTAAAACCAATCTTCAGGTATCTATCTTTCTTTCTCTCCCTCTCTGTATTTATGTCTCTCCTCCCCTCTCAATTTCTTGATATCCTATAAAAATTTTTTTAAAAATGACCACAGGAGCAGTGGATTCATGGTGCAGGCACAGAGCCACAGCAATAAACCTGGAGGCAAAAAAAGGCACAGTGACACATTGCTCAATAATGGGGATATTTTCTGAGAAGTTGCGAGGTACCTTCACGACTGTATGTCATAGGATGTCATCACACAAACCTAGATAATCTAATTTATACACACATAAACTGTGTAGTCTAGCCTACCGGGACCACCATTGTATATGCGGTTCCTTTTCAACCCAAACCTTGTTAATCAACACATCTCTATAGATTGCTGGGCCTCCACGACCAGTTTCTGCTTCGGTTGAGAAGGGGATGGGGGCTGAAAATAGGCAGGTTAACAATGTCCAGGTTGATAGTACACTTTAAGAACTGTAGTTTCTCAATTTAGGTACAGTTGACATTTGGGGTAGAATAGTTCTTATTTTTTTTAACTTCTTTATTGGGGGATTAATGGTTTAGAGTCGACAGTAAAATACAATAGTTTGTACAGGTATAACATTTTCACATAACAATACAACCCTTTCTAGGTCCTCCTCTGCCATCATGTTCCAGGACCTGAGCCTTCCCTCGACCGCGGAGTCTTTTACTTTGGTGCAATACCCCATGGACAATTAGTTCTTTGTCGTGAGGTTGGGTGGAGGGAAGGCTGCCCTGTGCATTATAGAATGTTTAACAGTGACTCTAAATGCCTTCAGTCATCACGAGAACCAAAAATAACTTCAATGCCCCATGAGGGGTGAGCAGAAAGGGGGCACAATCTCACTGGCTGAAAAGCACTGCTCTGCAATTCTGCCCTTCCTGGGCTTGGTCTTTGGGTTGATTTTGCAGGTGCCTTAGCAGAGCCATTACCTACTTCACAATCCCCCCATCCCCCCATCCTCGTTTAATAAACCAGGGCTAATTGGAAAACAACCCTGTCAATCCACTGACCTGTTGTTTGGGTTACTTTCCATAATGGCAGGAAAGCAGAAAGAGAAGAAAGAAAAAGAGAGGGAGGAGTTATGTCAAAGACTGTCTGCTTTGAAAAGTCTCAGTTGTGTCCCTAAAAGGGAGCTGTTCAAGCATCGCCAGTTTCTCTTGCACAAGTCATGAGAATGCCAGATTGTTGATAGCCACCGAACAGGACAGAGAGTTGCAGCTTCTGTGATATCTTTCATGTCAATCCCTCCGTCTAGTCACCTTCCTTCTTCTTTCTTTTGCTCCCTTTCCTTTTGAAGTCATTTTAGTTTTTTCAAGGCCATTACTGATGCTTCCTCATCTATAAAGGGTGATTATGTGTAGCAGGGACTGCCTGTAGTTCTCCCTTTCATTCTTGTTAGCACTGGTATAGTTTAGGCACTTAGTGTACGCCTTCCTGCCTTCCTGCCTTCCTGCCTTCTTCCTGCCTTCCTCCTGCCTTCCTCCTGCCTTCCTCCTGCCTTCCTCCTGCCTTCCTCCTGCCTTCCTCCTGCCTTCCTCCTGCCTTCCTCCTGCCTTCCTCCTGCCTTCCTCCTGCCTTCCTCCTGCCTTCCTCCTGCCTTCCTCCTGCCTTCCTCCTGCCTTCTTCCTGCCTTCTTCCTGCCTTCTTCCTGCCTTCTTCCTGCCTTCTTCCTGCCTTCTTCCTGCCTTCTTCCTGCCTTCTTCCTGCCTTCTTCCTGCCTTCTTCCTGCCTTCTTCCTGCCTTCTTCCTGCCTTCTTCCTGCCTTCCTTCTTTCTTTCCTGCCTTTTTACCAAAGCACTGCTCAGCTCTGGTTTATGTTGATACAGGGGATTGAACCTGGGACTTTAGAGCCTCAGGCATGAGAGTCTCTTTGCATAACCATTATGCTGTCTCCTCTATTCCAAGTGCATTTCTTCTGGATGGCTGTAGCTTTCTCCTGGAGGTCAGTCTCCTATCTTTTCTTTCTGTTTTCCTTTCTTTCTTTTCTTTTTATCTTCTTCTTTTTGCCTGCCAATAAGGTTATTGATGCCTGCCAATAAGGTTATTGATGGATCTCGGTGCCTGCACAGCTATGCCTTTTTCTTTCTTTTTCAGAGTGGGTGAAAGACAGAGTGAACTAGAATGGGAAATAGAGACTGAGATACTGTCCATTCCTCCATGCTGCATTCTGTGCTATCATTCATATATATGGTTGAGATTATCCAGCATCTCACCCCCTTCTTGTGTTTGGGGAATTCCTTGCCATATTGTCTTGTTGGAAAACAATACCTGCTCCCCCACAGAAGTTGGAAGACGTAGGTACTGTACTCTTGGTTCTCCAGCAGAGGGGACACAGGCTTATGGCTTGATTCTTAGCGAAGTAGTCATGTCCACCTGGGACCCTGATTGAGGAGTTGTGACCCAAAGAAGCAAGGATAGACCAGAATGCACTTGGGAGGTGCTAACTGCAAATACTCATTCCCAGAGGTGAAGTGAGCTGGGGGAATGCTTAGTTCTTGTGACAGGAGTCATGTGAATGGCCCTTTCAGCATGATTTTATTAAGCCACTCTCCAGAACTCTTGCCCCTTTTCAGAATCTGGCTTTTAAGTGTTTGTGGTCATTTTGGGAGCCTCTCAATGCCCTCTCAACTAATGACTATATTTCTCTTAAACACTGTTGGCTTCTTTTGCCATTTGCATGTTTAAATCTGCACAGACACACCTGTCATTTTCAAGTAGCAATTGTTTGGCTGATCGAAGACTCAAAGCTGTCATTCCACCTTTCATCTTTATTTCTTTCAAATCAACCTTTGGTCTCCACTTTGAGTAGCTGGCAGTCAGCCCATGACCTTGACCATCTTTCTAGTCCATTGAGGCCTGGTGTTCAAGAGGTATAGCTTGTGTTTCTTCCTTAGGAAGACAAGAGTTAGTCCCTGCCTCCCCTCCATGGTGACTGTGGTTGTGGGTGTGTCAAGTAAGAAACAGGCTGGTGGGGGTGAGGAGGGTACTTACTGCTCCCACAGGAATGGGGGTAATGGATTCAGGCTTTCAGCTCATCCATGAATGCACAGGGGGGAAAAAAGCAGCAATTAGCATTTTCTTGGGCTCTGACTTGCTAACAAAGTGTATCAGACTGTCCTCTGGAGGCAGGAGTCCTTGTGGAGAAAACCCATTTTCTCTTCACCGGTGATCATCTTCCCACTTCTAAGTGTCCAGAGCCAACCAGCTGAGATCAGTGAATAAAAGTTAGGGCCCCATAAAAAGAGAATTGCTAGGTGAAGGCACTTGCAAACTGCCATGAGCCTGGGGTGATGATGATGATACTGGGATGATAATAATACCTGTCAGGGTCTGCTAGAAAGTGGAAAGCACCACTGAATTGAGTTACTGAGGAGTGCTTATTGAAGGGATGCTTTACTAAGGTGTGGGGCAACACTAGGAGAAGCCAGTTAAGAGAGTTAGTGAAAATAGCCTGAAGAAATTCCTGTAGACCTAAGTAGCTATGAACTAGAACTATAGAGACAGGAGAGGGTAGATGCAGGAGAGGGCTGTCTGAGAAATGTGTTGTTCTTTGCGGCAGGACACGACAGGATGACCAGGCCAGGAGGGAATGGGGAACCAATGCCCTGCCTTCCTTCTCCTCCTGTCCTCTGACTTTCCATCAGAAAAGCTCATTGATTGAACCCAGGCAGAAATCACAGGGAAAGGGAGCTACTGATGTCATCTGTGAAGGCCAACTTCCTGGAAGGCAGAGTAGACAAAAAAGAATATAGAGAGAAGATTAGGAGGGGCAGAAAGAAAATCCAACATAGTAGCTTACATGACACTTTTTTTTTTCTCTTTTTCTTTTTCTACCCCTCCCCCCCAATTGCCACTAGGGTTATTGCTGGGGATTGACACCTGCATCACAAATCCGCTATTCTCAGTGGCCAACTGTCCCTTTTAATTTTTTTCTTTCTTTTTATTATTATTATTTATTTATTAAAGACAGAGAGGAATTGAGGGGGGAAGGCAGAGAGGGAGAGAGACAGAGAGATACTTGCAGCCCTCTTTCACCACTCATAAAGCTTTCCCCCTGCAGGTGGGGACCAGGGGCTTGAATTCTGGTCCTTGTGCACTGTAATATGTGTGTTTAACCAGGTGCACCACTGCTTGGCCTCCTTTCTTTTTTAAAACCCTTGTTTTTAAAAAATTTTTAAAAAAATTGTCTTTATTTATTGGATAGAGACAGCCAGAAATTGAGAGGGCAGAAGGAGATAGAGAAGGAGAGAGACAGGAGACCCCTAAAGTACTGCTTCACTACTAGCAAAGCTTTTTCCTTGCAGGTAGGGACTGGGGGGCTCAATTCTAAGTCCTTGTGCACTGTAATATGTGCGCTCAATCAGGTGTGCCACCACCCAGCCCCCTTTCTCTCTCTCTGCTCTTTCTCTTCTCTCCCTCTTTTTTCTCTCTCTCTCTCTCCCCCCCTCTTTCCTCTTTCTTTTGATATGGCAGGGAAAATTGAGAGAGAGAGAGAGAAGGGGGAGACAGAGAAGGAAAGAGAAAGAGAGACACTTTCAGCATAGCTTTACCACTTGTGAAGTTTCTTTCCCTGTAAGTGGGAAGCAGGGTTTGAACCTTGATACGTCCACATGGTGGAGTGTGCACTGCCTGGTCCCATGTGACACTTCTTATAAGCTGTTGTGTGTCTATGCATGAATAGCAACCAATGCTGCCTATGTGCAACTCATGTAATCCTTGGAAGAGACCCAGGCACAAGCAGCATACTATTTGGCCTATAAGTAAGGTGAGGTAAAGGCAGATATAAGGATAGATATGCCATTTTAACCAAGGCCAACAGAATCCAGATCTGTGTTCTTAACTACTGTACTGAGCAGTCTTATTAGGTAGCTACTAGCTCTGCTAGATATTTAAATCTGTACTAGATGAAATGAAATAACATAAAAAGCCACTAAGTCCCATGAGCCACAATTCAGACTCTTACTGCTAGTGGTTACACAAGGAAGAACACAGATGTCCATTTCCCAGAGAGTTTCACCAGACAGCTCCACAGGAGGCCTGTGGTCTTTGATGTGCATTGTCTCAGCCTTCTAATCCCATGCAAAGCACACACATGCACACATGCACACATACACACTCCCACCAGTAACGATGGTGCTCCTGGTATAAAAAAGACAGGTTGCCAGACTTAGATTTAAAGTTTTTTTTTTTTTTAAGGACATTTCATTGCCCTCTTGATGGCTGCCAGATCATGTGGCCTCAAGCACAGCTCAAAAGAGATAAGTCTGAGATAGTTTTATATAGATCATGCCCTTTCTCACATTCTAAAATCTCTCTAATGTCCTTCCCCCTCCTATCACAACATCAGAGCTATCCCATAATAAGCAGCAGCATTATATCCCAGGAAGCTGAAATGGCTGGCCGCACTCATCCCTGTCCTATTTAGGAGACACTTGTCCTCAGGGCTTATGAGATCCTGGCATCCTATGATACATAGCATGTCTCCTGAAGCTCCCAAGAGAATTCTCAGTTGGATTTAATGGTCCCTGATTCTTGACACCAATATATCATCTCCTAACTGTCCAGCCTTCATAGAGGGAATGAATGCTAAGATGGTAAGAATCCTATTTATAAAATAAGCTAAAAATGAAGGTTAGCTCTGTCTAGACTATGAGAACATTCTAAGAGGAAAAAAAAAAGAGAGAGAGAAAGAAAAAGAAAAACATCGCCTAGTCTTAGTAATTTGCGAAGGCTCAGAGGAAGCATAAAGTTGTAATTAACCACTTGTGATTCCACCTTTCAGCATACATTAGTGCCATCATTATGTTTTAATTTTAATTATTAATTCCTGATTTGGCAGGGCTTTGCAAAATTATGAGATTTCAGAGGCACAGTTGCACACTCACACATGATGTGTTTAAGTCACCACACACAAACACTCCCCACCGAGTCCTGTGTCCCACCCCAGATGACCACCAGAGTTCTCATGTCTGAGAAGACATTTGGTTAGCATTTTTCTTGTTGTTGCAAATTCTGTATCCCACCGTCACTGTGGCAGAAAGAGCATCAGTGGTTGGCTCCTCCTTTTTTTTTTTTTTTTTCTTCTTTCACTTGGTAAAGCACCACCAGTTTCATCCATTTTGTTCCAAATGGTATTCCAAATGTTCCAATCTCATCTTTTTTGATTGCTGAACAGCATTCCACTGAACGTTTATCTCATAACTTCCTCCTCTCCCCCCCCTTTTCTTCTTCACCTCCAGGGTTATTACTGGGGCTTAGTGACAGCACTATAAATCCACTGCTTCTGGGGGCCACTTTTTATATTTTATTGGATATAACAGAGAGAAATTGAAAGAGGAGGGGGAGATAGAGAGGGAAAGAGAAAGATGGAAATCTGTAGACCTGCTTCACTGCTTGTGATGTGTATCCCCTGCAGGTGGGGAGCTGAGGGCTTGAACCCAGATTCTTGTGTGGGTCCTTGTGCTTTGTATTATGTGCTCTTGATCCCCATCTCATAACTTCTTTATTCAGTTATCTGTCCTTGGACACTTACATCGCTTCTATATTTAGGATACTATAAAACAGTGCAACCATGAACATAAGGGTATCTGTATTTTTTTGAATTAGTACTTTTATGTCCTTGGGTTATGTACCTAGGAGTAGTAATGTTGGATCATAAAGTTATTTGCATTGTTACTGGTTTAAGGCTCTCTATATGGTTTCCCACAGTGACTATTCATGCTATCATTTAATATATGTATTCTCTCACATGTGATCCACTATACATTGACTTGTGTGATGTAGTGTATGAACCTTTTTGTTCAGTGTATCTTTGTAAATTTTGCATCTCATGAAACAATAATAATGATGACAACTAGCCTTCACTGTTGTTTATCCGATGCAAGTATTGTCTCAATTCTCACAACAGTAATGCAAGATGAGAACCATTCTTACTCTTATTTTGCAGCTGAGGGAAACAATGCATAGAAAAATCAAGCGTCTTGCTCAAAATCACACAGTGGTGTACCCAAGGTTACACAGGTAATTTGGTGGCAGAACAAGGATCTGTCTGACCCTCAAGATCAGGCTCTTTCTGCTGTAACAAAATTCTACATAATTCTGCATCATCAGTCATGATTTTTTTTTTCTGTATACATTTCTAGAAGTGAAATACATGGGTAAAAAGTGTGCCAACTTTATCACCAGACTTTCCATTGTAGAGAAAAAAAATCACAGAAACTTTCATCTTCGGAGCCAGGATCTGCATTCCCCCTATAAGTAGAGAGTAAAACCAGTTTTTTTTGTTTGTTTGTCAACTGTTGATATAAAGGTAGATAACATTTATTTGAAAATACATTTGGTTAGTTAGGTGTTGACCTAATATAGACTATGCCAACAGGAAGTCCGGGTATAAATGAGACTTCATTGGTGTAAGGGGCTATTATGAGCACTTTTGACAAGACTTGACTGGATTCTGTGAGTTTCAAGACAGCAAGATGTTGACCTAATGTAGGAGGGAGTCCCTTGTTGTAGGGCGTTTCCATTACGTAGTCCAGAAGGAGAATTCATCCAGTTAGTAATTGTACTTTCTACTTTTCTTTTTAAAAACTTTTTACTACCTTTATTTATTGGATAGAGACAGCCAGAAATCACTATCACTTTTATCCTATTGTCTTGTTGATGTTCTTATTTTATAAATAAAAATTATATATATATATATATATATATATATATATATATATATATAAAGAAAATACATTGTGGGGAGTTGGGCGGTAGCGCAGCCGGGGGTTAAGCCCACGAAGCGCAAGGGCCGGCTTAAGGGACTCAGGTTCGAGCCCCCCGGCTCCCCACCTGCAGGGGAGTCGCTTCACAGGCGGTGAAGCAGGTCTGCGGGTGTCTCTCTTTCTCTCCCCCCTCTGTCTTCCCCTCCTCTCTCCATTTCTCTCTGTCCTATCCAACAACAACAGCAATAGCAACAATAATAATAAATACAACAAAAAAAAACCAAGGGCAACAAAAAAGGGAAGAAAAACAAAAAGAAAATGCATTGTGAAGTGCATCCCCCTGCATGCAGGGAGCCGGGGGCTTGAACCCAGATTCTTGTGTGGGTTCTTACGCTTTGTATTATGTGCTCTTAACCCCCATCTCATAACTTCTTTATTCAGTTATCTGTCCTTGGAAATTTACATCACTTCTATATTTAGGGCACTGTAAAATAGTGCAACACTGAACACAAGGATACCTATATTCTTTTGAATTAGTACTTTTATGTCCTTGGGTATGAGACCCCAGGCAGGGTCCTTACTTTCCTGAGTCTGTTCCTCTTATGTATGATTACCTTGGATACCCTGAACTATCCATTTGATTGTCTAAGTCTCGATCAGTCTCTAGGCCATGGGTGCTTGTTCTACTTCTTCACGAAGTCTCAGATCTGTGCAATTAAAGCCGCTGGCAGCTCAATGCTCAGTTCTGAGAATGGCAGGGAAAGCAACTACTGCTCTTGCATGGCTCTTGGGAGCCCACACATCCAGAGGGGAGACTAGCCACAAGCTCCTACTCTGAGTTATATACCAGTTACTTTAAAAATGCTCACTGAAAGACTATGTTATATAGTTTTTAAAAATATTTTATTTATTATTAGATAGAGACAGAGATATTGAGAGGGGAGACACACACACACACACACACACACACACACACAGACCTGCAGCCTGAGAGTGAGAGAGAGAGAGAGAGAGACCTGCAGCCCTGCTTCACCACTCATGAAGATTTCCCCCTACAGGTGGGGACCAGGGGTTTGAACCTGAGTCCTTGTGCACTATAATGTGAGTACTTAACCAGGTGCACCACTACCTGGTCTCCCTATGCTATATAATTTTATTATTGCCTTTTAATAGAAGCCGAGACAGCTATGGAGCGGTTGATCCCTTGCCTGAGAACACTCTATTAGTCAACAGTAGAGTTGGGTTTTAGAGTCTGGCACTTAGCCCCCTAGCTGTGTGGCTTCCTCGGTCCCTGCCCATTGCCCTTATCCCCCTCCCCCACCATCATCTCACCTGAAGGATCCAACCTGGCCATGGCACCGCCCCCCACCCTGCCAGGAACCTCCAGGCTGCTTCCTGCAACTATATGGGCACCTCAGGTCTTACATTTTTAGCTGGAAATTCCTGGGTAGTACTGAGTCTTTGGAGGCAAATTCCTCTGTAGTCTTTGCTCAGTCATCTTGGCAGAAGGAGTTCTCTGTTCAAGTGCCATCCCTAGAGGGCTTGGCACTTCCCACTATACCAGAACTGTCCCCCAGGAGCTCTGATGGCAGCCTGACTGGCGTTTGTGATCTTGGGAAATGTACTTAACCTCTCCATGCCTCAGCTGGCGTCAGGGAGGAGATTCAATTACATGGTAATAAGCCAGAGTCCTGCAGGGCTCGCTTCTTAATCACCAGCTGGAACACACAGCCATCTAAGAAACAATGCGGCCCACTCTGGTCGTGACCTCATTAACCAATCCTCTTAGCCTCCTCCCTCCCTCCCCTCAGCTGTGGGACTGCTGGGAAGGCTGACCTCTGGGAAACAGAGGAGGGCCCCTTGTCCAGGGATGCTCTAGCTGTGGGAGCTGCGCCCTGGGTGTGGTGAAGACCAGCCCTGGCCAAGGCTGGGGAAGGACAGACATTTTCTTGGTTGGATGTAGAGCGGGCTGGTGAGATAGGTGTGTGCCCAGGTGCCCTCTCTGTGTGAGTCCCAGAAGCAGCACTGTTCTCAGCATCGCACATGGCTCAGCCACGTCAGAGCTCCACTGCCAGGCACTACACACACAGAACCTATCACCAGTCCTCACAGCAGTCCTTATCTTCCACTTATTATTGTTGCTATTATTATTTTATTTATTTATTTATTTGGTACGATCCCCACATTTTACAGGCTAAGGAGACTCAAAGTAGTTAGATGGTTTTTCTAAAGACACACAGCAACAAAATTCAGTTTGGGCTAACTCCAAACTCCACCCTTCTGGAATAAAGATATAGCACATTGGGGCGGGGGTGGGGGTGGGGGTGGGGGCGGGGGCGGGGAGGGCGGGGGTGGGGGTGGGAGTGGGGACGGGGGTGGGAGCAAGGGCAGGCGGTAGTGCACCAGGTTAAGTGCACATAGCGTGAAGCCCAAGGACAGGCGCAAGGATCCTGTTTGAGCCCCAGGCTCCCCACCTGTGTGTGGGGGGGTTGTCACTTCACAAGCAGTGAAGGAGGTTTGCAGGTGTCTTTCTCTCTCCCTCTCTGTCTTCCCTTCCTTTCTCCATTTCTCTCCGTCCTATCCAACAACAACAATAACAAGGGCAACAAAATGGAAAAAAATGGCCTATAGGAGCAATGGATTTATAGTGCCCGCACCCAGCCCTAGCAATAACCCTGGAGGCAAAAAAAAATGTGACACATTATATAACGCTTATCACATGTTTCCAAGAAAAAAAAAAAGACTCGTTCACCTGGGTCAGAGCTTACAATAGGGTTTGCAGGGGTGGCAATTTAAAGACCTGCATTCCACAAAACTAAACGGTGACTTTGTGCTGAGTGTTTTAGTGAGACTTGGACGCCTTGCCCTCCCAATCAGGCCTGTTCTTTGGCAAAAGAGTGGTGTAAAGCTCTTCATCTTGTAGGGACATGGCTGAGGGGGGTAGGGGGCAGTTTAAACAGGAACTGTCCCTTGCTGTGTGCACATGGAACCCTTATCAGAGACATCATCCCAATGACCTCTTTCAGCTGGTACATTTTATTTTTCCAAACTGGCTACAGCAACATTTCTGACTCCACATAAGTTTCTACAATTTCATCACTTCCGCCAGTGAGGAAGTGTATTCTGCTCCATCTTCTCACATCCTCTCTCTCCCTCCACCAATGAAAAAAAAGACTTTCATAACTAGAAGATGGTGAGAGAGATGCCATCATTGACCATGGTTCCCTCATATGCAGGTTTCTTTTTAGTAAGTACATTGATCTCATTCTTTGCTATTTTTTAAGTGAAGCTATCAATATATGGATCATTTTACCTATATGAAGTTATGAATGCCTTTTTTTCCACCACTATCATTTGCCTTTGATATCTAGTGTCAGCAATATGTGTAACATACATAGTGTTTTATACCATATAAGACAACTGGGAGGGAGCTGGAACAGGCCAATTATATTTTTAATTTTATTAGTGATTTAATAATAATTAACAAGATTGTAATACAACATGGGGTAAAATTCCATACAGTTCCCATGACCAGAGTTCCATGTCCCATCCCTTCTATTGGAAGCTTCCTTATTCTTTTTTTTAATATATTAAAATTTTTTTTAATTTTTAACATATTAAAATTTTTTATTGTTGTTGTAGTCATTATTGTTGTTGTTATAGATGTCGTTGTTGGATAGGACAGAGAGAAATGGAGAGAGGAGGGGAAGACAGAGAGGGGGAGAGAAAGATAGACACCTGCAGACCTGCTTCACTGCCTGTGAAGTGACTCCCCTGCAGGTGGGGAGCTGGGGGCTCGAACTGGGATCCTTAACACCTGTCCTTGCACTTTGTGCCATGTGTGAGCTTGCCTATTCTTTATCCCTCTGGGAGTATGGACCAAAGATCTTTTTTTTTCTTTTAACTTATTTATTTAGGAGTTAATGGCTTATAGTTGACAGTAAAATACAGTAGTTTGTACATGTGTAACATTTCTCAGTTTTCCACATAATAATCCCACTGCCACTAGACCTTCCTGAACCAAAGATTTTATAGGGAACAGAATGGTGGAAGGCTTGACTTCTGTAACTTCTTCTCTATTGGACATGGATGTTGGCAGGTCGATCCAGAACCCCCAGCCCCCAAACTGAGTATTTGTATTCAGAGAGAAACATGGAGACAGAGAGACAGCACAACACGAGTGTCCACTCATTCCGTAGCATTCACATGGCTAGAATTTGTGCAGTATACACGAAGAGGCCATATGTGACCCTGCCCAGTGAGCTAACTCTCCAGCACAGGACAATATAGATGCAGGTCCTGACAGACAGATGACTCATGTTCTAAACAGGTGACTTAAACTTGAATCACAGATACATACAGTCCAAGTCCATGAATATATTTTTATCTCTGTTATGATATTCCTGGTAAGATTTTCTTTTCTTTTCTTTTCTTTTCTTTTCTTTTCTTTTCTTTTCTTCTCTTCTCTTCTCTTTTCTTCCCTTCCCTTCCCTTCCCTTCCCTTCCCTTCCCTTCCCTTCCCTTCCCTTCCCTTCCCTTCCCTTCTCTTTTCTTTTCCCCTCAGGGTTATCGCTGGGGCTCGGTGCCTGCACTACGAATCCACTGCTCCTGGAGGCTGTTTTTTCCCTTTTGTTGCCCTTGTTGTTTATTGTTGTTGTTATTATTATTATTGTTGTTGTTTTTGCTGTCATTGTTGTTAGATAGGACAGCAATGGACAGAAATGGAGAGAGGAGGGGAAGACAGAGAGAGGGAGAGAAAGATAGACACCTGCAGACCTGCTTCACTGTGAAGCAGTGCTTGTGAAGTGACCCCCCCCTGCAGGTGGGGAGCCAAGGGCTCAAACTGGGATCCTTACACCGGTCCTTGCACTCTGCGCCATATGCGCTTAACCCGCTGCACTACCACCCAGCCCCCAAGATTTTATTTTCTTTGCTTTATTATAAGGATAGAATATAAGGACTAAGTGGTGGCTTATCCGGTAGAGCACACACACATTGTTATCATGTAGAACTGGAGTTCCAACCCACAAACTCCAACCCATAAACTCTTCCACGAGTAGCAGAGGAGTTCTGTAGATATCCTCTTCTCTCTCTGTCTCTCACCTTCTATCAAAAAAAGAAAAACGGGGCCAGGTGGTGATGTACCTGGTTGAGCACACATGTTACAGTGAACAAGGACCCAGGTTCAAGCCCCCAGTCCCCACCTGCAGGGGCAAAGCTTCACGGGTGGTGAAGCAGTGCTGCCTGTATCTCTTTGTCTTTCTCCCTCTCTATATCCCTCTTCCTCGCAATTTCTGGTTGTCTCTATCAAATAAAAATAATTTAAAAAATTTAAAAAAGAAAGAAATACTGGGAAAAAATAGCCATTGGGAGTAGAGGTCTGGTTCATGCACCAAGTTTTAGTGATAACTCTGGTTGCAGAAAAAAAATTGAAAGGACTATGGTATGTAATACATCTAACACACAAAGCATGCATTTCTTGACTGTATTTTCAGGAAGTCTTCTGATGAATAGCAGACTACTAATAGTTAAGTTTCTGGGGAGTTAAAAGAATGATGTAGACTTCTGACTGGTGGGAGTGTCAACCAATCAACTTCTCCCTGGCCTTTCTCTCCAGGGACATCTGCTTTGGCTTACAGCCGCCATGTTGGGAAACAGTATAGTCCACATGAAGGGGGCAGGTTAGGTGTTCTTGTGGCAGACTGTGGTTTTGGCTAACCACTATGCCAACCACTAGACATTTGAGAGAAAAAGACAGGGGTGTATGTGATGCTCCAGTGATTCTGGCTCTCAGCCTCTGAGGTGCTTCCAGCTTACACAGCGGAGGAGCAGAGGCCAGTCGTGTCCAGCACATTTGCAGATTTGCAAGCCAAAGAAATGATGCTATGGCTTTAGGTCACCAAGTTTTGGAGTGATTTGTCATGAATTCATAGCCACAAAGACATATGACACTTACTATGCACCCCCCCCCATCTCCAGGCTGCCTGCCCAGCTCATGTGGGCTGTGTTCTGCACATCGCTGGATTTAGCTACCCAAGCTTGGCCCTGAGGCTTGATGAAGGTGGCATGAAGATAATGCCACTGGGGTTTTGCTGGGGCTTCACACTTTTGTGACACTACCACTCCTAGAAGGCTACCCCCACCCCACCCCCTTATGTCTCCAGACAGAGAACAAGCGATAGGGAAGGAGAGAAGCAGAGACATCACAGCCCTGCCCCACTGTGTACGAAACTTGTTGTTTGCTTATGAAACTTGCTCCCATGCGCTGGTCTGAGGCTCCAACCTGGGTCCTTGCATATGGCAAAGTGTGCACTCTACTGGATGAACTCTCTGCCAGCTCCCAGGGTGGCTTTTTGTAAGTGGCCTTCCTAGGGTGGGGGTGGGGTTATCTTTGACTGTACAGTTCAAATCCACCTTTCTCATTTCTAGACCACAAGTGTGGTCTACAGGTCAACTGCTTTCCATATTCTAAATTCCGAGAGATTTTTAAAAAATTTTTTTTCTTATTGGATGAAACCTCTACTTTCAAATCTCTATTCATTTGTCCTACTTCTGCTGCTAGGTCCATGTAGCACTAATCTATTTTCTTTCTGGTGTTTGGATGTTTGAAATCCACCTCCAATGACCTTGAGCTCTCAATTGTTTAATCCCACATCCTTTCTGGACTTTCTTCTTAAAAATATGTTCTTAGATTCATCAGCATTCTGGCTACTTTCAGTAACTCTTTGGCAAATTTAAATTCTCAGATGAGAATTTCTCTCTGAATGGGTTCTGATCCATACCTGAAGTAGGTACTCAACACACTCTTATTTTAGTGTTTTCCACCTTTCTTTGTCTCCTCTCCTCTCCTCTCCTCTCCTCTCCTCTCCTTTCTCTTCCTCTCCCTTCCTCTCCCTTACCCTTCCTTTTACTCTCCTCCCTTACCCTCCCCTCCCTTCCCCTCCTCCCCTCCGATTCCCTTCCTTTCCCTTCTTCCTTCCCCTCCCCTTTCTCTCTCTCTCTCTCTCTTTCTGAATGGATGAATGAATGAAAGAATGAGAGAGAGAGAGACACCATAGCACCAAAGCTTCCTTCAGTGCAGTGGGAGTTGGGCATTAACCTGGGCCAAGCACATGGCAGAGCAGTGCCCTACCCAGATGAGCTACTTCACAAGCCCACATCCAGCTTTCTTGAAAGGTCCTTGTGCCCAGGAGGTCCCAGGAGGCTGGAGCTGCAGGTATTTTCCAACAAGGTCACAACCATGTCACCACTTGCAGCAACAAGCAACTCTGCCCAGCTTCAAAACATTGCTTCAACGCCCCTCCCAACCCATTAAGTAGATATTCTTTATTCTCTCGTTTCCCCAGGCCTTGAAAGCCACTAATTTGTTTTCTGCCCCTGTGGATTTGATTATTCTTAATATTTCACATAAATTCAATAATAAAGCCTGGGAACTTTATGTCTGTACTGTTCACGCACCATAATGTTTCAAGATTCATCCACTTCATAGCATCTTTTTATACCCTGAATCCTCTCAGACATGCTGACCTAGCTACCTTCTGTCCTGGGTGACTTTAGAACTGTCTGACTGAGCACTGGTGGGGTGTGGGTGAGGGAGACACTATCAGGAGGGCCAGACCAGAAATCCATTCTATGCCAGGAAGGGGATCTGGCAAAGGAGCAGACTTTCTGGTCTCAGATTTCTCTTGGTCCTGAAGAAAGACCAACTGTACACTCGGAGTTGGGGATTGGGTGAGGCTGTGAGAATCAGCTGCTGTGAGGTAAAATCCTTCCCAGCCAGCCTTTAAGCAGAATGAAACTCAGCTTCCAGAGTTTCTGTTGTGACAGTGAAGACCCTTAGTTTTCTCAAACCTTTTCTTTCCAGTTCCCAAAATTACTTGTCCCATGAGAACAAAGAGCAGAATCTGTGGGGTATGTCTAGTCCTGCAGGTAGCCAGGTAGCTCTTATGCAAAGATAGCATCACCACAGTAAGGAGGCAGGTAGGAGTAAGCCTACGCTTACTTTCTGAGCGGTCTGGTTGACCAAGAGAAGAAGCAGAAGCAGAGAGGAGATGAGGAGTCCATGGTGAGAAGTTTAAGCACTATTGACACATTAGTCCTCTTTCCCCTTTACTTAATGCTGAGAACTAGACTTACTGTGTTTTATTCTATCCTTTTCCTTTTTAGAAATATCCATTTATTTACTTAACTGTGTGTGTGTGTGTGTGTGTGTGTGTGAGAGAGAGAGAGAGAGAGAGAATGAGAAACACACACACACACACACACACACACACACACACACACACACACAGTCAGAGAGGGAACCAGAACTCTGCTCCTCTCTGGCAGAAGGTGGTACCTGGAACTTAATATGGCCTCTAGGACCTCAGGAGTGTAAACACTATGCTCTACTAGGTAGAGATATCTCTGTCCCCTTGCTTTTTTTTTTTTTTCTCTCCCTTTTCCTTTGCAACTTTCTCATTCCACTCAGAAAAAAAAAAAAACAAAAGTCCTGCAAAGCAGATAAGGTCCAGATAATCTGCTTCCCCCCCCCCCCCAAAATCATCTTCTTATTCTTTTTTCAACTTCCTGGACCCATTGCTACCTCAGGATCTTTGTACTTTCTTTTCTTCTTCTAGGTCTCTGCATACTCGCCCTCTCACTAGGTTCATGTTGTCACTCAGATGTCACCTTCTCTTTCCCTCTATTTGAAATTCAAACACAGCACTCTGTCCTTATTTTTCTTAGCATTAATTTCTAGCCTGTGTGTGTGTGTGTGTGTGTGTGTGTGATTATTTATCTTATTTTTGGCCTGCCCATTCAACTAGACCAGAACCTCTATGAGAACAGGGATTTTGTCTATTAAGTTCATTGTTATATACCCAGTACCTGGAATAAGCAAGTACGTGATAAATATTTGTTGAATTAATGCATGATTTGTACTCATGTTCAGGAGTCCTAGAAGCCTGGAAACGCTGAGGTATTGTCTTCTGTTCTTGGGAAGGGAAGTCTGGGCACTGACTTTGTCATTAAATAACCTTTCACCTTGATTGGATTATGTTGGCCTTAAATTTTCTTCTTAGGGAATCACGTTAAGTGAGATAAGCCAGAAAGAGAAGGATGAATATGGGATGATCCCACTCATGGATAGAAGTTGAAAAATAAGATCAGAAGGGAAAACACAAAGCAGAACTTGGACTGGAGCTGGTGTGTTGCACCACAGTAAAAGGAGTTGGGCTGGGGGTTGGGGTGAAGTGTTCAGGTCCTAGAAAATTATGGCAGAGGAGGACCTAGGTGGGGGGTTTAGAGATTTATGCAGAAAACTGAGAAATGTTACACATGTACAAACTACTATATTTTACTATCAACTGTAAAAAAAATTAATCCTCCCCAATAAAGGAAAAAAAATTAAAAAGGGAAAATTTTTTCTTCTTGGGTATGGTGAGAATCATTACACTTTCCTGCACAAATATTGTCCATACAGATAACCTCACCAATATGCCCTGGGACCCCACCTCTCCAGAGCCCTACCCCACCAGCGAAAGAGAAACAGGCTGGGAATATGGATTGACTTGCCAACACCCATGTCCAGTGGAGAAGCAATTACAGAGGCCAGACCTTCCACCTTCTGCTCCCAGTAAAGATCTTTGGTCCATACTCCCAGAGGGATAAAGAATAGGGAAGCTTCCAATGGAGGAGACAGGATACAGAACTCTTGTTGATCATTATTAAGTTAAAAAAAAAAAATCCTGTCCATAAACTGAGGTCATTTACATAAAATGTAAAGGTTTGAAACTTTTTCAGGTTTGAAAGGCTACACAAATGCAAGAACATATCATCAGCATTATATGTATTGGTTATTGGTAGAGACCCAATATGACACCAGATCTTGGTGTGTAAATCTAGCCGTGAAAGAAAAACTCCTGGAACTTCACAGGGTAATCAAATCCGGTGACACTTGTGCTTGTAATTCTAGGAGCTAACACGAGGTGGCGCATGATTCATGAGATGAACAACTAAGCCTTTGACGACTTGTTTTTGCCACCCCCCCACTCTCCGCAAATAAAATTATTTACTGAAATAATCATTTCTAGATCAAAATAAAAGTTTCAAAGTCCTCTTCCACACGGCGCAATCAAATGGTCCTTTTTCATTCAGTTCAGCAGCCCCTTAATTTCCTCCTAAACTTCTGCCTATTGTCATACAAACCCTCATTCTAGAGGCTCTGCACTGGCTCTGCCCGCTTGCATTTTGCATTTTATAGCAACATCAAAAGGCTTTGCTTCTTGGCAGTGAACCAGGCAGAGGGTCTGCTTGGCTCCTCTGCAGACTTAATTAGCTCCTGCGCTGCTCTTCTGTCAATCTGGCCTGCATTGTGCCTGCCGCCCTGCCTTGCTTTGCATGGGAAGAATCTCATTTTCTGCTCCCTAGGGTCCATTCTCTGCAAGTCACTTTAGCTTTCTTTCTCTCCTGTGATCAGGAGAGCGAGATGGAGATGTCATGGCGGGTAATTGTAAAAGCTGACTGACACTTTTTCCTTCTTCAATTAAGGAAGAGTGACTTTGGTAATGAAACCAAGACATTCACTACCCCAATCTTTGAAACTCGGCCCTGTGTATAAGTTATTGTGCACAGAAGACTCCAAATACTTTCATAGAACCAAACCTACAACTTTTTTTTTGTCGTCAGATTTTCCTTAAAGAACCTAGATTATGTCTTCCTCCTTTTCTCTCTTTGGAAACAAACAACTGTAAATATCACGGCCTAATATGGGTAAGGACACAAAAAGGAGCAACACACTTAGAACAATAAACAATAATTGCATCCAGATAGGGGAGTAGGGGACCGTGAACTTGGTCCATGACCACATGCAAAATCTTCTTTGGCAGGAAAACTTTGAACATTCTTTTGCTAATTTAGTGCAATCTTATTTCATCAGATCCCAAAATCTTATTCCATCAGATCCCAAATAATAGGTCTAGAGGGAAGGGGACATCCTTCAGTCCATCCTCTGACTAGACATCCAGTTTTTATTCATTCATTCATTCATTCATTCATTGGATAGAGATAGAAAATCTGAAATGGAAGGAGGAGGAAATAGAGATGGAGGGAGAAAGAGAGACACTTGTAGACCTGCTTCACCACTTGTGAAGCTTTCTCCCCTGCAGATGGGGACCAGGGGCTTGAACAAGCATCCTTGTGCACTGTAATATGTGTGCTTAACCATGGACACCACCATTGGGTCCCTTGGCATCCACTTTCTCAGTGGTTCTTTCCTTATGCTTATGAGAGCTCACGGACATAGTGGAGTTTCCAGATGACTTACTCAGCTGGGGATCACATGGGCATATTGCTGGGTGTGCCAGATGGGAGTCCTCATTCAGCTGCAGTGGGGGGATGACTTGGATGTGACTGTGGGTAGGAAGTAAGAGGTGCTTGATCAGAGCGCAGATTGGGAGCTCACACAGCTTCTGGACTTTGGAACAAGATCCATCACCATGATCTTTTAGTAAGTTTTCCCCAAACCCAGCTCTTCCCAAGGGCTTACCACTCCACTTCTGGGGCAAAATCCCAGGGATCCTCACCCATCTCCCTGACTATCCCCTTTGAAGATAATCTCACTTCAGTTTTTTTTTTCTTGAACCTCCTTTATTTCTTTATATCAATCTCTGAGAGTTCTTCCTTTACCCAGCAGCAAACTCTTCCTTCTTTGTTCATTCTTGTTCTTTCATTCTAGATTATGATGACCCATTCTAAACTAAACAAAGGCCAGATTTCCCTTTTTCTAAGGCAAAGAGGTCTCAACTGCTCAGTATTTTTTTTCATGTTTTCTTTTTTCAAAATGTAATTAATTTATTTACTTTGGATGGAGACAGAGGGAAATTGAGACGGAAGGGGGAAATAGAGAAAGGGAGAGAGGGAGATACACGCAGCACTGCTTCACTGCCTGTGAAGCTTCTCCCTGCAGGTGGGGCCTGCAGGGCTTGATCTTGGTAATTCTGTAAAAGCCTGGTGTGTACTCAACTTGGTGCACCACCACCCGGCCCCTAACCTCTAAATCTTTGAACTCATTCTTACAATAGTCTGGCCATTAATTTCTCCATCATCTGTTCATATGCACATCTAAATCAAACCAGAGTTTGTTTTTTTTTATCTTTCTTTCTTTTTTGCCTCCATGGCTATTGCTGGGGCTTGGTGCCTGCACCATGAATCCACTGCTCCTGGAGGTTAATTTTTTACCTTTTTAAATTTGTATATATATATTTATTTATTTTCTCATTTGTTGCCCCTTTTTATTGTTGTTATTGTAGTTATTATTGTTGTTGATGATGTCCTTGTTGTTAGGACAGAGAGAAATGGAGAGAGGAGGGGGAGACAGATAGGGGGAGAGAAACACCTGCAGACCTGCTTCACCATCTGTGAAGTGACTCCCCTGCAGGTGGAGAGCCGGGGCTCATACAGGGGTTCTTAAGCCAGTCCTTGCGCTTTGCGCCACATGCACTTAACCTGCTGCACTACTGCCCAACTCCCCTCAAGCCAGAGTTTTAAATCTCAGTAAACTAGCTATGTTTTTGTTCCAGTCATAGTGAATATCTCTCCAGCGCAGGCTCTGACACAATATTTTGCATGTCTGATCCTTTCTGCTTGAAACATGCTTCATTTCACTGCCCTAGTCACTCCTCTGGCTCCTTTTATTTTGCAGGGCTCTGCATGGATATTTCTTCATTCTGTAAAAGCTTGTTTTCCTGAAAAAAAAATTAGTTGCTAGCTTGTGTCAATCTTTCCCTCAACTCAAGGATGAGGTGTGGTAAGTTGTTACAGTAATGGTTTCCAAAGTATCCACATGTTCTCCAACCTACAACTTCCCACCCTGCTTGGTCGTGGGCCGGGCTTTGATGACTGACGCAATTAAGAAAGGTGATAATAGCAGAGACTCCCAAAGTACTTATGGATTGGTACTTTCTGTGGAATCTAGCAACTACCTTGGTTTAGACTTCTGGATGATGTGACACAGGGTCCAGTTGCCACCCCACCCCCACCCTTGCCAGCCCCCACCCAGCAGTTGGTTAATCACTAGACATATAAATGAGGCTACTTTAGTTTACATGGTGCCAGGTATTCTGCTCGCTCACTACAAGTGCATAAACAAGCCTCAGAGATTAATTGCATCCTCTCAAAATATAACTCCCCAGCCAACACAGGACCACAATCTTTGAAGCTTTCTTATTTTTTTTCTTTCCTTTTTATCATTGTTGTGGTTATTATTATTGTTGTCATTGATGTCATTGTTATTGGATAGGACAGAGAGAAATGGAGAGAGGAAGGGAAGACAGAGAGAGGGAGAGAAAGATAGACACCTGAAGACCTGCTTCACCGCTTGTGAAGCCACCCCTCTACAGGTGGGGAGCCGGAGGTTTGAACCGGGATCCTTATGCCGGTCCTTGCACTTTGTGCCACGTGTGCTTAACCCACGATGATATGTCCTGATTCCCTTTTGAAGCTTTCTTTAAGCCACTTAGTGTGGAGTTTTGTTACACAGTTGAAACTCATTGGAAGCAGACAGAAAAATAACTAAAGATCAGAGACGTTGATGTTTGTATAGTCAATGGAAAAGAAGAATGCTGAACTAGAACTAGAAATGTCATAAAATCTAGGTAATACCCAATAGGACAATTAAAAATAAAAGATTTTCTGTCAAGAGCTGAGAGATGGTAGAGAGAAAAAAAAATGAAAGAAAAGGGATGGGGGCCGGGGAAATTGCTCAGCATGTTAGAGGTTCACATGACTGAGGGCCCAGGTTCTATAACTAGTACTACCAGATTCCAGAGCTGAACAGTGTTTTGGTATCCCTCATAATAATAAAGAAATAAAATATGGTAGGGGCTGGGTGGTGATGAACCTGGTTGAGCACACCTGTTACAATGTGTAAGGACCCAGGTTCGAGCCTCTGGCTCCCACCTGCAGGGGGAAAGCTTTGCAAGTGATGAAACAATGCTGAAAGTGTCTCTGTCTCTCTCCCTGTTAATCTACCCCTCCTCTCAATTTCTGGCTGTCTCTGTCCAGTAAATAAACAGTGACAATACAAAAAAATATATATATAAATATGGCAGACGAGGTTTTTTTTTTTTTTTTTTAAAGTTTGGTTTCAAAAAATATCAAGGTAAGGCTGTCAAGATATTGTAGCTGGAAGGGTCCCTCCTTTGTTACTCAAGAACCATGTTAGAACCTCAACCCCACTGCAGTGTCAGTACTGTAGTGACTTTCTCTGTCTTCCTCTCTCTCTGTTTCTCTCTTTTTACATAAAAAAGCTGGGCCAACCAAGTTCCAGCTTTTAACATGATACCAACAGGACTTCCCTGGGCAGACAACCCCACCAATGTGTCCTGGAGCCTCCTTTCCTCAGAACCCCACCCCACTAGGGAAAGAAAAAGACAGGCTGGGAGTATGGATCGATCTGCCAATGCCCATGTTCAGCAGGAAAGCAATTACAGAGGCCAGACCTTCCACCTTCTGCATCCCACAATGACCCTGGGTCCATACTCCCAGAGAGATAAAGAGTAGGAAAGCTATCAGGAGAGGGGATGGGATATAGAGTTCTGGTGGTGGGAACTGGGTGGAGTTATCCTCTTATCCTTTTTATGTTTTTGTCAGTATTTCCTTTTTTTTTTTGTCAGTATTTCCTTTTGTCAGTATTTCCTTTTTGTCAGTATTTTGTCAGTATTTCCTTTTTTAAATAAAAATTTAATTTAATTTAATTCCTTTTTTTGTCAGTATTTCCTTTTTATAAATAAAAATTAAAAAAAAATGGGCCAGAGGGGCT
Source organism: Erinaceus europaeus (assembly GCF_950295315.1). Taxonomy (NCBI): domain Eukaryota; kingdom Metazoa; phylum Chordata; class Mammalia; order Eulipotyphla; family Erinaceidae; genus Erinaceus; species Erinaceus europaeus. Next base: position 89,105,504 of record NC_080173.1, read on the forward strand.
AAAACCTTGAGGAATATAATAAATAAACAAACAAATATTAGGGATCAGATTTCAAAGACTTGCCTCACCAAATACAAAACACCAGTGCTTAAAGAAAAAACATCTTTTAAATCAGTAAGGTTATCAAGTTTATATTGTTAACTTTTTCATGGTGAAAAACATCATCTTTCTTGGGCTATTGTCATAATTTCAAAGATCATGGCATATCTTCAGACATTGGCACAGCAAAAATCAGAGACAAATGGGTTTTGTTATGATGCTCAGGCTTGTTAGACGTTGCCAAGATTGTATGTCATAGGGCCCAGAACTAAGCAAGGTGACTCTATTACTTTTTTTTTTCTTGCTGTGATGCTAGACAATTATGCATAGTGGCCTGGGAGGTTGGTGGATAAAGTATTGAGCTCTCAAGCCATGAAGCCTTCAGTTTAATCCCCAACTCATATGTCCCAGAATGAAGATTTTGTTCTTTCTCTCATCAATCAATAAATGTTATTTTATTTATTATTATTTAAATAACTTAGGGGGCTGGGTGGTAGTGCACCAGGTTAAGTGTGCATAGTATAAAGTGCAAGGATCCACTCAAGGATCCCAGTTTGAGCCTCTAGTTCCCTACCTGCAGGGATGTCACTTCACAGGTGATGAAGCAGGTCTTCAGGTGTCTATCTTTCTCTATCTCTCCCTCCTTAATTTCTCTCTGCCCTATCCAATTAAAAAAAAAAAGAAAAAATGGCTTCTAGGAGCAACAGATTCATAGTGCAGGCACTGAGCCCCAGCAATAACCCTGGAGGCAAAATACATATATATATATATATTTGTTTATTTATTCATGAGAAAGATAGGATGGGAGGGTGGGGGAGAGAGAGAGAGAGAGAGTACATGTACCATCACTTTGTACATGTACTGCTGGGGATTGAATTTGGGACATCATGGCTGAGAATCCAATGCTTTAGCCACTCCTGGACCACATTATTATATGTTTTTTACCAGAGCACTGCTCAGATCTTATTTATGGTGGTATAGGGGATTGAACCTGGGGCTTTGGAGCCTCAGGAGAGTCTTTTTACATAACCATTATGCTACTCCTTCACCCATTCAATAAATAAATAAATCATATATTTAAAAAAATTATGCATACTAGAATTGGAAAATATCAATGTATATTTTTACTGGATTTATGTACTAGACAGGGAAAATGATCTTTTTGTCAGTCTATTTAATTTCTAATTGTATGTCAAAAATTTGTCAAAGAAAGATACATTCCCCAAGTGGAATCAGAACTAAATGGCACTTCTGGCATCTCTCCCTCCCTCTCTCCCTCCTTTCCTCCCTTCCTTCTTTCCTTCCTTCCTTCCTTCTTTCCTTTTTCTTTTTCTCTTTTTCTGCTTCCAAGGTTATCGCTGGGGTTCAGTGCCTACACTATGAATCCACTGCTCCTGGTGGCAATTTTCTCCATTTTGTTGTCCTTATTGTTGTTATTGCTATTGTTGCCAATGCTGTTGTTGCATAGGACAGAAAGAAATTGAAAGGGGGAGGGGAAGACAGAGAGGAGGAGAAAGATAGACACCTGAAGACCTGCTTCATCTCTTGTGAATCGACCCTCCTGCAGGTGGGGAGCCAGGGGCTGGAACCAGGATCCTTATGCTGATCCTTGCACTTTGCATCCTGTACACTTAACCCACTGTGCTACTGCCCAGCTCCTTTTCCTTTTTTTACTTTCTTTTCTTTTTTCCAGAAAATATTCTAGTCTGTTATTAAATGGTCACACAATTGTCTGTTTTCTTTCTGTCTACTTAATTTAACTTTTTTTTTAATGAGAGAAAAAGAGAGACCAGAGTATTATTCAGCTCTGGCCTTCTCGCCCTGCCCCTTTACTTGGGGGATTATTAGGTTACAGTCAACAGTAAAATGCAGTCATTGGTACATGTGCAATATTTCTCAGTTTTCCACATAAAGCTCTAACCCACCATCTAGGTCCTCCTCCACCATCATGTTTCAGCTTTGGCTTATGGTGGTACTGGGGATTGAACCTAGCTAACTCAGAGTCTCAGGCATGAAAAGTCTTTTGCATAACCATTATGCTATCACTCCGGCTCAGCTGTTTGTTTTCTGAGACATAAACAATTTTTCCAAGCAGGTCTTTCTTTGACCCATGCATCCAGTCTAAGTGCCACTCCTTTGCATTTTCACAGCCCCTGAGCCCACTATTGTTGGCTATTTTTCTATTGTAAATGTATGAGTGCTTGCTTGACCTCTCCTCTTATATTGACTGTGGCATCTTGAGGGTGGGGATGCATATTATTCATCTGTGGTTTCCCAAAGTTTAGTGCTAGATCTTGTATAAATATTTGTTGAATGAATGACCCAACAGATTCCTTCCTTGCTTCTCTAGGGTCAGTGTTTTTCCTACTTGATGGCATCAGAATGTCCAGGGCTTGCTTTGTTAAACAGCTCTGCAGACAATTCTTATAAAACGAGGTGCTGGAGCTCTTGACCTCAGTGACTGATTCTGGTACATCTCTTCCCTGCTTTGTGTTCAATGACATCATGTTGGCCATTTGAAGTTGGGCACAGTAGAGGTACTCATGGCTTGGGAACTCACACATAATACTCATGAGGTTTTTGTATTTTTGGAACCCTGCTGACTCTACTCATCTCTGATTCAAGGACTAATGTTTAAGAGTTGACCTAGAAGGGGTCAGTGAACTACAGGCTCTGGACTAAATCTTGCCACTGCCTGATTTTGTACTGCCCAAAGACTATAACTTATATTTTTATATTTTTACAGAATTTTGGGGGACTGGGGGGTGGCACACCAGTTAAGTGCACATAGTATGAAACACAAGAATCTACACAAGGATCTGGGTTTAAGCCCCCAGCTCCCCACCTGCAGGGAGGATACTTCACCAGTGATGAAACAGGTCTACAGGTATCTCTTTCTCTATCCCCCTCTGACTCCCTCTTCTTTCTTAATTTCTCTCTGTTATAACCAATAAAACTGAAAAAAATGGCCACCAGGAGCAATGGATTTGTAGTGTGGGCACCGAGCCCCAGGGATAACCCTGGAGGCAAAAAAAATTGTGGAGGAGACCACCTGGGACTACAATAAAGCAGGACCCAACAAACCACTAGAGTGAGTGATTAAGCTAAAAAGCCTACTTACAGTTTCAAGGTCCTCAGGTTCCCATAGCATACAAGGAAGAAAAAACCAAAAGAGGCTTTTAACAACTTCTGTGCTCCAACTCAGGAATTGAAAATAATATTGAAGCAACTGTTAATTTTCACAACTGTGAACTCTTTAAGTACCATACTTAGACACAAGTCAATCCAGGCAAGAGTGATCAGTAATTTGAAACGTACTGAGAAAGGGACCTCATAACATACTATATAGAATGATTAAACCAACAAGAAGAAATATTGGAGAAGTGAACAAAAGTACAGATAAAAGCCCCCCAAAAGTAGAAACACAGAAGAATGAGCTCAACATCCAAATGCTAGCTAAGGAATTAGTCTCAGGAGTTAGTAAAGAGTTTGAAAGAATTGTCATCAGAAATGCAGAAACAACAAATGAGACTCTGGAAGAAAACACTAATTATCTCAAGGTCATTAGAGAGCTGAAAACTGAAATAGCTGAGCTGATAACACAACTAGCTGAACAAGCTGAAACAGTATCAGAGCAGGATAACAAAACAGATGAACTCCAGAAAACAGTAGAGGGGAGAGAGAATAGAATAAATGAGGTTGAAGACAGAATTAGCAAGATCAAGGATGAATTAGAGACAACTAAAAAAGAAGTAAGAGAGCTCAAAAAGAGATTAAGAGATACTGAAAACAACAAAAGAGAACTATGGGATGACTTCAAAGGAAATAATATATGCATTATTGGCTTACCAGAGGAAGAAAGAAAAGGAGGGGAAGAAAGCATTCTTTAGGACAATAGCTGAGAACGTCTCTAGTCTAGACAACATAAAAGACATAAAGGTTCAAGAAGCCCAGAGGGTTCCAAACAGAAATAAACCAGACTTAAAGACACCAAGACACATCATATTTAGAATGGAAAGGAATAAGGTATAAAGAAAGAATCCTGAAGGCTGCAAGAGAAAAACAGAGTCACCTACCTACAGAAGAAAACCCATAAGGTTAGCAGCAGACTTTTCCACACAAACACTACAGGCCAGAAGACAATGGCAAGATATGTATCTAGTGCTCAATGAGAAAGGTTTTAAACCAAGACTACTGTATTCTGCTAGACTGTCATTTAGACTAGATGGAGGCCTTAAAACCTTCTCAGACAAGCAACAATTAAAAGAATCAACTATCACCAAGCTGCCCTGAAAGAAGTTCTGAAAGGTCCCCTATAAACAGTCAGACCACCATAAATGTGCCATATATCAGAACTCTAAAAACCTACAACAATGGCGTTAAAATATTTTCAATCTATGATATCATTAAATGCCAATGGCCAGAATTCACCTATCAAAAGGCATGGAATAGGAAAATGGATCCGAAAACACAACCCAACAATATATTGTCTACAGGAAACCATCTAACTCAACAAGACAAACATAGACTCAAAGTAAAAGGATGGAAAACTATCATACAAGCCAGTGACCCTCAAAAAAGGGCAGGGACAGCTATTCTCATATCTGACATGATAGACTTTAAACATAAATAAAATTGAAAAAGGTAGAGATGGACATTACTTAATGCTCAAGGATCAGTCAACAAAGAGGACTTAACAATTATTAACATCTATGCACCCAATGAGAAGCCACATAAATACATCAAACATCTACTGAAAGAGCTACAGCAATGTATTAACAGCAACACTATAATAGTAGGGGTCTTCAACACCCCACTTTCTCAACTTGACAGATCATCCAGGCAGAAAATCAATAAAGAAATGAGGGAGCTAAATGAGGAGATAGATAAACTAGAACTATTGGACATTTTCAGAATCATTCACCCCAAGAAACTGGAATACACATTCTACTCAAGTCCACATGGGTCATTCTTAAGGATAGACCATCTGTTAGGCCACAAAGACAGCATCAGCAAATATAAGAGCATTTAAGTCATGCTAAGCAGCTTCTCAGACCACAGTGGAATTAAATTAACACTTAACAATAAACAAAAGATTAGTAATAGTCCCAAACTATGGAAGCTCAACAGTACACTACTTAACAACTACTGGGTCAAAGAGGAAATAAAAGAAGAAATCAAAATGTTTTGAGAGCTCAATGAAAATGAAGACACAAGCTATCAAAATATTTGGGAAACAGCTAAGGCAGTACTGAGAGGAAGTTCATAGCCATAGGAGCACACATTAGGAAACAAGAAAAAGCTCAAATAAGCAGCCTGAATGCACATCTTGAGACCTAGAAGAAGAAGAACAAAGGAATCCTAAAGCAACCAGAAGGACAGAAATAGCTAAAGTTAGGGCAGAAATAAATAACATTGAAAATAAGAAAACCATACAAAAGATCAACAAAAGCTGATCTTCAAAAGAGTGAAAAAAAATCTACAAACCTTTAGCAAGACTCACAAAACAAAAAAGGGAGACAAATAAATCAGATTGTAAATGAAAGAGGATATATCACAACAGACTGGGCAGAAATTCAACATATTATGCAAGACTTCCATGAACAACTATATGCCACCAAGATAGAGAACCTGGAAGAAATGGACAATTTCCTAGATACCTACCAACTTCCAAATAAATAAAGAGGAATTAGATAATATGAACAGGCCCATCACAGCTAACGAAGTTGAAACAGTTATCGAAAACCTTCCCCAGAATAAAAATTTTGGACCAGATGGTTTTACAAATGAATTCTACAAAATCTTCAAGGAAGAGTTAATACCTCTACTTTTAAAAGTCTTCCAGGGGAGTCTGGCGGTAGCGTAGTAGGTTAAGCGCACGTGGCACAAAGTGCAAGGACTGGCATAAGGATCTGGGTTTGAGCCCCCGGCTCCCCACCTGCAGGGGAGTCGCTTCACAGGCAGTGAAGCAGGTCTGCAGGTGTCTATCCTTCTCTCCACCTCTCTGTCTTCCCCTCCTCTCTCCATTTCTCTCTGTCCTATCCAACAACAACAATAATAACTACAACAACAATAAACAACAAGGGCAACAAAAGGAAATAAATAAAAATTTTAAAAAAAAAAAAGTCTTCCAGGAGACTAAAGACACTGGAATACTGCCTTCCAGCTTCTATGAAGCCAACATCGCTCTGATACCAAAAGCAGACAGGGACACAACCAAAAAAGAAAATTACAGACCAATATCTCTTCTTCTTCTAGCATTTGCCACCAATATCTCTGATGAACATAGATGCTAAAATATTGAACAAAATTCTAGCCAACTCGATTGGAAGTGTGTGTGTGTGTGTGTGTGTGTGTGTGTCTTGAGAATTGGGGTAGGGCTCTGAATTTATGGTCTGGCTCCGAAATCTACTCCCTCCCATCTGCTTTAGTACAGCACATGCAGAAACTCTTCAAGTGTAAAGCTATTTATAATACAGAGTAGATCTATTTATGGACAAAGTAAGTAACAAGCACAAGACCTGAGGCCACCTAATTAACTTGTTTGAAGGCTCAGGTCTGAAGAATTTTATGACCCATTGTAAGAAATTAACCTATTCAATGGTCTTTCCTTTCTGTTTTACATTTTAATTCCACCTTCAGATATTCTCTGATTTCTCTTTGTAAGCTTCCTTCTGGGGGAAACAGAAACAGTCCAGTGTCAGATCCACCTGACCATTTTAAAGTTATACATAAAAGAGCTTGAAAACTTTCACTTTGTCAAGTAGTCAAGAATTTGGAATGAAGTTCAGTTCAATACAAATGTTCTAGAATTAAAGCAGAAGTACTCTGGCTATCAAGTTTATAAGTAATCAACTTGAATCATTTTTCTGAAGCTTAGATTCAATTTTTTTCTTTAATTTTTTTAATTTATTCATTTTCCCTTTTGTTGCCCTTATTGTTTTTTTATTGTTGTTGTAGTTATTATTGTTGTAGTTATTGATATTATCATTGTTGGATAGGACAGAGAGAAATGGAGGAGGAGAAGACAGAGAGGGGGGAGAGAAAGACAGACACCTGCAGACCTGCTTCACCACCTGTGAAGTGACTCCCCTGTAGGTGGGAAGCTGGGGACTTGAACTAGGATCCTTCCACTGGTCCTTGCGCTTTGCGCCCTACTCCCCTTTAATTTTTATAGAGACAGAAAGAAGTAGAGAGAAAGAGACACCTACAACACTGAGCATGAAGCTTCCCCCTACAGGTGGGGCCCCTCATACATGGTCATGTCTATGTGCAGATGGGACACAGTCTTGCCCCCAGTTTTAATTATTTATGGCATAGGGTTTGTGATTTGTAGATATTTACCCATTCTGGAGACTGGTCTCCATTTGCTTCCATAACTGGCCTTGACAGTTGACTTATTTCAACTGTGATAAGGTCACCCATATTTCAAGGTCTGCTTCCCATAATCCCCTACGTTTTACTCCACCGGTGAACTGGAAATAGAGAGAGAAAAGAAAAGAGTAGAATAAGCAAAGCTTCCCCCACGCCATTCTAGCAGGTGACCTAGAGTCCTTTATGGCATGGTACCCAATGTTTCCTTCAAACAAGCTTCCAGCACATATGGTGCTGACAGTATTCCTATTGGAAGAAAAGAGGCTCAGTCTTAGTCGTCTGGCTTACTGACCTAATAGATGCTTTGTCTCAGTCCTTGGAAGAGTATTGGTTTTACTGTCAGCGTGCTGACTTTGGCTCGTGAGGAGGAATGACATGGCGGCAGAGAAGTAGGTCAGGAGTCAGAAAACATGATGCCCAGTGCAGGCCCTGTCAACAATAGGTTGTGTGAGTCACTGGCTTCTCTGGGCCTCTATTTTCTTATGTGGAAACACAGGAGAAGGGTGAGTAAGAATGTTTAGACAGAGCTGGACTTGCCAGGTCCTCTGCTTGGTGAACTGGAAGATATCCACATGAGACAGGGCTGAGAGGCTCCCTAGGAATCACCACGAGCTCCTTCTCCACACTGCTGGAGGTCTGGGTTATTGTGTGGAGTGGTATGGGGACTAGAAGACAGAACAAGCACACACATGTCATGGAATAAAAGCCAACATCCACACACATTCTAAAGATGAAAAGAGTTTATTATTATTATCATTATTAAAAATTCCTTGTTTGTGCAGACCTCTCCAAGCCCCAGTCCTAGACTTGCTCTTTTCTTCACGTAACATACATTGGTTCACAAGTGTCCTAAACCACACAGGGTCGGGGCTAGAAGTTGTGACAAAGTCTCAGTTCTTAGAGGACTGAAGGGTCTAATGCTGATCTGTTTCCAACTTCTTTTTTTTTTTTTTTTAATAATTTATTTCTTTATTGGGGAATTAATGCTTTACATTCAACAGTAAATACAATAGTTTGTACATGCATAACATTCCCCAGATTCCCATTTAACAATATAACCCCCACTATGTCATTCATCATCTTTCATGGACCTGTATTCTCCCCACCCACCCACCCACCCCAGAGTCTTTTACTTTGGTGTAATACTCCATTCCATTTCAGGTTCGACTTGTGTCTTCTTTTCTAATCTTATTTTTCAACTTCGGCCTGAGAGTGAGATCATCCCATATTCATCCTTCTGTTTCTGACTTATTTCACTCAACATGATTTTTTTCAAGGTCCATCCAAGATCGGCTGAAAACGGTGAAGTCACCATTTTTTACAGCTGAGTAGTATTCCATTGTGTATATATATACCACAACTTGCTCAGCCACTCATCTGTTGTTGGACACCTGGGTTGCTTCCAGGTTTTGGCTATTACAAATTGCACTGCCAAGAACATATGTGTACACAGATCTTTTTGGATGGATGTGTTGGGTTCCTTAGGATATATCCCCAGGAGGGGAATTGCAGGGTCATAGGGTAGGTCCATTTCTAGCCTTCTGAGAGTTCTCCAGACTGTTCTCCACAGAGGTTGGACCAATTGACATTCCCGCTAGCAGTGCAGGAGGGTTCCTTTGACCCCACACCCTCTCCAGCATTTGCTGCTGTTACCTTTTCTGATGTATGACATTCTCACAGGAGTGAAGTGATATCTCATTGTTGTCTTTATTTGCATTTCTCTGACAATCAGAGACTGGGAGCATTTTTTCGTGTGTTTCTCAGCCTTTTGGATCTCTTCTGTGGTGAATATTCTGTCCATGTCCTCCCCCCATTTTTGGATGGGGTTATTTGTTGTCTTGTTGTTGAGTCTTGCAAGCTCTTTATATATGTTGGTTATTAAACTCTTATCTGATGTATGGCATGTAAAGATCTTCTCCCATTCTGTGAGGGGTCTCTTAGTTTGGGTAGTGGTTTCTTTTGCTGTGCAGAAGCTTTTTAATTTGATGTGGTCCCATAGGTTTATACTTGCCTTAGTCTTCCTTGTAATTGGATTCGTTTCATTGAAAATGTCTTTAAAATTTATGCGGAAAAAAGTTCTGCCAATATTTTCCTCTAAGTATCTTAAAGTTTCTGGTCTAACATCCAAGTCCTTGATCCACTTGGAATTTACTTTTGTATTTGGTGAAATACAGTGATTCAGTTTCATTCTTCTGCATGTTTCAACCCATTGTTTCCAACACCATTTGTTGAAGAGACTCTGCTTTCCCCATGTAATAGTCTGGGCCCCTTTGTCAAAGATTAGATGTCCATAGGTGTGGGGCCTCATTTCTGGGCTCTCAGTTCTATTCCACTGGTCAGTGTGTCTGTTCATGTTCCAGTACCAAGCAGTTTTGATGACAATGGCCCTATAATACAATTTGAGATCTGGGAGTGTGATGCCTCCGGTTCTGTTCTTTTTTCTCAAGATTGTTTTGGCAATTCTAGGTCTTTTCTGGTTCCAGATAAACATTTGTAGCATTTTTTCTATTCTCCTAAAAAATGTGCTTGGGATCTTGATGGGGATAGCATTAAATTTGTAGATGGCTCTGGGTAATATATTCATTTTGATGATGTTAATTCTTCCAACCCATGAGCATGGAATATCTTTCCACTTCTTTGTGTCTTTTTCAATTTCTTTGAGTAGTGACTCATAATTTTCAGTATACAAGCCTTTCACTTCTTTGGTTAGGTTTACTCCTAGATATTTTATTGTTTTTGTTGCTATAGAAAAAGGAACTGATTTCTGGATTTTAATTTCTTCTAACTTAGTGTTTGCATAAAGGAATGCCACTGACTTTTGAATGTTAATTTTATAGCCTGACACCTTACTGTATTGCCTGATGATTTCCAAAAGCTTCTTGCTGGATTCCTTAGGTTTTTCCATGTATACTATCATGTCATCTGCAAATAAGGAGAGTTTGACTTCTTCTCTTCCAATCTGTATGCCTTTAATTCCTTGCTCCTGCCTGATTGCTATGGCAAGAACTTCCAACACTATGTTGAATAGTAATGGTGATAGTGGGCAGCCCTGTCTAGTACCTGATCTGAGGGGAAATGCTTCCAGTTTTTCACCATTGAGTATGATGTTGGCTGTAGGTTTGCTATATATGTTTCCAACTTCATAGATGGAGATGGAACAAATAATTCCTTTAGGGAAAAGGAGAGAACACAATGGTTATGGGAAGAGACTGTCATGCCTGAGGCTCTAAAGTCCCAGATTCAATTCCCGACACCAACACAAACCAGAGCTGAGTGCTGGTAATGAAAACAAAAAATCCTTTAGAATCTGACATGGTGCTGTGGCTCAAACACCTTGGCTTTATTTTTATTTTACTTTATTAGTTATTTAATATTGATTTGTAAAATTATAAGATGACAAGAGTATAATTATACAGGGATATAATTCCACACCATTCCCACCACCTGTGTTCTGTGTTTCCATTCCCTCCTTTGGAAGCTACAACAGTTCTCCCAAGGATGCAGAAATGGGTTAGCTATAATTTATGCAACTATCTGTCTATATTTCCTCCTCCCTTTTTTCATGGTCCTATCTTCTCCTCCTTTCCAAGTCACACCTACACTTATTATTACTTCTAAATGTAGTCCCTTTTTCTCTTAGCTTTTTTCCATCCTTTTCCGCTTCTCTTTGTTCTACCATTTTTCCTCTTCTCTCTCTCTCTCTCTCTCTCTCTCTCTCTTCAGATTCTGATGCAATTAGAGTTCAGAGCCCTCTGCTTATCTCCCCCCTATCATTTCTCCTACTCTGGGAGTGTGGAACAGAATTCTTTTTGGGGGTGAAGAAGGTGGGAGTTCTGGCTTCTGTAATTGCTTCTCTGCTGCTGGACATGGACGTTTGGCAGGTCTGTCCATAACCCCAGGCTGTTCCTAGTGGAGTAGGGATCTGGAGACATGAGGTCCCAGGACACACTGGTGAAGTTGTCTGCCCAAAGAAGTCAGGATAGAATCTGCAACTTGGTGGCTGAAAGGCAGTAAGATATAAATCAGGATAAAATGACTAAGGAACCAAAAAGTAGAAATAGAGTAGATGTGAACAGAGATCTTAGAACATGTTGACTTTGAGCATGACTGATTTTGGAGTAGATGGACTTACTTCCCCACTGGGCATAGACGACCATTAACTCTGCCATCATGTGGGGTCTGTGGTGTATATAATAGTGAAGACCTACTGTGTTTTCAGGGAGTGGAGGTGGGGCTGGCAGGGTCAGTCATACTTGCTAACAGGGTGGGAGGGCAGGAGAGAGCAGAAGGGTTGCAGTTCTTTCTGTTAGAGCCACAAAGTACCGCTTTGTCAGTGTGTCTGTTTAATCACACACCCTTTAGGAATTCCCAGAAGGAGAGGAAGGGTGGAGTTATCAGAAGGGGCAAAGTCCTGAGTGAGCTGGGGGTGGAGAAAGAGTGGCTAGAGCCTGTAAGATTTTCTTTTATTGTTTTAGTGCATAACTTCTATTACTTTACTGCTACCGTTTCTTGTACTCCCTTTGTCCACACTGACGGTTGAGATCTGGGTTCTCTGGTTTCATTTGTTCCTCTCCAGGTCCCAAGGGAGTTGATGGAGGTGGTTGTAATGGATTGTTTTAAGGGGTTCAAGAAAAAAAAAAAACCTCTAATGGAAATCATAATCCATCTGTTTTCTGCTTTAGTATATCCAGTGATGGCTGTGTAGATTAATAAATCATGGGGAAATGATTATTCCTTAATGATTAGTCCCTCTGTCAGACAACAGATCTCAAGACAAAGGAGGAAAAATGGTAAGAGAGTCTTGATGGTGAAGAAGTTGGGAAGTAACTAGGACCAGTCCTTCCGGCCTCCAGAGCCTCCCTGGGAAGCTTTCCATTTCTAGAGGTGTAGAGGATGGCAGAACCTAAGGTCAGCAGGTGTGATGCGGGGGAAAGGAGATGCTGCACCATGAGGAAATCATTAAATGAGGAGGAAGAGGAGCTGTGTCTGAGTCACGTAAGGGAGATCCCAGTCTGTCATCTACACCAAGGCAGGCATTCAGAGACTAGCTCACCTGGCAGAGTACAGACTTTACCATGCATGAGGACCTGGGTGGGAGCACCATGCTGGGTGGTGAAACAGTTATGTAATGTATCTCTCCCTTTCTCTATTTCTTTCCTTCTCCCCTCTCTCTGTGGAAAAAAAAAAGGGGGTCAATAAATTTTCTGGCAGTGGTAGAATGGCCCAGGTACAAGATCGTGGAAGACAAAAACAAACAAACATGGAAAAACCCAGGATACAGTAGCAGTATACCTACGTAAAACAAAAGAACTATTTATCCCAGTGGTTCTCAAACTGTGGTTTGTGATCAGAACCACTGGGAGGAGTTTCAAGAATGTAGATAAGGAGGCCCAACACCCAGCATTTCTGCTTTAAGAAATTCCAATGTTCATTGGGGAAGCAATTACAGAAGCCAGCTTCTGGATCCCATAATGACCCTGGGTCCATACTCCCAGAGGGATAAAGAATAGGAAAGCTCTCAGGGGAGGGGAGGGAATATGGAGATCTGGTGGTGGGAATTGTGTGGAGTTGTACCCCTCTTTTCCTATGGTTTTTGTCAATGTTTCCTTTTTATAAATAAAAAATTTTAAAAATAATTAAAAAAAAGAAATTCCAGGTGGGATCAAGAATGAACTTGCATGTCTAATATAGTGGCAGGTGACGCGACAGCTGGTACTGGTATTGGTGGCACAGCACTTTAAGAAGCATTATTCTTCTCCATTTCTTCTCATCTCACAAGAAGTTTCTCTCCTCCCCTCCCCTCCCCTTCCGTCCTCTCCCCTCCCTTCCTCTCCCCTCCCCTCCCTTCCCTTCCCCTCCCTTCCCCTCCCTTCCCTTCCCCTCCCTTCCCCTCCCCTCCCTTCCCTTCCCCTCCCTTCCCTTCCCCTCCCTTCCCTTCCCTTCCCCTCCCTTCCCCTCCCCTCCCTTCCCTTCCCCTCCCTTCCCCTCCCCTCCCTTCCCCTCCCTTCCCCTCCCTTCCCTTCCCCTCCCTTCCCCTCCCTTCCCCTCCCCTCCCCTCCCCTCCCTTCCCCTCCCCTCCCTTGCCCTCCCCTCCCTTCCCTTCCGCTCCCTTCCCCTCCCTTCCCCTCCCCTCCCTTCCCCTCCCCTCCCCTCCCCTCCCTTCCCCTCCCCTCCCCTCCCTTCCCCTCCCTTCCCCTCCCCTCCCTTCCCCTCCCCTCCCCTCCCCTCCCTTCCCCTCCCTTCCCCTCCCCTCCCTTCCCCTCCCTTCCCCTCCCCTCCTTTCCCCTCCCCTCCCTTCCCCTCCCCTCCCTTCCCCTCCCTTCCCCTCCCCTCCCTTCCCCTCCCTTCCCCTCCCTTCCCCTCCCCTCCCTTCCCCTCCCCTCCCCTCCCCTCCCTTCCCCTCCCCTCCCTTCCCCTCCCCTCCCTTCCCCTCCCCTCCCCTCCCTTCCCTTCCGCTCCCTTCCCCTCCCTTCCCCTCCCCTCCTTTCCCCTCCCTTCCCCTCCCTTCCCCTCCCCTCCTTTCCCCTCCCTTCCCCTCCCTTCCCTTCCCCTCCCTTCCCCTCCCCTCCCCTCCCCTCCCCTCCCTTCCCCTCCCCTCCCTTCCCCTCCCCTCCCCTCCCTTCCCTTCCGCTCCCTTCCCCTCCCTTCCCCTCCCCTCCCCTCCCCTCCCTTCCCCTCCCCTCCCTTCCCCTCCCTTCCCCTCCCCTCCCCTCCCCTCCCTTCCCCTCCCCTCCCTTCCCCTCCCCTCCCCTCCCTTCCCTTCCGCTCCCTTCCCCTCCCTTCCCCTCCCCCCTCCCCTCCCCTTTCCCCTCCCCTCCCCTCTCCTCTCCTCTCCCCTCCCTATGACTTTTCTAAGACCTTTCTCCATTTCAAGCTCCTTTTAATCCCTTCCCACCACCCCACCGCCAATGTCCCTTCTTCAATGGTCCAACCCTCTCTCTCCCCTCTTCTCCTGCCTCTTCCTCCTTATTTATTTATTTATTTATTTATTTATTTATTTATTTATTTATTGGTACACCAGCCCTAGCAGCTACCCACACTTAACTTTCTCCTTAAATAACAAAAAACCTGACTTTCTTGAAAGTTGAAATTCAGAAGAGGAAGGAGGAGAAACCAGTCTATCTTCCTAGCGAGGAATTCAAAAGGCAGGCAATTCAAAATGTCAGAGACTGGCCAGGACATGATGTTTGTCACAGCTGACAGAGTTGCCTCAGGCTGGTGCAGCCCAGCTGGGACTCCATGCCACAGTGAACAAAGTTAGGCAGGGAGGAGATGCGACCTCCCTAAGGGCACCCCTGAGCATATACATGTTTTCAGAAATCATTCACTTCTCTTTCTCCTCCACCTCCTTTTTCTTCATCTTCTTTGCAAAAACTTTTATGCCTCAGGCTCTGAGGTTCCAGGTTCAATCTCCAGTACTACTATATGCTAGAGCTGATCAATGTACTGATAAAAAACAAACAAACAAAAAACCCCGGGTCTGGGTGGTACTGCACCTGGTTGAGTGAACATGTTACAATGTGC